>NC_059107.1:75877718-76182301 GCF_020740685.1 Jaculus jaculus | reverse complement strand
TGGAAACAAGAAGGGAATCAGTGGAAGAGGGATTTGGGAGGGACAAATGGGGTGGTGGGAGGGGATTATGATCATGGGATATTGTCTCTACTTATGGAAGTTTTCAATTAAAAGTTAAAATATTTCTGGTTAAGATGGTGGTGTAGTAGTCATGCCATAGCAATCTGTGTGTGTGTGTGGGGGGGTGGTAACTAAGGAGAAAAACACCTAAATACACTCTTCTATAGAAAAGTGAAGGTGTATAAGGAATTAGCAATTACATCAGAGAAAGCAGGAGAAACCCAGAGCTATTAGCAACCAAGCAAGAATTGGCTCTCACAGTGACTCTGCTCCAGCAATCTACTTGGAATAGCTATGCATGTACCTTTCCCAGGCTGAGTTACAGGAGCAGAACCCAGGTAAAGGGACTCTCAACTCACACCAGCCTCCTCGTGGAGTCAGGAAACCTGAGAGAGAGGATAGTTGGGACCAGTTGAGTGTCTCATGAGGAAGAGGACCACAGGGGCTAGATGGGAAGCTCTCTATAACTTTGGACACTCTACACAGCCTACTTTCCACCAACCACCAGCACTGGGAACCACTGGAGATCTGGGGAAGGGAACTCAGCCATATGGCATCCAGCATAGCCAATGGGAACAGCAGATCCACTCATCCAATCAGCCTAGCTAAGCCCACAGCACAACACAGAGGGATACAGGCAGGCATGCAGCATAGGTAAGACTGGCAGACATCCCAAAAGGTAATGATCTACTTACACTGGGTCAATACTTGCCCCAAAGCCTGGTATGTAGGCCTACACTGGAAGTGCTAATGGAACCTTCCATATCAGGGCAGCTTATGTATTAGATTTGATCATGGTCAGCTTTGCCATTCTTAGATAAACTGTATTTTGGGGTTGACTTTCGTGGCTTTTGCTGTTTCCTGATTTATAGTGCCTTTGACTCTGTCATTCTTGGGATCAGGGTCTTACTTGGCCCCAGACTAACCTGGAATCTATAATAAACCAGAAATCTCAGACTCCCAATTGACAGGCTTGAAGGTGTGGGGCAGCATACAACCTTAGGAACTTTGACTTTGTTATATTATCTATCTTTTTCTAATCCCCTTGCTTGCACAGATTCTCTGTGTTGTTTTTGACTGAGTGCATATATTGCTCAATTGAACTTTAATATCTGCCTGTATTTTGCTCCACCCGGCTGACTAAAATATTTGCATAGCAGGTAAACACAACACCTGGAGTCACTTCTACTGTTACTCTGGGAGTAACATAAGAGCCAAAACTGGCACCTTAAGCTCCTACCCTGAAAATAAACAACATTGGATTTACACATCTACGAATACTACAGATAATTAAAAACCCAAGCAGCAAATTAACTCAAAATCTCTACATTGTAATACAAGAAACACAATCAAGGCAACATATTCCACAAAAAATTATAAATCCATCAGAAATGACCTCCAATGAGACTGATTTAAATGAAGTACCTGACAAAGAATTTAAGAGAATGATTATATCTATGCTCAAAGAAATCAAAGAATAAATCAAAAGAATCAAAGAAAAAAATCCTAAAGGAATCCCAAGAGAACACAGGAAACCAACTTAATAAAATAAGGAGGTCAATATAAGACATGAGCAATAGAATAGAAATAATGAAAAAAATACAAATCAGAAGTACAAAACGAAGTAAGTCAGATAGAAAACTCTATAGAAAGCACCATCAGTAGAATGGATCAAGGAGAGGACAGAATATCTAGACTAGAAGACACAGTGGTAGATCTAAAGCAGTCCAACCAAGAGAAGACAAACTAATAGGAAAGTATGAATGGGAATTTCAAGACATTCAAGACACTATGAAGAGATCAAGCATAAAAATTCAAGGTATAATAAAGGAGAAGAATTTTACTCTAAAGGTATTTTCAACAAAATCATATAAGAAAATTTCCCTCAAATAGGGAAAGAGATGGCTGTACAGATACATATACTGAAAGCAGTTAGAGAGAAACATCAAATCACATATAAAGGCAAGCCCATTAGGATAACAGCAGATTATGCAACACAAACTTTGAAAGCTGGAAGGAGCCGCGCGTGGTGGTGCACGCCTTTAATCCCAGCCCTCGGGAGGCAGAGGTAGGGGGATTGCCATGAATTAGAGGCCACTCTGAGACTCCATAGTGAATTCCAGATCAGCCTGGGCTAGAGTGAGATTCTACCTCGAAAAACCAAAAATGAATAAATAAAAATTAATTAATTAATTAATTAATTAATTAATTCATTAAAAAAGTAAAAGCTGGAAAGTCTTGGAATGATGTATTCCCCCAAGTCCCCAAGTTCTGAAAGTTAACAACTGTTAACCAAGATTACTTTATCCAGCAAATTGATGGAGAAATAAGGACATTCCACAACAAAAACAGGCTAAAGGACTCTATGACAACTAAACCAGATCTATAGAAAATACTTGAAAGGATCCTTCATGCTGAAGAGAAAGCAAAACACACACATGAGTAAACAGGAGAAAATAAACTATACTCAAATATAATATATTAAATATATATACATATATATATGTATATATACACACACATATATATATATGAATGAGTTAATATGAGAGTAAAGAAAAAGAGGAAACAGTATAAAAGAAGAAGAATGGCAAGAATAAATGCATACTTTTCAATAATTTGAGAGTGACAGAGAGAGGGAGAGAGTGGGGGGAGAGAGAATGGGCATGCCAGGGCCTCCAGCCACTGCAAACGAACTCCAGATGCATGCGCCCCCTTGTGCATCTGGCTAACGTGGGTCCTGGGGAATTGAGCCTTGAACTGGGGCCCTTAGGCTTCACAGGCAAGCGCCTAACTACTAAGCTATCTCTCCAGCCTAAGAAGGTCACTTTTTATTGATGAAAGGAACAATACAACAGGAGGATATTACAATTCTAAATATATATGATCCTAACATGGGTGCTCCCAAGTTCATCAAACAAACATTATTAGACTTAAGGTCACAGATAACACCATGTGTAATTGTAATGGGTGACTTCAATATCCCACTCTTATCAATTGACAGGTAATCCCTGCAAAAAATAGAGAAATATCTGAATTTTAAAATCAGTAGCAGAGGCCAGTAAGGTAGCAAGGGGCAGTAATGGAAGGATGAGATGGAGGACTTAAAGGGATGGTAGTGTATACATGTAAAAATATGAACAGATTACTAGAGGTACAATAACCTAAGTGAGGTCAATGGAAGAGATTGAGTACAGGAAGTGTGAGGGGAGGGTTAATCAAAATTTGAAATGCTATGCGTAGGCCATATGTACACCTACTTTTATGGAAAATGGTGCACCCGAAGCTATAGATTGTTACTAGAAAAATTTCAGTGCCTGCCAGGTATGGGATACCTTCCAGTGAGTTATTGGCCAGGTAGGTCCCTGATGCCCCCAAAACATTATCTACCATTGCCAAGACTCTTGGTCTTGATTTCCCACCAAAAATAGGTGGTAAGACCCTATTGCTGAAGATTCCACATGCTTGGGCTGCAAGGTCACTGAGAAATTAAGCTAGAGCTGAGTTGAAAACCTCTTCCTGTAGATCAGCTGACAGAAAGTTGGGAAAAAAAAAAAAAACTATTGTAATGCACCCTATGGGAGAGAGAAGTCATCAGTGGTGATAAACAAAAGTGTACAATGCAAACTTTAAGTTTGGCCAGCCAGGTTAAATGAGCCAACCAGTGCAAGAAACCAATCACTTTTTAATTGGACTAGAGGCTCACTCAATAGGAAGGTATATGTGCCTGATACTGAAAACCTAGTCAAAAGCCTATGATGAGGTCATGAGCCCTGGGGGTGTGAAGCCCGCTGCTGTCTGGCTAAATGCATATATTATGCTCAACAAATTGCTCTGTAAGCACTTTTCTTAATGTTCATATCCAAATATTAATGCTACTCTCATTTTTGATTAGAGAAGCTACTCTTTTTAGATGGCAGTGACCACTGGGATGACCCAAAAGGCACCATAGTGCAAAGAAGTGACAGAGGGCGTGTTCAGCACTGAAACATCCCTATTAGACCTGCCCATGCTTAGGGTCAATTGCAGAAGAGGTGGCAGAAAGAGGCAAAGGAAGGATAGGACTCCTTACAATACGATCTTCCAGACATAGAACTGCCTGGATCTCTATGTGCCTGCTACTACCTACACAAGACTCTCATAATAGGAGGAAAAGATGACATCAAAATAAAAGAGACTAATTTAGAGGGGGAGGGGATATGATGAAGAGTGGATTTGTGATGGGGAAAGTGAGGGAGGGAATTATTATGGTTTATTGTCTATAATTATGGAAGTTGTCAATAAAATTTTAAAAATGAAATAAAGTTAAAAAGATCCTTAAAAATTTATTTTTAAGCAGAGAGAGGGAGGAAAGGAGTGAGTGACTGAGGGAGAGATGGATAGAGAGAGACGGGGGGGGAGTGAGAGAGAGAGAGAGCAAGAGTTGTGCACTATACATGCATGTTCCGAGTTCATCACCAAAGCTCTTCATGTTACAGAAAGGAAAACTACAATTCAGAGAGGCTGAGAACTTTATTTGAGGTCATCCAGCCAATAAGTGGTTGTCACTCTGTAGTTCCATAGACTATACCTTCAGGCTAAATACAGACAAGGTTCCCTTCCTATGACAGTCATTGTTTTGTTTAGAGAAGATAGAATAAGGAATAGATTCCAGGAACCTAGAAAACCCTTTTATGATCTAGATGTAGCCTTGTGGTTTTGTTTATAGCTTTAGTTCTGATCTGCTCATGACAGAGCTTAGTGTTAGGCTCATATTTAAGTTATAATTAGATAATACTTTTATTGTAGAAGACAAGGAGGAAATGTAGAACCAGAATTCCAAAACATGTATATGCCACTGGGCTAGAAGCTGGCTGAGAGAGCTTATCAAAGCATAGATTTGTCTTTTTAAATTCTCATTAACATCTCATTTTAAAGATGAGAGCTTTTTATATGAATCTGTGATTCAGGAAGAAATAGAAGAGGCCAAATTTGGGCACATTTTATAAACATCTTCAAGCTGGCTGTAATGATAGCTGCCTACAGTCTCTGGCTGTGGCAGGAGGACCACTTATACCCTGAGCTAGACAGTGAGACTCCATTTATTAAAAATAAATGAAAAAAGCAAGGATTTCAGGTCTGAAAATCAGAGCACAGTAGAATAATATGAGAATCTAATGATGCTCTCAAGACTGCTGATCCAATCCTCCTATCAGATTGTTGAAAACCCCTATGTTATGACCAAAATAAATATTAAAGACATATTAATGTGGTATATCAGTGACTAATAAGAGTAGTATAATTTTCTAACTCATATTTATTCTTTTTTGCGGCACTGGAGATTTTAAAACTATTTTTTTGAGGCAAGCCCAATAGACTGGTCTTTGTTTAAAAGGAGAGAGAGAATGAATTGGTGGGCTTGGGTCTCCAGACACTGCAATCGAACTCCACATGTATGTACCACCTTGTGCACATGTGTGATCTTCTGAGCTTGCATCACCTTGTGTGTCTGGCTTATGTGGAACCTGGAGAGTTGAACGTGAGTCCTTCGGCTTTGCAGGCAAGTGCCTTAACTACTAAGCCATCTCTCCAGCCCTAAAACTGTTTCTGTTACATTTTGAAACAGGGTCACTTGTACCCCAGGTTGGTCTTGAACTCACTATATAGCCAAGGATGACCTTGAACTTTTGATTCTCCTTTCTCGATGGCCTCAGTGCTGGAATTACAGGTGCATGTCACCACATCTGGTTAATTCAGTACCAAGGACTGAACTGAGGCCTCATGCCTGAGGCAAACTTTCTACCAAATAAACTGTATTTCTAGTCTAGGAATTCTTAAACTATTTATTTATGTATTTATTTATTCAAGAGTGACAGAGAGAGAAAGAGGCAGAGGGATTCTTAAAATCTTAACAATACTTTTGGTTGGGTATACAGACTGAATTGTATCTTCATAATTCAAATGCTGAAGTTCTGATGTCCAGTCTGACTATATTTGAAGGTAGATCTAGGAGTCAATATTAGATGAGGTTCAGTGAGGAGACCTAATTTAATAGCACTAGAGTTTTTATCAGAAGAGGAAGAGAACACAATGTTCTCTTTCTCCTTGAGTGCACAGAGAAAAGGCCATTTACCAAGTTAGGAAAGAGAGGCTTTGTAACGAAATGCAAAGGTTTCACATATGGGTGTTTGCAAAACACAGCCAATATTTAAAATACAGAGTAAAAGTTATTACCTGCAGCAGACAATCAGCATAGAGGAGTTATTTCCAAAGCAATGTCCTCCCTGAACAAAGATAGCAGGTGGACTTTCCTCAGAGTTGTGCGTGTTTATATAGGGGCTGGCCCATTCCTAAGTGTGTTTACTTAAGGAGAACATTCCTGAGTGGTGCAGTCAGGTTTGCATTGCTGGTAGAAATCACCTAACCAAGAGCAGCTTGTGGAAAAAAGAGGTTTATTTTGGCTTACAGACTCAAGAGGAAACTCCACGATGCCAGGGGAAAACTACAACATGAGGAGAGGCTGGCCATCACTTCCTGGCCAACATCAGGTGGACGATATCAACAGGAGAGTGTGCCAAATACTGGCATGGGGAAACTGTCTATAACACTCATAAGCCCGCCCACAACAATACACTCACTCCAGAGGCATTAATTCCCAAATCTCCATCAGCTGGGAACCTAGCATTCAGAACACCTAAGTTTATGGGGGACACCTCAATCAAATCACCACACTGAGCATACTCAGCTTAATGTCACCACTTAAGAAGCAAAGGTAGTAGACATATTTGGAGCATGTTTATTTTAAAGTCATGGACCACATGGCTAAAGATGAAAATGATGGACAGGAATGTCTCTGGGCATGCTCCACTAGCATCACAAAGTTTTAGCTGAAAATAAGAAATAAAACTTTGAAAGCTCATTAATAAAGGAGTACAGCTTGCTTAGAGGTTAATAGCCCTACAGCCAAGGAGCCCCAGTGACACCTTGATCTTAGACTTCCATCCTGAAGATGAGACAGTGATATCAGTCACATAGCCAATGGAATTTTGTTATGGTAGCTTTAGCACTAAACTACGACTTGGCAGACAACTAAATTGAAGCAAAAACATGAAAGATCAAGGATTAAAGAAAGTCGATATTAAATGGCCTAGGTGGGAAAAAGGAAATCAAGGGAGAATATTACTCTGTTCCTGATATTACTTTTAAAAATACAGTTCTACCTCCCAGGTCTTATCAAGGACTGGAAGAACCCACACAGAATGCCAGCAGTGTTTACTACTGCCCATGGGTGGGCTGGTAGTTGTCTTAATTTTTTTCTGTTTTCAAAAATTAAAAAACAAAGGGGCTGGTGAGTGGGTTCAGTCAATGACTAAAGGTGCTTACTTGTAAAGCCTGCTGGTCTGGGTTCTATCCCCCAGCACCCACATAAAGCCAGATACACAAGTGGTACATGTGTCTGGAGCTTGTTTGCAGTAGTGAGAGGGCCTGTTGCACCCATTCACTCTTGCTTTCAAATAATTAAATAAATAACAAATAAATGAAATATTAAAAATAACATTCATTTAGTTACTTTTATCATTACTATGACAAAATATCTGATAACATCAAGTTAAGGAAGCACAGGCTTTCTTATTTAGATTTACAGTTTGAGGGTATAGTCCATCATGGTAGGGAAGACAGGGTGGCAGGGGAGTGAGCAACCTTCAGACAGGACATAGAGACAGATGAATACTGAACAGTTGAACTTCTCTGGAAAAGCCTTCTTAGATACACTAAGAGGTATGTTTCCTAGGTGATTCCAAATCTAGTCATGCTGACCATGATTAACCATCACAACACATCAATTTCTAAGCACCTCTAAAATGGACATTTATAATGATAAATAGATAATAAGTAAGATAAACAAATTAATTATGAACATTTCTAGGATGCCCCTGTTCCCCCTGTTAGATGCTGTAAGGTGGAGAGTGTATGAAAGTAGAACTAGTCAGGGGAAGACCTAGTTCTTGGGTTTATGTATTGACATTTTATTAAGAAAAATTTGATGTTTATTTATTTTTATTTATTTGAGAGTAACAGACAGACAGAGAGAGAAAGAGGCAGAGAGAGGAAGAAAGAATGGGCATTCCAGGGCCTCCAGCCACTGGAAACGAACTCTAGATGCATGTACCACCTTGTGCTTACATGGGTACTGGGGAATTGAGCCTTGAACTAGGGTCCTTAGGCTTCACAGACAAGCACTTAACCACTAAGCCATCTCTCCAGCTGCTGTATTGGCATTTTTTTTAAAAAACCATTTTATTTATTTATTTGGGAGAGAGAGAGAGAGAGAGAGAGAGAGAGAGAGAGAGAGAGAGAGAGAGAGGTATAAAGAGGTAGATAGAGAGAATGGGCATGCCAGGGCCTCCAGCCACTGCAAAGAACTCCAAATGCATATTTCACCTTGTGCATCTGGCTTACATGGATCCTGGGAAATCAAACATGGATCCTTAGGCTTCACAGGCAAGCACCTTAACCATTAAATCATCTCTCCAGCCACATATTGGCCTTTTGAGTTGAATAGACTTTATTGCTTCTGACAGAATCCTCTTCTCTTACACCTCATTTCCAATAGATGTGCAAGTCCTGTTATCATTACATTAAAAAGTATTTGCAGAACTGGAGAGATGCACAAAGGTGATGCAAGTGTGCAAGGTCACACATGCACACAAGGTGGTGCATGTGTCTGGAGTTCAATTACAGTGGCTAGAGGCCCTGGTGTGTGCCAAATTTTCTCCTATCTATCTATCTATCTATCTATCTATCTTTCTTTCTTTCTTTCTTTCTTTCTTTCTTTCTTTCTTTCTTTCTTTCTTTCTTTCTATCCATCCATCCATCCATCCATCCATCCATCAGTCTGTTGAGCTTGCCTAAAAAATGGAAAGTATCTGCAACCTGATGCTTTCTCACCTCTCTACCTCTAGGAATGGAAGCATATCACTTCCCTGGACTGTATGGCAGCCTTCTCATGCACCTTTCTGCTTTTCCCTTTGCCTCTGAGTCACTATCTGCACACATGAAGCAGTCACAGTGTTAGTTGCAGTAGCAGATAGTGCATACTGGAGCTCTCCATCTTCTTCCGATTCATGTGTCCTTCAGTGTCATCCCATGGATGGCTCTACGTTACCATTCCAACTGCTGCATCTTTTCTGTGTTCCATTCCCTTCAAGAAACTTATCTGTACCTAGAACAGTACCTGGTACATAGCATTCAGGAAAGCCTTGTAGATTAAATAAATATGTAAATAAACATGTGCAAATTTAATGTATGTTCATAAGTAATGCTAAAATCAAACCAGCTTGTGCTTTTGTATTTAATTACCTCCTATGAAATAAAACAGAGAAATAAAATAGTTACTGATTCATTCAGTGCCAGGCACAACTTTTACCTATATGACCTAGAAAATTGAGATCAAGTTCTATTTTGACCCAAATAAAGCAAGAACTGCTTAGTTTCTTCCTCATTTTGTTAGTGGCAGCCCCGCCCTAATTTGCTGAGATAAATTAGACTTTTAGCTGAATGCAGTCATGGATCACTGGCCTAACTAATGACAAGTAAATGGAATTTCTGTTTCATCTCTTTTAGGAGTGGAGACTTTAGATTTATACTCATGACTTTTCATATACTTTAGATAACAGCTTCATGCACTAAAGTCTTTAAACAGAACTTTTTTTTCCCCCTAAGGCTGAAGCAGCCCTGTTTAACTAGCACAGGCTTTTTCTAAATATCAAATGTCTATTCATTGTGTGTAATAAGGTCTGCATCTCTGCTAGTTTGACAAAATTTTCCTAAAGTGTATTTGAAGAGGGAGATTCTTCCATGAGCTCATGTGAGTTACTTCCTCACACAATGTTGGTAAGATGTCAGTTCTTTCCAACTTGAGCTATTGATTCTGTTAAATCCCAATCTCAATGTCACCATGTTATTGTGTGCATATCAACAGGCTGATTTCACAGCTTATACCGAGAGACAAAAGACCCTGAATAGCCAATGTATATCGGAGGAAAATAACCAATTTGGAGGGCTGACACTGCCCAGCTTCAAGACTTACTGAAAACTAACAGTGGGGTACTGGTGAAAGAAGAGAAACACTGATCAATGGGAAAGAATAGCAACCTCAGAAATACACCACACAAGTATGGGACACCATTACTTACCATTGTGTCATGATAGAAGGAAGCTCTTTTCAATAATTTGTGCTGAACAGTTGCATGTCCATATGACCAAACCAGACCAGACCAAACCAACCCAAACTTAGACATTCTGAATTTCAAACAACATAACTTAGCATGTAATAGACCTAAACTACAAATGTAGGATGAAAACAATCCAAGAGAAAAACATGGGAGAAAAATCTTATGGCCATGGTTTTTGGTGGTAGTTTTAGATTCACTAAAGACATCTATGAAAACAAAAAGTTGGTAAGTCATGCTTTGTTAAAATGTAAAAATTCTGCCACACGTGGTGGCATGTGCCTTTAATTCCAGCACTTGCAAGGCAGAGGTAGGAAGATCATCATGAGTTTGAGGTCACTCTGAGACTACATAGTGAATTCCAGGTCAGTCTGGGCTATAGCAACACCCTACCTCAAAAAACCAAAAAGAAAAAAAAAAAGTAAAACTTCTACCTGAGAAAAGTTGCTATGAAGAGAATGAAAATATAAATCATAAATTTAGAGAATAATTGTGCAAAACATGTATGTGTATTCAAAATACAAACAATTCTTAGACTCAACATTAAGAAGACAGTGTAACTTAAAAATGAACAAAACATCTGAAATGCATGCAAAAGAAGATAAACAGATGGCCAGCCAGTGCATGGGAAGGTGCTTAGCATTGTTTTTCATTGTGGAATTATAAATTAAAATGATCATGAGATACTACCATCTTCCTACTAAGATGACCAGATCAAAAATCCCTGATGAATCTAAATGCCAGGGAGAGTGTAGATCAACAGAAATTCACTCAGTATTGGTTGGAATAAAAAATGGCTCAACTGCTTTGGAAGGCATCTGGCTAACATGGCTCCTGGAGAATCGAGCCTCAAACCAGGGTCCTCAGGCTTCACAGGCAAGCGCTTAACCACTAAGCCGCCTCTGCAGCCCCACACTCAACATTGGCTCTGGGGCTTGTACTTAGGTCCTCATACTTGTGAGTCTATCTCCTCAGCCCTATAAGTTGTTTTTAACAGTCTGTTTGAATTGTCTTTAGGAATTTCCTTTTACAAATAAAATTGTAGTGTCTTTTTTGGGTGTGTGCATGTGTGATGTATGTATTTGTGGATGTGTCCAAGTATGTGAGAGTAGGCGAATGGGCACCACAGTTCACGTGTGGGTGTTGGTCCTTACCTCCCCCTTGTTTGAGGCAAGGCTCTTGTTCTCATTATTCCCTGCTGTGTTCACTAGAAGAGCTGGTCCATGAGCTGCACAGAATTCTGTCTCTGCCACCCTTCTTGCTGTTGGTGCACTGGGCTTACAGCTGCCCACCACAGATCTAGCTTTTATGTGGGTTCTGGGGATCTGAACTCAGGTATGCTCATGCTTGCATAGGAAGCACTTTATTTGCTGAGCCATCTCCCCAGTCCTGTAAGGTGTTTAATAGGGTGTATTGTTTATTTTTAAGGATGAGAGAAGACTGCTAATACAGTTAAACTTAAGGTCACACGCATCCTGGCCCAAATAATCATAGTTATTTTTTTAATTGAATGTGTTACGTGTGTGTGTGTGTGTGTGTGTGTGTGTGTGTATGTGCATGTGTGTGTGTGTGTGGATTCCAGAAAGCAATTGTGGATGTATTACTAACGAAAGGCATCCACCTCTTTTTAAAAACATATTTTTGTTTATTTATTTGAGAGAGGGAGAATGGGCACACCAGAGCCTCCTGCCACTGCAAACAAATTGCAGAATCATGAGTCACTTTTTTATGTGATTAGTGGGGAATTGAACTTAGGATCAGGCTTTGCATGCACGTGCCTTTAATGACTGAGCAATCTCTCTAGCCTCCCACCTCTTTGAGACAGGGACTCTCATTGGCCTGGAACTCACTAATTATTGCTAGACTAGCTAACCAGCTAGTCTCAGGGATCCTCCTATCTCAGCCTCTCCAGAGCTGGTGTCACAGGAACAGGCCACCACACTCAGTGGTTTTACCTGTTTTGTTGGGATCAAACTCAGGTCCTTATGTTTGTGAGCCTATCTTACCAACCCTAGTAGTTGTTTTTAACATCCTGTTTGAGGTATTTTTAGGAAAACAGGTATTATCACTGCAGACAATTGTTACCTTGTTTGTTGGGACAAAACTCCCCAGCAGAAGCAGCTGATGGGAGGAAGGTATTTATTTCAGCTTACAGTCTTGAGGGGAAGCTTCATAATGGTAGGTAAAACAGTATGAGCAAGACAGCAGGGGAAGGAAGTAGTTTGAATGAGCTGGCTCTGTCAATGGGGGTTCAGGCTATAACACCCCAATGTCTGCCCCAAGTGACATACCTCCTCCAGCAAGGGTCCACCTCTCAAATTGCCACCATTTTGAGATTGAATATGATGTGTAATCACAAACAAATGAAGCTATGGTGGACATTTTTTGTTTAGACTACTATAGCAATTTTGCTTTTATCCATTATTTTAAGCTTCTGACTCCTACCCAGATTTTTGAGTGAGGGACTTCTTTCCCTTGCCATGTCCCTTTAGTTTTTCTTTCTTTCCTACTGCAGTAGGTATTGAGGGGATCAGCCAGTTATACCATTACTGGGCATCTACCCTAAAACCTTCAAACCAAAAGCCAGAGATATTTGCTCAACCATGTTTGTAGTGGCTCAATTCGTAATAGCTAAAAGCTGGAATCAACCCAGATGTCCATCATTAGAAGAATGGATAACAAAGATGTGGTATATCTACACAATGGAATTCTATACAGCAGTAAGAAAAAACGACATAAAGAAATTTGAGGAAAAATGGTTGAACCTGGAACAGATCATTCTCAGCGAACTTACCCAATCACAGAAAAAAAATCGACACATAGTCTCACTCATCTACAACACCTAACCTGAATCTACCCAAGATACCTTACATACCCAGCAAGCACCTCTTGGACTAGACAATAAGATGGATGGGAGGGTGCGGAGGGCATCGAAGGGTGGAAAACAGTAATCCGGACCCAAACGGCAATGGTACCATAAAATTCTACTTCCTAAAAGACAGACCAAATGGCTGAACCTTCACTAGACCCTTACAGGAAACACTTGAACCACAAGACACTGGAGAAGGTAGGATCAAGACTGACCTAAATCTCCTACATCTTCTCTCTCTGCAAATAAATAAACTAAAATATTTAAATTTTTTTTAAAAAGTAGTTTAAAAACACATATTGGGAGTATACAAATTTACAAATATTTATATCACAGACCTTACTGTTGAGACTCCATGTTAAGCAAATAATTAAAGGGAAGGAGGAATACCACAGATGTGTTGATATTTACTATTCTGTAGTGTAAACATGAGTGAGGAATTGGAAGCAACTGAAGCATGAAACTGTGGCATCCAGATGTCTGACTCAATGGATTCTAAGTTGTTTATTTTTTAAAAAAAAAGTGTCCTGGGGAAATAGCACAGTTGGTAAAGTGTTTATCTTGCAAACATGAGGACCTGAATTTGATTCCCAGAATCCACATAAAATGCCTGGTGTGCAGTCCTGAAAGGAGGTGGATGATGTACATAAAAATTGACACCCGAGTCTCCATATTGCTTTCCAAAGTGGTTGTACCATCCTGCATTCCCACCAACAGTGAATGAGTGTCCCTGCTTCTCTACATCCTTGCCAGCATTTATTTTCATTTGACCTTTTGATGTTGGCTATCCTTATTGGGGTAAGGTGGAATCTCATAGTTGTTTTAATTTGAATTTCTCTGATGATTAGGGATGATGAACATTTTCTTAAGTGTGTGTTTGCCATTTGTATCTCTTCCTCTGTGAATTGCCTGTTTAACTCTGTGCCCCATTTTGTGAGTGGGGTATTTGTCTTCTTATTGTTTAGACTTTTGAGTTCTTTGTAAATTCTAGAGCTAAGGCCTCTATCAGTTGGATAACCTGCAAATATTTTCTCCCATTCTGTGGGTATTATATTGGCTTTGCTTATTATATGCTTGTCTGTAAAGAAACTCTTCAGCTTCATATGATCCCAATGGTTGAGTGACTATTTAAGAACTTGAGCCACTAGGGTTTTGTTCAGGAAGTCTTTTTCCATTCCTATATCATGGAAAGGACTTCCTAAATTTTCTTCCAGTAGTTTTCGAGTTTCTGGTCTTATGTTGAGGTCTTTGATCCATTTTGATTTGAGTGTAGTGCATGGTGAAATGTGTAGATCAAGTTTTAGTTTCCTGCATGTGGTTATCCAGTTTGTCCAGCACCATTTGTTGAAGATGCTGTCTTTTTTCCAGCCTACATCTTCCCTCCCTCCCTCTCCTCCTCTCCCCTTTATCTCTCTTCTCTCTAACTCTTGTATATTAGTTATGTTTTTCCTCAATTTCTTAGTGGACACTGACCTGTAACCCCCACTTCCAGCTTGGGCCTACCATCCACAATGAGCTTTTGATCAGAGAAACCTACAAGGCAATGGCAGACTTCTGTCAGAGTACTTGATGACCCACCAAAGGCCAGTGGTAAGACCCTATTGCTGAAGACTCCATACGCAGCTGACGTGTAAAATGGAATGACATGGCTGGAAGCCAGGAGAGAGTCAGTCCCCAGACAGTCAGCATGTCTAGTGCCAGAAGGTGCTACATAGGCGACTGGGGGGAAATGACCAAGATCTGTCCAAGCAACGCATTGTGTAACCTAATTAGCAACAAATAACCTGATGTGATACCCACACAAGTGCAATAGTGGTACACAGCCATGATGAGGAACCAATTGCTCTTGATTTGGCTAACTGATCCACTCAGTGGTACTAGACCCATAGCTGGAGCTGGGAAACAAGTCAGAACCATTCCCAAACACAAGCCCACTCTACAATATCAAGCTACCATCAATCACGGGGTATAAGAGGGCCTACATCTATCATACTGTCTATCAAAAAAGTAAGTGTTATCTCAATTCTCCGGGTGCTAACTTACTCTCCGTTGGAGAATCTGCTTCTCTTTTCCAGATAGATGCAGATCCTAAGAAGAGAGCTGCCCCAACATACCTCAAAAGGGGCCCAACTGAAACTAAGGACAACTGGCAAAAAAAGCAAGGGTGATGTTTTCCTGTGACCCGGATGCCAGCACAAAGGGGAAGGAGATCAATGCAGAGAAAAATCAACTCCTACCAAATCAGAGAACCAGAGCCTCAGAGGCCCCCAACACCTCATCACTGAAGCAGACCAAAAATGAACCCAACATGGCTCAGGGAAATTTTGTGGAAGAGAGGGCAGAAAGAATGTCAGAGTCACATGTTGGGTCATGATATACAGAGACATTTATCACACCAATAACTGGGGGCTAACTCCACAATGTACAACCCATTTTCATCAACAAGAAGAGTCCAATGGGAGGGGGTAGATCACAGATGAGCCTAAACAATGGTACCAAACTGCCTGTATTTACTGAAAAGAAAACTAATAAATTAAATTAAAAAAAATAAAAAAAAATTGACACCTGAGATTGTCCTCTAGCCTCCACATGCATGTACAGCACACATCTCCCCCACATGTGCACCCCCCACATGAACATGCCTGCATGAATACCACACAAATGAACAAAAATATAACTGTATGAACAAAGTATATGATACATTTGGATTAAAATGTCATAATGAAACCCATGGTTTAGCATGCTCATTTAAAAAAAAATGTAAGCAGAGCTGAGGACATTGCTCGGTGGTTGAAGTCACTTGCTTGCAAAACCTGCCAGGACAAGTCCCATTCCTCAGTACTCATCTCAAGTTACGTGCACAAAGTAGCACATGCATCTGGAGTTCATTTGCCACACTAGGAGGCTATGACTTGTCCATACTCTCTGCTTTCAAATAATTAAAAAGAAAACTAGTATAAAGTTTGTGATCTAGCTGGGTGTAGTGTTGCATGACTTTAATCCCAGCACTTGGGAGGTAGAAGTAGAGGATCGTTGTTAGTTCAAGGCCAGCTTGAGACTACAAAGTGAATTCCAGTTCAGCCTGGGTTACAGCAAGACCCTACCTCAGTAAAGAAAACCAAGATTGTGATCTATTTAATGAGTATGTCAGGATGTTGTATGGAGGTTTTCCTCTGGTCATAACACAAAGCCATCTTGAACTAAAGAATACTTTAACCCAGAAGCTATGATCGCTCTGGAGCAGAACTATATTGTAATATAACATCTATGGCTATTAACAACTCCGTAGTAGAGGGAGGAAGGTAGAGTCACAAGATTCTCACTTGTCCAGCAGTTGTTCCTGCCTGCCCTTATCTCCAGCTGCAGGTGATTTGGGGAGAAGCTATAATTGTATAGGAAACAGAAGGTTAATAGAGAGGGACTCTACAATGCAGCTTCCATGAGGTCACCATCCAGGACTGGGTGGAATCTTGGGGTGATGTAGCTGTCTTTGAGTTGGGGTAGTTTATGACTAACAAGAGCCCTTAAACATAAAAGTGAAGAATGTCCTTGAGTCTGCCCTTACAGTCTTCACTTTTCTAAAGAGGTCAGAGAAGAATTTGGCTTCATTTTATCTTTTGCTGCCTATGGGGAGTTGACTAGATTTGATTTTCCATAAACTCATCCTGAGTCCCTCCCTAGAAAGGAGTTTCCTTTCCCTGGAGTTAAGATTGCTTACAGGATTAAACCATTCAGAACCTATAAAAGAGCCCAATGTTGGTTTCTACATGGGCTTTATCTTGTTCCTGCCTTCTCATGGGCAGGAGCTCTCAACTCTCTTCTCTTGCCTTATCTGATGCTGTTTTTTTTTTTTTTTCTACCTATAATCTAAAAACAAATCTCTCTAAACCTTTACCTTATTGCCTATGGATTTCAATTCTTTGAATTCACAAGTCAAAATTCCATGATACCCCCAAATTTTTGTATCATATCAGTGTGTATTGATGTCTTTATTGGTGCATTGACAAAGAATGCAATTCCTGTGTCAGAATCACCCTTGGTCCTGTGAGTAACCCCTCACCAGTGCTCTGTAAGTAACTCCAACAAGCTCATTGAGTCACCAAAACCAATTTTGGTACAATCATACTTTGGTCTGTTGTCTGTTCCCTACTGGGGTGAATAGATGTGTGTTCATGTCTTTTTAGGAAAAACATTTCACAATGCACAGGCACAGACCAAATATGTTTTAAATAAGTTTATTCTCAAGTGGGTGAGGTAAAGCATATTGATTGCTATCAGAAAAGTTAAGGCCATGGAATCCAGTAAAAAACTGCAGAAGAGAAAAATTGTTTATTTGATATTTAGTGTTCAATTCTAAAAACAAGAAAGACAGAAGACAGATAGATTACAGGAAGTTTTATTTCCTTTATTATTGTTCCATTCTTTGTTTAATACTTAAAAATGATAAAAAATCATTTGCGGTGGTTTGATCCAGGTATGCCCCATAAACTTATGTGTTCTGAATTCTAGGTTCCCAGCTGGTGGCAACTTGTGATTGGAGCCTTCTGGAGGTGTTGTATTATTAGGGACAGGCTTATGGGTGTTACAGCTAGCTTCTCCTTGCCAGTGTTTGTCATACTCTCCTGCAGCTGTTGCCCACCTCATTTTGGCCAGGAGTTGATGTCCACCCTCTGCTCGTGCCATCAATTCCCCCTGCCATCATGGAGCTTCCCCTTGAGTCTGTAAGCCAAAATAAACCCTTCCTCTCATAAGTTGGTCTTGATCAGGTGTTTTCTGATAGCAATGTGAACCTGACTGCAACAATAAAATTGATACCAGCAGCAGGGTAATTGCTGCTAGAAACCTGACTGTGAGGCTTTTGGCCTTTTGGTACTGATTTTTGAGAGGAATGTGGAAGGATTTAAAATCATGGCCTAAGAGATACCTTGAAGTACTCTAAGTACAGCTTGATGGACTATTCTGGTCAGAGTTGAAAGACCTGAATGCAGTAAGAATTATGAGGTTTGGCTTATGAGGGTGAGAAAGAGCTTTGCCTGGACTGAGCTAGAGGCAGTTTGTGTGAGAGGCATGTTATTATGCCTGTGTCCTGAGAACTTATACAAGGGTTGCATTGCATAGCAATGAACTGGTGTGGGCAGAAGGATATAGAACAGGAAATAAAAGGTTGGTCTAAAACTTCTGCCCATTCAGCTTTAATTGTTTTAGAGACTACAACTATTCAGATTGGATCAAGTGATCTGCATTAGAACATCAGGAAGGGGTCTGAATGCTGAGGGAGTTTTCTGTTCCTCAAAGTATCTTTATTCCCCCTGGAATGTTGGTAGCCCACCTGGTACTATGGAATATAACAATTGCAAGAAATAGAAGGCCATTGAATTTGCAACATGGTTTTATTTTTTGGAAATAACCAAGGGAAGTATGAAGAAGACTTGTTGGCCTATCTTTGTGTAGGTCCAATGGAGCTGTGAAGATTAACTATGGATTGCAGCAGAGACCCAATGGAGAAGCCAAGACTATGGGATGGCTGCCAAGGAGAGCTTCTAATACCAGATGAGGTTTTCTGGGACTGTTAGTAGCCTACCTGGAGGGGTGTGATTGGAACTCCAGAGATTCATCACTGGTTAGAACTATCAAATTTGGAGACTTGTCACTGACAAGAGCTGTGTGATTTAGGGCTACTGAGTCTGATGTTTTCCTTGTTTGTTTTAAATCTTGTATTAATTGAATATTTCTTTGCTATACCTAATGCCATCTTTTGCAGTGTGAATATTTATTCTATGCAATTAGGATTTTTTTTGGTATTATGGCTCAATTAAAAGACCTTGAACTATGAGGATTTGTGGTGGTTTGGTATAGGTAGCCCCTTAAACAGGTCTTCTGAATGCTAGGTCCCTAGTTGATGTCAATTTGGGAATTGAATCCTCATGGAGGCAGTTGTTGGGGGCAGACTTATGAGTGTCATAGTCAGCTTCCTCTTGCCAGTGTTTGGCACACTCTCCTCTTGCTGTTGTCTATCTGATGTTGGCCATGAGGTGATATCCACCCTCTGCTAATGCCATAATTTTCCCCTGCCATCATGGAGCACCCCCTTGAGTCTGTAAGCCAAAATAAACCTTTTATCTCACAAACTGCTCTTGGTTGGGTGTTTTCTGCCAGCAATTCAAATCTGAATGTGACAGTAAAGTTTGGTACTGAGAAGTGGGGTCATTGCTGCTAGAAACCTGTGTGGCTTTTGCCCTTTTGGAATGGAGTTTTGAGAGCAATGTGGAAGGATTTGAAACCTTGGCCTATGAGATGCCTTGCAGTGCTCTAAGTACAGCTTGTTGGACTGTTCTGGTCAGAGTTGAAAGACCTTAATGTAGTACGACCGATGGAGTATGAGGTTTAGCTTATGTAGGTGAGAAAAAGCTCTGCCTGGACTATGCTAGAAGCAGTTTGTGTGAGAAGCTTGCTGTTATAACTGTGTTCTGAGAACTTGTGCAGGGTTGAATTGTGTAGAAATGGACTGGTGTGAGAAAAGGGATGTGGCACACACACACACAAATCTTTGGGCCAAAACATCTGCCTGTTCAGTTGCAG
This sequence comes from Jaculus jaculus, assembly GCF_020740685.1. Taxonomy (NCBI): domain Eukaryota; kingdom Metazoa; phylum Chordata; class Mammalia; order Rodentia; family Dipodidae; genus Jaculus; species Jaculus jaculus. The sequence continues at coordinate 76,162,582 of NC_059107.1, read as the reverse complement.
TTGTATGAGAGATTATACCCTTTGAGAATGGGTCTGCTGACCTGAATGGGACCAATAGGAAGAATGCCAACTCTTTTGAATGCTGAAGGAGTGTCCTGTTCTTCAGTCAACTTTATTCTGCCCTGGATTAACAAGTTGGTAGCCCACCTGGTATTCTGGAGTATAAAAAATGCAAGAAAGAGGGAGTCATTGAATTTGTAACATTTTTTTTGTTTGTTTTGATTTTCAAGGTAGGTTCTCACTCTAGCCCAGGCTGACCTGGAATTCACTCTGTATTCTTTTGAAATAACTTTTTTTTAAAAAATTTTTTATTTATTTATTTGAGAGCGATAGACACAGAGAGAAAGACAGACAGAGGGAGAGAGAGAATGGGCGCGCCAGGGCTTCCAGCCTCTGCAAACGAACTCCAGATGCTTGCGCCCCCTTGTGCATCTGGCTAACGTGGGACCTGGGGAACCGAGCCTCGAACCGGGGTCCTTAGGCTTCACAGGCAAGCGCTTAACCGCTAAGCCATCTCTCCAGCCCTCACTCTGTATTCTTAGGGTGGCCTCAAACTCACAGCAATCCTCTTACCTCTGCCTCCTAAGTGCTGGGATTAAAGGCATGTGCCACCCTGCCTGGTGGTTTTGTTTTTTGGAAATGGCCATGAGCAATATGAAGCAGGCTTTTTGGATTACCTTCATGGAGCCCAATGGAGCCATAAGGATGAACTATGTGTTGCAGTGGAGACCCAACAGAAATGCCAGGACTATGAAATGACTGCTAATGAGAGCTTCCATCTCTAGATGAAGTTTCTGGGACTGTGAATAGCCTAGCTGGAGGGACAGAGGCTCCAGAGACTTGTCGCTGGTTAGAATTATCAGATTTGGAGACTTGTCACTCATTAAAATTTTTGGACTTGGAGCTACAGAGCTTGATGTCTGCCATGTTTGTTTTAAATACTGAATTGGTTGAGCATGTCTTTGGTATGTCTGATGCCATCTTTTGCAGTGTGAATGTTTATTCTGTGTAATTATGGGTTTTTGGTTTATTTTTGGTATGGTATTATGTCTGAGTTAAAAGTCTTTGGACTATGGGGATGTTTGAACATTATTGGGATTGATAAAAACTATAAGGACTTTAAAGTTGGATGAATGCATTGCATTTTATATCATGTATGGCTATTAGTTTATGGGGTCAGGGGTGGAATGTAGTGGTTTGATTCAGATGTCCCCCCAAAACTTCTGTGTTCTGAATGCTAGGTCCCCAGATGGTGACAATTTGGGAAATGGAGCACCTTGGAGCTGATGTATTGTTGGGGGTGGGCTTATGGAAGTTATAACCAGCTTACCCTTGCCAGTGTTTGGCACACTGTCCTGCTTCTCTTGTCCACCTGATGTTGGCCAGGAGGTGATGTTCAGCTTCTGCTCATGCAATTATTTCCCTCTGCCATCATGGAGCTTCTCCTTGAGTCTGTAAGCCAAAATAGACCCTTTCCTCCAATAAGCTGCTCTTGATTCAGTGTTTTCTGCCAGCTATGGAAACCTGAATGCAACAGCATCTGATATTGTTGTACATTCTTGTTCCCAAAAAGGTAGCCATACCCCTCAGGATGAAGAGAAGATTGATTCCTTGCCCCTTCCCAATGATTCTAAAATTTTCCTGTGCTCAAGTTGCTTCTCTAAAATAGAGTGTGCTGGAGAGATGACTCAGAGGTTACGGTCCTTGTTTGCAAAGCCTAATGACCTGAGTTTGCTTCCCCAGTACCCACATAAAGCCAAATGTACAAAGTGATGCATGCACCTTGAGTTCATTACAGCAGCTAGAGGCTCTAGTGTACCCATTCTCTTTCCTTGCAAATAAATAAATAGACAAATAAACAAATAAAAATTTTTTAAAAAGCAGAGTACTTGCATAAAACAACACGCATTGCACCGATGTGTTAATGAAATCCCTGGGAGGAAGTAGAGTCCTGGAAAGAATTATATCTCCATAAAGATGTAGGAGACATCCAGGCCCAACAACCCCATCTTTGAGTCCTTGTCCATGTTATCAAAGAATTGAAAAAAATGGACTCATAGAAGGATAAATTATGAATTATGAGATTTATTTTAGGGAGAGTTATAAGGAAAGCCCAGGCCAAGAGAAATCCCCTCTTCCCACTTCCCAGTGTGGCTGGTAATGGGAAGAGATAGAGAAAATACATACATAGAGAAAGGTCTGGGAAGGTGATCGTATACTTGGGAAATAAGCAGGAAAACTCTTAGGCAAAAAAGAAACTCTCCCCCTTACTAGTTAGGTTATGAAGGGAGAAGGGAGACTGAGAAGATCCCCCTCATACAGGTAAAGAGTGTGCTAAGAGTGTACTAAGGATCTGAGAGGCCAGGAGCGAAGAGGGTTATTTCAGGCCCATTTATACTAATCAAACTTACACTTAGAATGAACCTCATCATTAGACTTGGGTTGCTAAGGGAGGGACTTAAGAGGCTGACTCAGGAAGGGTCAGTTGACAGATGTACTAACCTTGGGAAAAGCTGAGAAAGAAGCAATAAGCAATTGCTCAGAAATTGTTGCTTGTAGCCATATTGGATGAGACTGGATAAGACATGGGTTCTAGTCTTACCTGAGAAGGCAAGTAACATCAATGTTTCTTTGGGCCTGTTCCTTGCTAACTATCTATAAGAAAAATAGGTTGCCTTGCTTCTAATATGCATCAGTATTATACACTTTAAGTAATCTCTAGGTCACTTATAATACCTAATATGATGTAAATGACATGTAAATATTTGTTATACCATATTGTTTATGGGATAATGATAGGAAAAAAGGCTGTGTGTGTTTAGTACATATACAGTGTTCATCCCCTGATATTTTGGATCCATGGTTTATTGAATTCATGGCTAACTGTAGCTTGTGTTAACTTTGGAGAAATCAATGAAATCTACAGTAAAAATATGGTTGTTGAAAGAATGAAGGAGTGAAGAAAGAAAGAGGGTACAAGGAGGTGGGAGGAAAGAAAGAGACAATAGAAGGATAAAAAAGAACAGATACTACCTTCTGTTTATGTCTAGGTCCCATTTCACTAATAGTTGACTCTGTCCACTAAAAGTACATGAGGTTAAAGTGAAATTATGCTATTCTGATTTAAACTTGAGTTATTATTTTTTTTTCGAGGTTGGGTCTCACTGTAGCCCATGCTGACCTGGAATTCACTATGGAGTTTCAGGGTGGCCTCTAACTCATGGCAATCCTCCAACCTCTGCCTCCTGAGTGCTGGGATTAAAGGTGTGCACCACTACTCCTGGCTTTTGAGTTTGTTTTTAAAAGTGAGAATCTTTATATTGCCACCATCACAGTGGACTAATGATATTCCACAAAGTGAGTTCTCTAAAGAACTCCGAAACTCACAGGTTTGAGAACTGCCTTGCAGCCGAAATTAGTCACATCCTTTTACTTCTAAAAGTTATTTTTCCCCATCTTAATTGACAACTTCTATACTTACAGAAAATAAACCATGATATTTCCCTCCCCTCCCCCACTTTCCCCTTCACAACTCTGCTCCCCATCATATCCCTTCCCTCTCTCCATTAGTCTCTCTTTTAATTTTATGTCATAATCCTTCTCTCCTACTACAAGGGTCTTGTGTAGGTATTGCTAGGAACTGTGAGGTCACAGATATTGAGGCCAATTTCTGTCTGGACAGTTGCATTGTAAGGAGTGACACCCTTCCTTTGGCTCTTACATTCTTTCCTCCACCTCTTGTCTTGTAATGACCTCATTATTTCATTAAGCTGGTTTCCTATGTTCTCATTCAGGAGTCTGTTTTCTTCTTTAATTCCTTTGTTTTCTTCTTTGAGTCCTTTGATTTATTTGAGTATCAATATAATCATTTTTTGAAATCTTTGTCAGGAATTTCATCTAAAACATTCTCATTGGTGATCATTTCTGATGGATTTATAATTATTGGTGAGACTGTATTGTCGTGATTCTTTATGTTTTTGTTGTATTATAATGTAGCAACTTTTGCATCCTGAGTTGATTTGATGCTTGGGTTTTCTACTTATCTGCAGAGTTCTTAGATATGGTGATCCATCTTATATACTTTCAGGATATGAGTTTAAAGGTGTCAAGTGCAGCTATTGTACCTCAATCCAATTGCAGAAGTACATTAGTGTACTGGGTGGAACAATGTACTGGAAAATTCTAAACTTCAACTGAGCAGTATACACATACAATAAAAACCAGCACAGAGTATTATGCAATTGTGGGGATTAAAACAGTCTTATAAAGCCAAAATCCCTAAGGGTGTGTGTTGCTTTGCATCCTTAATCCTGTCAACTGGGAGGCAGAGATTTCTGTTCTGAATTGGGTTCCAGGTCAGCCTAGACCTGAATCATACCCTGCCCCCAATAATGGCAGAAGCAAAAGACAAAGTCCCTGTAAATTTGAAAGTATCAAAGGCAACAATATTCAACCCCCAAATATAGCTTATTTGAAAATGGTAAATCCAACCAAGAATATGTAACCTATAACCTGCCCGACATGGAAAGAGAGATTAGCACTTCCAGTGCAGACCTATGTACCTGCTGTTTTGTCAGTCAGCCTTGTTACCTTTTGGGGTGGCTTCCAATTTTGCCAATGTGGAGTGCTCACCTTGATCCCTCTGTATTGTGCTGTGGAGCTAGAGTTCTGATCATCTGTGCAGAATGTGCTGCCACTGGTTGCTGAGTGGTTGGGGGATGGCAGAGTGCACAAAGCCTGGAGTTGCTCATGCAGTCCCACAGTGTCCCTTTCAGTAGCTCCTTAATTGATCTCAGCTGCCTTTCCTTTAGATTTCTTGACTTTGCAAAGAGGCTGATGAGGTTGGAAAATCCCCTTGTTTGGTCTCTGCTGCTGTGCAGTTTGGCACACCCGATGGCCAGTGCTGGTCATGGGCATGGATCGTGTGGATTGGGGGAGCTTAAGTGCCTCAGTGGGATTCTGTCCAGTTTCCTCCTTTCTGGTGGATCTTGGTCTCTCCTGCTTCTCCACTGTGTCTAAGAATAACCTATACTCCTTACTTTTCAGAAGAAGACTGCATTTTTCTGTGGTTTTGCTTAAATCCCTCCCTAGGCTGGTTTGGCATGGCTCCTATGCCACCATCTTACCTGGAAGTCTCTAAAACTTTGTATGTGTGCTTTTAGGTGTGTCTGAATGTATGTAGGTGCACATGAGTGAGCAGATGTGTATGCTTGTGTAGGCAAGATGTTGATGGTCTTTCTCTTTCAAGTATTTTCTGTAGAGCTGGTTTTGTCTTCAAATACTCCTTTAGCCTGCTTTTGTCGTGAAATGTCCTTATTTCTCCGTGTATTTGAATGGATAGCTTTACAGAATAAAGTAACCTTGGTTGACAGTTGTTATCTTTCAGAACTTGGAATACATCACTCCAAGCCCTTCTGGATTTTAAAGTTTGTGTTGAGTAATTTGCTGTAATTCTGATGGGCTTGCCTTTGTAGGTAACTTGATTTTTCTCTCTAACTGCTTTCAATATTTTTTCTTTGGATTGTGTGTTTGGTAGTTTGATTATAATACAGCGAGGAGAAGTTCTTTCCAGGTTTTGTCTTGTTGGGGTTCTAAAGGCTTCCTGTATCTGCGTTGACACCTCTTTCCCAATTTGGGGGAAGTTTCTTCTATGATTTTGTTGAAGATGCCTACTATGCCTTTGGAGTGAAATTCTTCTCCTTCTAATATGCCCTGAATTCTTATATTTGATCTTTTCATAGTGTCCCGAATATCTTGAAATTCCCATTCATACTTTTCTACTAGTTTGTCTTTCTCTTTGTTGGACTGTATTAGATCTGCCACCTAGTCTTGTAGCTTAGATATTCTGTCCTCTCCTTCATCCATTCTACTGCTGAGATGTTCTACAGAGTTTTTTATTTCATTAACTGTGTTCTTCATTGCTAGTAATTCTGACTGGCTTTTCTTTATTACTTCTATTTCCTTATTTATGTCTTGTATTGCCTTATTTCATTAAATTGGTGTCCTGTGTCTTCTTTGATTCCTTTGATTTCTTCTTTGACTTCTTCGAACACATTTACAATCATTCTTTTGAAATCTTTCTTAGGCATTTCCTCTAACTTGTTCTCACTGGAGGACATTTCTGATGCATTAATAATTTTTGGTGGATTTATATTGTCTTGATTCTTAGTGTTTCTTGTGTTATAACGTATATATTTTTGCATCTTGGATTAAGTTAATTAAGTTAATGCTTGGATTTTCTAGTTAGCTGGGTATTTTTAACTGTATCAATTGATCTGATGTTATATATCTTCAGGGTAGGAACTTAAGATGTTAGGTGTGGCTCTTAAGACTCTCAGAGTATCTACAAAGGTGTTCCTAGGGGTTGGGTTTGCTTGCTATGGGAGTATTCAAGTAGGCTGAGTGGAACAAAATATAGATAGATTCTACAATTTAACTAAACAATGTACACATACAATGAAAAACAGTAACGAGTATTTATGCAAGAGTAGGTATTATAACAACCAGATCGTCTATCAACAAAGAGGTTAAGATTTCTGGTCTGTTGAGGGATCCAAGTCAGCTTGTGACCAAGTGAGACCCTTCCCTGGTGCAATCCCAATTACCTTGGATGATTTTGGTCTCAGTTATGCTTTGCTCTGCTTGAGTCCCTCTTTGGTGCTCTGTGGGTTCAAGTAGGCTGGCTGGATCGCTGGACTACTTTTCTGTTTTCTGGAGCTGGGAACTGGCTTTTCTTGTGGGGAAAGTCAGGCCTGGCAGTTGTGGTCCCACATACCTGTCACCGCTGCTGCTGGATCCGCTGCTGCTGGAGCCGGCACGGCCAATGCCCTGATGGTCTTTCTTAACTGCTCTTCACTTCATTTACCGAGGCAAGTCATCTCACTTGAACCAAGAGCGGACTGATTTGGCTTGTCAAGTTAGCCAGCTTGCCCCAGGCATCTGTCATCTGTGTCTCCAGAGGGCTGAGATTACAGATGAGCTTTGACATGGGTGCTAGGATTCAGAACTCAGGTCCTCATGCTTGCACAGCAAGTTTTTTATCCACTGAGCCATCTCCCAGCCCCTCTCATATCTTTTACATTACAAATCTAACCCTGAAACTGGAGGTATTCATACTCCTGAGTGCCTGTTGCCTGTGTTCCACTACTCCTACACCCTGGACACAAAACATTCTATACTGACTTCACTATTGGTATAGGACAGCTGTGAGGTAGATTCCTTGTATGTGCATAATATTCTGGCAGCTGTTCAGACACACAGGTGAGATAAGAGTTCAGAGCACAATGGGGACTGAGGTGACAGGAATGGAGGCAGGAAGCCCTCTTGGGCTGTTTACTATCAGCCATTCACTCCTCACATTCTGTGACTCCTTGGAATTCCACTTGCTGCTTCAGCCAGGATTTTGTCTTTGTGTCCTTCCCAAGGCTTCTTGGTGGCATTCCTCTGTGCTGCTGAACAGCTGCTGTTTCAGAGCAGACTGCATATCTATAAGTGAAGAGATGGCCCCCACAGGTGGCTGGTACATGAATTTTAAGCTTAACAAATGCTTAGAGATACAAGCTAAAAATACACATCTCTTACACTCTGTGAAAGAGAGTGAAAGCAATTGTCCTTTGTGTTTATGAGTAGCAAGGAAAAAGTGACAAGAGAAAGCATATTTTCGCTGTTGCTGTATCACACTGTCAAGTACTATTAACTTTCCTCCATTCTTCCATATGACTGGTATTAATGGTTTTCTGGGTCTCCTGAGACAGAGAAACACTGAACGGGTTGGGAAGATGGCTCAGTCAGTAAAGGACTTGCCTCAAAGACCCATTTTGGATCTCTAGGATCCACATAGAAGCTGGACATGGTGGCATGCCTATAATCCAGCTCTCAGGAGGTGGAGACAGGGATCACCAGGGCAAGCTGGCTAGCTAGATTAGGCAAATTGGCCAGCTCTGGATTCAAGTGAGAGACCCTCTCTCAATCAATAAGGCAGAGAGCCATTAAGGAAGATAGTGTTAACCTCTGGATCCCATACTTATGGTCCTATGTGTGCATCTGCACACACATGTATCACCACATACATGTGAACATACACATATGCACATGAGGAAGGAGGCTGGGATTCTCTTTGCTTCTTAAAACCTTTTTATTGACAACCTCTGTACATATGACAATATCATGATTGGGCTTTTGTTTTAAAAATATTTAATTTATTTGAGAGAAAGAGAAGTTGAGAGAGAGAGAGAGAGATCATGAGTATGGGTGCCAGGGTCTCTTAGCACTGAACATGAACTCCAGATGCAATGTACCACTTTGTATGTCTAGCTTTACATGGGAACTAGGAAATTGAACCTGGGCTGGGAGACTTTGCAAGCAAGTATCTTTAACCACAGAGCCATCTCCAAGGCTTGCTATTTATTTATTTATTTATGTTTGAGACAAAGTCTCATGTATCCCAGACTGGATTTGAATTCACCATGTAGCTTTGAACTTCTGATTGTCCTACTTCTACCTCATGTTCTGGTATTACAGGCATGCACCACCAGGTCAGGTTTATAGAGTGCTGGGAATTGAAACTAGGGCTTCGTGCATGCTAAACAAGCCCTCTACCAGATGAGCTATAGCCCCAGTCATTGGGCTCTTATTTCTCCTGTCTTTGTACCCAGCCTTTAACCTTATTTTTCTCTTTGTCAGTTCTTGCCTTAATAGTTTTGTATTGGTTTCAGTTATTGAACAACCAATGCTTTGAAGGAGAGAAGAAATTCTGTGATTAGTGAGAGATCTCAGTTTGCAAAGGCACCCAGCCCCACCCCTCAAAGAGCAGGAGAGGGCAGGCACTTGAACTGAGATGAAGCATGGGGAAGAGACTAAGCCCAAATACAGTTTCTATTTCTAAGAATGTTCCAGAAGGCTCTTCCAGGTAACGCTTTTGTGGTGAAGGTGGAGATGCACCATCAAGAACTACCCCTGGGGGAGAATTTCTAGGCACAGCTGCTAACAGTGTGCAGACAGCTGCCTTGGCCATAATCCAATTCTTTTGTGACCGACATCCAGTGGCTGATCCGCTCAGGTATACAAAGGTCTGGCCACCTTGAACCAACACTGGTCATATTAGATCCAAAGTTTCTTGTCAGTCATTTGAGTTTGTCATGGACTGCACATCAAATCAGTGTCATGGACCCCACATTACATCAGTGTCTCCCTCTGTCCATTCCTCTTTGCCCCAAACATCACTCATTAATAATCATCCTACCTCCTAAAATCCTCTTCCAAGTCAGCTTCCAAAGAATACAAGTCTGCAGTGGTTGGTGCTAGAAGCAGGCCAAGAAGAGAAAACAAATTTGGTGGAGCTGAGGAGCTGAGGAGCTGACTCCCCACTGCCTTCTAGTAAGAGGATCCTATGGCTGCTGGTAAGTGGAAAACAGGTAGCCTTGACCCCCAGAAGTGAGCCAGTTGTTACAGCATACACCAGTGCTGTTGTGCAGGTTGGCAGATCTGAGGGAAGGAACATAGAAGCTGGGGAGATGTCAAGGGTTTGAGGGACATGTGGAAAATAGAACCTCCAGTGTAACTGGGGAGTGTTCTAGTTTAAATCTGAAATGTCCCCCGTAGGCTCATGTGTTTGACCACTTGCTCCTCAGCTGGCTGTTTTAGGAGGCTGTGGAAACTTTTTGTGAATTTATCTAGCAGAAATGTGCTATTAGCTTTGAAGGATATGTGTGCCTGTGGTTCTGGCCTGGGCTTTCTGATTCCTGGTCTGACAAAATGCCCCAGCCACATGCTCTATTGCCATGAATTCTGCTGTGTCTTCCCTGCCACAATGAACTTTACTTTCTAAGCTTGAACCAACATAAATCCTCCCTTAAGTTATAAGAAAATGAATAAAGAATGCTACTGATACACTCAATTGAGATATTTTCTAAGTATTAACTTTGTATAGATACATCATGTATTGACACCATAATTTCCCTCCTCCCTACCCCACTCCATTGATGGCCCTCCTTAATGGGATAACTGGTATTCACCATGGAGTTGTAGGTTATGAGTTGTGAGAGCAGCAGTCAGTCATGGGGATGGGGAAGCAATGTGTCTGGATATTCCCTCACACCCTGTGGTTCTTACATTCTTTCACTTCCCTCTTCCTCAAAATCTGGGAGCCTTGGTGGGTGTGGTTTAAGTCTACTTTAGTGTTGAGCTCTTAGCAGCTTCTCTATTTCTGCTTTGGTGAATTTTGAGTATTCTCTATTTCTATCACTCTGCCACAGGTTGTCAGGCTATCAGCAGAAGCAGCACTCTTGTTCATCTTGCCAGTTCCTCCGTGGATTCACATGGGCCCTGGCTGCTGTGCTTCAGGAGGTTAATCAGCTATCTGCTCTTGTACTGTTGATAATTTTTGGTTGTCCTTGGTTCTCACTACTTTCTGCAAAATAAAAACTTATGGAGTGTGAGATTAGGATAGTTTAAAGGATACACATTGTTAATTTAGAGAGTTTGATGGGTGTAGCCTCACTTTTGGCCAAAGACTACTGGGAGCTTCTCACTGGAGTTCATAATCTTTGTCTCCATAGGATTATGACATGGTTTCCAGTTCCAACTATGGGCTCTTTATCAGTGAGCAGATCTCTCACCAGATAGCTATAGTTACCCACCGATGCTGTGTGCCACTATTGCACAGGTGTGTTCATCTTGTCAGGCTGGTTGCTTCCATATAGCATTGTTCCCTGCTTGCTCACAACGATTTTGGCCATTTTCCCTCAGCAGCTCATGTAGTGCATTTCAGCACTATATGATCTAACCATTTGGGACCTGGTTTCCTTCTAGATTGAGCTGGATCTCTCGATATTCTGCATCAGCAGCATGTGGTATATTCAGCAATAGAGTCCTATTTTATTTCATACTATTATCATCATTATTATTATTACCTCAGATGGGTTATTAAGTGCTTTGACAGGAGAGTGTGTTGTTTTGGGTACTTCTAAGGTCTCTCTGATAAATAGCTCAATTATAAGCCAGAGCCAAATGTTACAAATATGTGTGTGTGTGTGTGTGTGTGTGTATGATTTGCTTCCAGTTCAGTGATTTGCTTGGCCAGGTTAAAGATTGGATTCAATTTTTATTTTCTCCTCTACGTTTTCATTGGAGACTTCCATTGTGAGACCAGGCAATCTTGGTGGTGATCTCTCAGTATAATGCCTCCTATTGTTTTTCTTGCATTGGGTTCTATCCATCTTGGGGGAAAAGTCTGTTTTATCAAGGAGGAAGCAAGCATTTGCCCTTGTAGGATCTTAAGTGATTGGGATTGGAGTGGGATATCCTTCTACCACAGATACCCCTGTTGTAGAGGTTACAAGAGAAACTGCAGCTCTGGGTTGGTGGCTGATACCAGGGCTCTGGCTGGAGGTCTGGAATCTCTTCAGCTCACAGTTCCAGCAGTGCCTTGCCTGTTGGGCTCAGGGACCTTAGCACTTGGCCCTGCTCACCTCCTGCACCCAGGATCAGAGGAGGCAGCACAGGCCTAAAATATCTGAGGCAGGAGACATGGGGTAGGGAGGGGGATCCACTGGGGTGCTGGCAGCATGGATTGGGCACAAAGGCCTTAAAAACATGCCCTAAGCTCACAGGCCCCAAACAAGCTGGCTCTCAGAAAGCACTGGCCTCAAACACATGCTGCCCATTACCCTCCAGGAGCTCATACACTCCAAAGATGCAGACCCCAAGTACTTCACTCACCTGGAGCTCACAGGCCCCAAACAGCTGGTGCTCTGCATGAGCAGGCCCCAAATAAGGTACACCCCTCATCAGCCCTGAGAGTGCAGGCCCAAACATGCTGGTGACCCACTAGCACAGGCCCCAAACATGTTGCTGTGAATTTTTAAACATTTTATTTACTAGATTAAAGGTACATGCATTTAATCTCAGCATTCAGGAGGTAGAGGTAGGAGGGTGAGTTCGAGGACAGCCTGAGAATGCAGAGTCTATTCCAGGTCAGACTGTGCTAGAGTGGGACCCTACTTTGAAAAATTAAACCAAAAATTATTTACTAGCAAATATGGGCATGCCAGGTGTTGCAGTCCGGTTCACATTGCTGGTATAAATCACCCAACCAAGAGCAGCTTGTGGGAAAAAAGAGGTTTATTTTGGCTTACAGGCTGAAGGGGAAGCTCCACGATGGCAGGGGAAATCGATGGCATAAGCCGAGGGTGAACATCACCCCCTGGCCAACATAAGGTGGTCAATAGCAATAGGAGAGTCTGCCAAACACTGGCAAGGGGAAACTGGCTATAACGCCCATAAGCCCTCCCCCAACAATACACTGCCTCCAGAAGTTGTTAATTCTCAAATCTCTACCAGCTGGAAACCTAGTATTTAGAACACCTAAGTTTATGGGGGACACCTGAATCAAACCACCACACCAGGTGAGAGTATGGGCACACCAAGGCCTCTTGTCACTTCCAATGAGTTCCAGACACATGCACTACTCTGTGCATCTGAGTTTACATAGGTATTGAGGGATTGAACTTGGGCCAGGAGGCTTTGCAAGCAAGTGACTTTAACTACTCAGCAATCTCTCAAGTCCTCAATTTAGAATTTATAACAATGAAAGCCAAATATATTAGTAGACTCTCATCATTTCAAATTGGAGAACACAGAAATCTGAGGCCTAGATCCAGGACTTCACCAGCAGAAGATTTGTGCACATATGTTCTCTGTGCATTATTTGTAATAGACAAAGGTCAAAACCACACAAATGATCATCAGGGGAAAAGTGGAAAAATAATGGAATATTTTCATAAATAGGATATTATTTCATAATAAAAGGAAAAATATTGTTACATGCTACAGCATGGATAATCTTTAAAAACCATATGCTGTGTGAAATTAGCCACATGAGATCACACTTCAGAAATGATTTCAGTCCTCAGAAAGTCCAGAATAGAAAAGTCTGAGGAGACAGAATGTAGATTAGTTGGCACATAGACTCAAGGGTGGGTATAATAGGAGGGATAAAGAATAAAAGCTAAATCTATGGGTCTTGTTTTTGTTCTAATATTGACTATCAAGCTAATTACACAATTATGAATATAGTAAAACCAATTGACCTTTGCACTTTAAATGGGGGAACTATATGCCATGTAAATAGATCTCAATATGGCTAATTTTAAACCATGGCAGAACTGAAAAGAGGAAAACAGAGGCCTTGCATGGTGACTGATTTTTGCTTTTGTGTTCTGAGCAGAAAGCAGGTGTGGAATGGCCCAGCCCCTCCCTAGGTGTGTGGTGTCTAGAGATGATACGTGTGGTTAATCTTGTCAAGTTAATTTAGAGTCTCCTAGGAGACTGAGACACAACCCTACGTGTGCTTGGGTGGGTGATTCATAAGGATTAACTGTAGGGTTGAGACCCACCCTGAAAGTGGGTGGTACCTTCCCTTGGATTGGGGCCTTGGATAGGGTAAAGGAGGGGAAAGAAAAAAAAGGAGAAAGTGAGCTGATTGTTATGTTCATGGCTCTCTGCTTAGTAATTGGTGAGATGTGAGCAAGCCACTTCATACTCCTGTGCCATAGCTGCGGGCTTCTCCTGCCACTGTACTTTCTCACCATGATACCTGCACTCGCAAACCCTGAGGTAAAATGAATCCTTCCTTGCTTATGATGGTATTCTTTTTTTTTTTTTAAATTTTTTTTATTCATTGTTTATTTATTTATTTGAGAGCGACAGACACAGAGAGAAAGACAGATAGAGGGAGAGAGAGAGAATGGGCGCGCCAGGGCTTCCAGCCTCTGCAAACGAACTCCAGACGCATGCGCCCCCTTGTGCATCTGGCTAACGTGGGACCTGGGGAATCGAGCCTCGAACCGGGATCCTTAGGCTTCACAGGCAAGCGCTTAACCGCTAAGCCATCTCTCCAGCCCTATGATGGTATTCTGACACAAGGACAAGAAGAAACAAGTACACCATGCATTCTGGGATAAGTGCTGGCATTCCTTGGCATCCCACATTGCTGTAAAAGCCACTGTGACTAAGAAAGACATGCTACTAGACTGTAAAATGAATGACAAGGGAATGAATATCTGCTTCCAAGCTGGAGACCTCCATAAGAAAGGCTAAGTTTTCACTAGGTGGGGCGAAGAAGTAGATTTTTCCAGGCATTCATGTGCCAACTGCTTTGTCTGTTATGTTTTACAGGGCATCAGGAGTTATGGCACAGAGGTGAGTGGTATTTTCTTAGGAAACATGGTGATGGCGTCAGAGGTTCTTACTGGTAGAATTGTCTCTTCCATCCAGAGGTCCTTAGTAAATTTAATAATATTACACACTTAAAAGCATACAGACTTGCACTATGCATATCCTAGCTCCTACAAGGACATTTGTTGCCATTTAGAGAAACACCTAATACTGGCTTTCATAATGGAACACTGTGGAGTATAACTCTAGTTTGCCATCATGAGATTGGGCTCCCCATTATCTACCAAAAAGCTGGGTTTGCTCTTGTGGAAGCTCAAGAGCAGTGAACTGTCATGTTATGTGGTTACAGAACTCTTTTGGAGATGACTTGATTCAACCCACTCTTTCAGAAATTTCCAAAATCATTGTAATATCAATTACTTTCAATGCTTCTAGAAGACTCTTTGGGTATTTACCTTGATGTCTCTAAAGACCATGCTTAGATGACTACTTCTTTATTTCTGTCTTAGACATACTTAGATTCCATTCCATTATGGAAGATGTGGCTGTGTGTTTCTTTCTTTTTTTTTTTTTTCTTTTCACAATTTTTATTAACATTTTCCATGATTATAAAAAATATCCATGCTAATACTCTCCCTCCCCCCCCCACTTTCCCCTTTGAAATTCCATTCTCCATCATGTTACCTCGCCATCTCAATCATTGTACTTACATATATATAATACCAACCTATTAAGTACCCTCCTCCCTTCCTTTCTCTTCCCTTTATATCTCCTTTTTAACTTACTTGCCTCTGCTACTAAGTATTTTCCTTCTCACAAAGAAGCCCAATCATCTGTAGCTAGGATCCACATATGAGGGAGAACATGTGGTGCTTGGATTTCTGGGCCTGGGTTACTTCACTTAGTATAATCCTTTCCAGGTCCATCCATTTTTCTGCAAATTTCATAACTTCATTTTTCTTTACTGCTGAGTAGAACTCCATTGTATAAATGTGCCACATCTTCATTATCCACTCATCAGTTGAGGGACATCTAGGCTGGTTCCATTTCCCTGCTATTATAAATTGAGCAGCAATAAACATGGTTGAGTACATAAGTCTAAGGAAATGAGATGAGACCTTAGTATATATGCCTAGGAGTGCTATAGCTTGGTCATATGGTAGATCAATCTTTAGCTGTTTTAGGAAACTCCACACTGATTTCCACAATGGCTGGACCAGATTGCATTCCCACTAGCATTGTGGAAGAGTTCCTCTTTTTCCACATCCCCGCCAACATTTATGACCATTTGTTTTCATGATGGTAGACAATTTGACAGGAATGAGATGGAATCTCAATGTAGTTTTAATCTGCATTTCCCTGATGGCTAGTGATGTAGAAACTTTTTTAGATGCTTATATGCCATTCATATTTCTTCCTTTGAGAATGCTCTATTTAGCTCCATAGCCCATTTTTTGATTGGCTTGTTTGTTTCCTTATTATTTAACTTTTTGAGTTCTTTGTATATCCTAGATATTAATCCTCTATCAGATATATTGCTGGCAAAGATTTTTTCCCATTCTGTAAGTTGCATCTTTGCTTTTTTCACTGTGTCCTTTGCAGTGTAAATATATATATAATTTCATGAGGTCCTAGATGTTAATCTGTGATTTTATTGCCTGAGCAATTGGGGTTGTATTCAGAAAGTCCTTGCCAAGACCAATATGTTGAAGGGTTTCCCCTACTTTTTCCTCTAGCAGTTTCAGAGTTTCAGGTCTGATGTTAATGTCTTTAGTCCATTTGGACTTAATTCTTGTGCATGGTGAGAGAGAAGAATCTATTTTCATCCTTCTGCAGATATATATCCAGTTTTCCCAACACCATTTGCTGAAGAGACTGTCTTTTTTCCAATGAGTATTTTTGGCATTTTTATCAAATATCAGGTGGCTATAGCTACCTGGACTTACATCTGGGTCCTCTATTCTGTTCCACTGATCTACATGTCTGTTTTTGTGCCAGTACCGTGCTGTTTTTATTACTATGGCTCTGTAGTATAGGTTAAAATAAGGTATGGTGATACCACCAGCCTTATTTTTGTTGCTCAGTATTATTTTAGATATTCGAGGTTTTTTTGTGATTCCAAATGAATTTTTGGATTTTTTTTTTCTATTTCCATGAAGAATGCTTTTGGAATTTTGATAGGGATTGCATTAAATGTGTAGGTTGCTTTTGGTAAGATTGCCATTTCACAATATTGATTCTTCCCATCCAGGAACAAGAGATGCTTCTCCACTTTCTAGTGTCTTCTGCAATTTCTTGCTTGAGTGTTCTCATTGTAGAGATCCTTTACTTCCTTGGTTAGGTTTATTCCAAGGTACTTTATTTTTTTGGATGCAATTGTGAATGGGAGTGATTCTCTGATTTCATCCTCTGTGTGTTTGTTGTTAGCATCTATGAAGGCTACTGATTTCTGTGTATTTATTTTGTATCCTGCTACATGGCTGTAGGTTTTGATCAGCTCTAACAGTTGCTAGTAGAGTCTTTAGGGTCCTTTATGTATAGAATCATGTCATCTGCAAATAATGATAACTTGATCTCATCCTTTCCAATTTGTATCCCTTTTATGTATGTCTCTTGCCTTATTGCTATGGCTAAGACTTCCAAAACTATATTAAATAAAAGTGGGGACAGTGGACACCCTTGTCTTATTCCTGATTTTAGTGGAAAAGCTTCTAGTTTTTCCCCATTTAATAATATTTTGGCTGTAGGCTTATCATAAATAGCTTTTACACTTAATCTTAGCCAAAAGGCCAAGAAACGATATAAATAGCTTTTATTATATTGAGATATGTTCCTTCTATTCCCAGTCTCTGTAAGACTTTTAACATGAAGGGATGTTGGATTCTGTCGAACTCTTTCTCTGAGTCTAATGAGATGATCATGTCATGTGATTTTTGTCCTTCAACCCATTTATATAATGTATTACATTTTTAGATTTGCATATATTGAACCATCCCTGTATCTCTGGGATAAAGCCTACTTGGTCAGGGTGAGTGATCTTTTTGATATATTCTTGTATTCTGTTTGCCAATATTTTGTTGCGAATTTTTGCATCCATGTTCATGAGGGAGATTGGTCTGTAATTTTCCTTTTTTGTTCTATCTTTGCCTGGTTTTGGTATCAGGGTGATACTGGCTTCATAGAAGGAGTTTGGTAGAATTAGTTCTTTTTCTATTTCCTGGAAAAGCTTAAGAAGCAATGGCGTTAGCTCTTTCTTGAAGGTTTGGTAAACTTCAGCAGTGAATCCATCTGGGCCTGGGCTGTTTTAGTTGGGAGATTATTGATAACTGTTTGGATCTCCATGCTTGTTATAGGTCTATTTAAGTGATTAATCTCATGTTGATTTAATTTAGGTAGGTCATATAAATCAAGGAAATCATCCATTTCTTTCAGATTTTCATACTTTGTGGAATATATGCTTTTATAGTATGTCCCTATGATTTTTTGAATTTCTCTGGAATCTGTTGTGATGTTACCTTTCTCATCTCTGATTTTATTAATTTGTGTCTCTTCTCTCTTTCTTTTGGTCAGATTTTCTAAGGGTTTATTAATCATGTTTATCCTTTCAAAGAACCAACTCTTTGTTTCATTAATTCTTTGGATTGTTGGTTTTTTTTGTTTCTATTTCATTAATTTCTGCCCTAATCTTTATTATTTCTTCCCATCTACTGATTTTTGGTTTGCTTTGTTCTTCTTTTTCCAAGGCTTAAGGTGAAGCATTAGGTTGTTTACTTGTGACCTTTCTAATTTCTTAATATAGGCACTTAAGGCTATAAATTAACCTCTTAGAACTGCCTTCATTATGTCCCAGAGATTTTGGTATGTTGTGTTCTCATTATCATTTGACTCTATAAATTTTTTGATTTCCTTATTGATTTCTTCATTGAACCATTCATCATTTAGTAGTGTATTGTTTAGTTTCCATGATTTTGTGTATTCTCTATAGCCTTTCTTGCTACTGATTTGTAGTTTAATTCCATGTGGTCAGATAGAATGAAAGAAATTATTTCAATTTTCCTGAATTTGTTAAGATTTTCTTTGTGTCCTAATATATGGTCTGTTTTAGAGAATGTTCCATGTGCTGCTGAAAAGAATGTATATTCTGCAGCATTTGGATGAAATGTCCTGTATATATATCTATTAGGTCCATTCCTTCTATGACCTCATTTAGTCCAGATGCCTCTCTGTTTATTTTTTCCCAGGATAACATGTCAATTGATGAGAGTGGGGTATTAAAGTCACCCATCACCACTGTGTTTGGTGTTATCTGTGACCTTAATTCTAATAGTGTTTGTTGGATGAATTTGGGAGCCCCCATGTTAGGTGCATGCATGTTTAGGATTGTAATGTCCTCCTGTTGGAGTGTTCCCTTAATCAATATAAAGTGACCTTATCTTTCTTGACTAACGTTGGACTTAAGTATACCTAGTCAGATATTAGGATAGCATCCCCTGCTTGTTTTCTAGGCCCATTTGCTTGAAACACCGTTTTCCAACCTTTCACCCTAAGATAATGTCTATCCTTTGTAGAAAAGTGAGTTTCTTGGAGACAACAAGTTGTAGGATCCTGCTTTTTAACCCAGTCTGCGAACCTATGCCTTTTGGTTGGGGCATTGAGGCTGTTGATATTAAGAGATATTATTGAAAGGTAGGTATTTACTTTTTGTGGTTCCGGTTCTACCTGTGCTCTCTTGTGTTAACTAGTATTTGAGTATTGCTTGTTTTTTCTAGGTTCCTTATATGTGTGCTTTTCCTTTTCTTCAGCATGGAGATCCTATCACGTATTTTCTGTAGAGCTGTTTTTATCTTCAAATACTCCTTTAACCTTCTTTTGTCATGGAATGTCCTTATTTCTCCATCTATTTGAATGGATAGCTTTGCAGGATAAAGTAACCTTGGTTGACAGTTGTCGTCTCTCAGAACTTGGAATATATCACCCCAAGCCCTTCTGGCTTTTAAAGATTTTGTTGAATAATCTGCTGTAACCCTGATGTGCTTGCCTTTGTAGGTAACTTGATTTTTCTCTCTAACTGCTTTCAATATTTTTTCTTTGGTTTGTGTGTTTGAAAGTTTGAATATAATATGGTCAGGAGAGGTTCTTTCCAGGTTTTGTCTGGCTGGGGTTCTAAAGGCTTCCTGTATCTGCGTTGGCACCTCTTTCCCAATTTGGGGGAAATTTTCTTGTAGGATTTTGTTGAAGACACCTACTATGTCTTTGGAGTGAAATTCTTCTCATTCTACTATGCCCTGAATTCTTATATTTGATCTTTTCATAGTGTCCCGAATATCTTGAACTTGCCACTCATGCTTTTCTATAAGTTTGTCCTTCTCTTTGTTGGACTGGTATTCTAGCTTCTAGCTTAGATATTCTGTCCTCTCCTTCATCCATTCTACTTGTGAGATTTTCTACAGAGTCTTTTATTTCATTAACTGTGTTCTTCATTGCTAATAATTCTGATTGTTTTTTCTTTATTATTTCTATTTCCTTATTTATGTCTTGTATTGCCTTATTTCATTAAATTGGTGTCCTGCATCTTCTTTGGTACCTTTGATTTCCTCTTTGATTTCTTCTTTGGTTCCTTTGATTTGTTCTTTGATCTCTTTGAACATGATCATTCTTTTGAGATGTTTCTCAGGCATTTCCTCTAACTCGTTCTCACTGGAGGTCATTTCTGATGCATTAATACTTTTAGGTGGATTTATATTGTCTTGCTTTTTAGTGTTTCTTGTGTTATAATGTATATATTTTTGCATCTTGGATTAAGTTAATGCTTGGATTTTCTAGTTAGCTGGGTATTCTTAGCTGTATCAATTGATTTGATGTTATATATCTTCAGGGTAGGAGCTTAAGGTGTTAGATGTGGCTCTTAAGACTCTCACAGTATCTACAAAGATGTTCTTAGGGGTTGAGTTTCCCTGCTATGGGAGTAATCAAGTAGGCTGAGTAGAATAAAATATAGGTAGATTCTAAAATTTAACTAAACACTGTACACATTCAATCAACAACAGCCCCGAGTATGTATGCAAGAGTAGTTATTATAACAACCAGATCCTCTATCAACAAAGAGATTAAGATTTCTGGTCTGTTGAGGGATCCAAGTCAGCTTGTGACCAAGTGAGACCCTTCTCTGGTGCAATTCCAATTACCTGGGATGATTTTGGTCTCAGTCAAGTTGCTGCCTGGGTCATTGGGCTGCTGTTCTGATTTCTGGAGGTGGGCACTGGCTTTTCCTGTGGGGCAAACCAAGCCTGGAAACTGTGGCCCTGCAGATCAGCACCCTCACTGCTAGAACTGCTGCTGCTAAGGCTGCCTCTGCTGGGTCTGTTGCCACTGCTGCTGAAGCTGCTGCTGCTGGGTCCACCGCTGCCGCTGAAGCTGCTGCTGCTGGATCTGCCGCTACTGCTGGGGCCGCTGTTACTAGTGCCAGAGCCGCTGATGTTTCTGCCGGCCTCTGCTCTTTCTAGGGTCCTGCTGTCAGCTCAAAATGGCGTGGCTGAGTCTGGAACCACTGCTCTGTTCGCTGGAGCTGGGCACAGGCAGTGGGCGAGGGGAGGGACCCACAGCTGATCTAGTTCTCTCACTGTTCCACGTGTTCTTCTACCTTGTGATCTGCTTCTCTGTTGTTCACTGCCGCTCTCCCTTCACGTTTCCTGAGTTGCGGAGAGCACTGGTGTGAGTGGAAGCTCCCCCACCTGGCTTTTCCTGCAGCTCGATCTGAGCCTGGCAGCTTTCTGGTGCACCGCCACCACCGCCGTGGTCGGCGGACATGCCTGGGCCACTTTTGCTGGCCTGTGCGGGCTCTGAATGCTCTGGATCTCTTCTACTTCTCCGCTGCTGCTTCAATTTCCTATATACCTCACTTTTTAGTAAAAGTGTGTATTTTGCTGAGTTTATTTGGTCTTTTCCCCCCCCCACTAAGCTGCTTTGGTGTGGTAACTATGCAGCCATCTTAACCGGAAGTCTATTGGCTGTGTGTTTCTTTATCCCCTCCCCTCTATCACAAACATCCACCTCCCTGGTCCCCCTATGCTATCTTCTAAAATACTGATTTTTTTTTTAAATTTTTATTAACATTTTTCATGATTATAAAATATATCCCATGGTAATTCCCTCCCTCCCCACCCCCACACTTTCCCGTTTGAAATTCCATTCTCCATCATATTACCTCCCCATTACAATCATTGTAATTACATATATACAATATCAACCTATTAAGTATCCTCCTCCCTTCCTTTCTCCACCCTTTATGTCTCCTTTTCAACTTACTGGCCTCTGCTACTAAGTATTTTCATTCTCATGCAGAAGCCCAGTCATCTGTAGCTAGGATCCACATATGAGAGAGAACATGTGGCGCTTGGCTTTCTGGGCCTGGGTTACCTGACTTTGTATAATACTTTTTAGGTCCATCCATTTTTCTGCAAATTTCATAACTTCATTTTTCTTTACCGCTGAGTAGAACTCCATTGTATAAATGTACCACATCTTCATTATCCACTCATCTGTTGAGGGACATCTAGGCTGGTTCCATTTCCCAGCTATTATAAATTGAGCAGCAATAAACATGGTTGAGCATGTACTTCTAAGGAAATGAGATGAGTCCTTTGGATATATGCCTAGGAGCGCTATAGCTGGGTCATATGGTAAATCAATCTCTAGCTGTTTTAGGAACCTCCACACTGTTTTCCACAATGGCTGGACCAGATTGCATTCCCACCAGCAGTGAAGAAGGGTTCATTTTTTTCCACATCCCCGCCAACATTTATGATAATTTGTTTTCATGATGGTGGCCAATCTGACAGGAGTGAGATGGAATCTCAATGTAGTTTTAATCTGCATTTCCCTGATGACTAGTGACGTAGAACATTTTTTTAGACGCTTATATGCCATTCGTATTTCTTCCTTTGAGAACTCTCTATTTAGCTCCATAGCCCATTTTTTGATTGGCTTGTTTGATTCCTTATTATATAACTTTTTGAGTTCTTTGTATATCCTAGATATTAATCCTCTATCAGATATATAGCTGGCGAAGATTTATTCCCATTCTGTAAGTTGCCTCTTTGCTTTTTTCACTGTGTCCTTTGCAGTGCAAAATCTTTGTAATTTCATTAGGTCCCAGTGGTTAATCTGTGGTTTTATTGCCTGAGCAATTGGGGTTGTATTCAGAAAGTCTTTGCCAAGACCAATATGTTGAAGGGTTTCCCCTACTTTTTCCTCTAGCAGTTTCAAAGTTTCCGGTCTGATGTTAAGGTCTTTAATCCATTTGGACTTAATTCTTGTGCATGGAGAGAGAGAGAAGAATCTATTTTCATCCTTCTGCAGATATTTATCCAGATTTCAAAACACCATTTGCTGAAGAGGCTGTCTCTTCTCCAATGAGTATTTTTGGCATTTTTATCGAATATCAGGTGGCTATAGCTACTTGGGCTTACATCTTGGTCCTCTATTCTGTTCCACTGATCTACATGTCTGCTTTTGTGCCAGTACCATGCTGTTTTTGTTACTATGGCTCTGTAGTATAGGTTAAAATCAGGTATGGTGATACCACCAGCCTCTTTTTTGTTGCTCAGTATTATTTTAGATATTCGAGGTTTTTTGTGATTCCAAATGAATTTTTGGATTGTTTTTTCTATTTCCATGAAGAAAGCCTTTGGAATTTTGATAGGGATTGCATTAAATGTGTAGATTGCTTTAGGTAAGATTGCCATTTTCACAATATTGATTCTTCTAATCCAGGAACAAGGGATGTTTCTCCATTTTCTAGTGTCTTCTGCAATTTCTGGCTTGAGTGTTTTAAAGTTCTCATTGTATAGATTCTTTACTTCCTTGGTTAGGTTTATTCCAAGGTATTTTATTTTTTTTGATGCAATTTTGAATGGGAGTGATTCTCTGATTTCATCCTCTGTGTGTTTGTTGTTAGCATATATGAAGGCTACTGATTTCTGTGTATTTATTTTGTATCCTGCTACATTGCTGTAGGTTTTGATCAGCTCTAACAGCTTGCTAGTAGAGTCTCTAGGGTCCTTTATGTATAGAATCATGTCATCTGCAAATAATGATAACTTGATTTCTTCCTTTCCAATTTGTATCCCTTTTATGTGTGTCTCTTGCCTTATTGCTATGGCTAAGACTTCCAGAACTATATTAAATAAAAGTGGGGACAGTGGACACCCTTGTCTTGTTCCTGATTTTAGTGGAAAAGCTTCCAGTTTTTCCCCATTTATTAATATGTTGGCTGTAGGCTTGTCATAAATAGCCTTTATTATATTGAGATATGTTCCTTCTATTCCCAGTCTCTGTAGGACTTTTATCATGAAGGGATGTTGGATTTTGTCAAATGCTTTCTCTGCATCTAATGAGATGATCATGTGATTTTTGTCCTTCAACCCGTTTATGTAATGTATTACATTTATAGATTTGCGTATGTTGAACCATCCCTGCATCTCTGGGATAAAGCCTACTTGGTCAGGGTGAATGATCTTTTTGATATACTCTTGTATTCTGTTTGCCAGTATTTTGTTGAGAATTTTTGCATCTATGTTCATGAGGGAGATTGGTCTGTAATTTTCTTTTTTTGTTCTATCTTTGCCTGGTTTTGGTATCAGGGTGATGCTGGCCTCATTTAAGGAGTTTGGTAGAATTCCTTCTTTTTCTATTTCCTGGAAAAGCTTAAGAAGCAATGGTGTTAGCTCTTCCTTAGAAGTCTGGTAAAATTCATCAGTGAATCCATCCGGGCCTGGGCTTTTTTTAGTTGGGAGATTATTGATAACTGTTCAGATCTCCATGTTTGTTATAGGTCTATTTAAGTGATTAATCTCACTTTGATTTAATTTAGGTGGGTCATATAGATCAAGGAAATCATCCATTTCTTTCAGATTTTCATACTTTGTGGAGTATATGCTTTTGTAATATGTCCCTATGATTTTTTGAATTTCTCTGGAATCTGTTGTGATGTTACCTTGTTCATCTCTGATTTTATTAATTTGTGTCTCTTCTCTCTTTCTTTTGGTCAGATTTGCTAAGGGTTTATCAATCTTGTTTATCCTTTCAAAGAACCAACTCTTTGTTTCATTAATTCTTTGGATTGTTCTTTTTGTTTCTATTTCATTAATTTCTGCCCTAATCTTTATTATTTCTTCCCGTCTACTAATTTTTGGTTTGCCTTGTTCTTCTTTTTCCAAGGCTTTAAGGCAAAGCATTAGGTCGTTTACTTGCGACCTTTCTAATTTCTTAATATAGGCACTTAAGGCTATAAATTTACCTCTGAGAACTGCCTTCATTGTGTCCCAGAGATTTTGGTATGTTGTGTTCTCATTATCATTTGACTCTATAAATTTTTTGATTTCCTTTTTGATTTCTTCATTGACCCACTCATCATTTAGTAGTGTATTGTTTAGTTTCCATGATTTTGTGTATGCTCTATAGCCTTTCTTGCTACTGATTTGTAGTTTAATTCCATTGTGGTCAGATAGAATGCAAGGAATTATTTCAATTTTCCTGAATTTGTTAAGATTTTCTTTATGTCCTAATATATGGTCTATTTTAGAGAATGTTCCATGTGCTGCTGAAAAGAATGTATATTCTGCAGCATTTGGATGAAATGTCCTGTATATATTTGTTAGGTCCATTCCTTCTATGACCTCATTTAGTCCAGATGCCTCTCTGTTTATTCTTTCCCTGGATGACCTGTCAATTGATGAGAGTGGGGTGTTAAAGTCACCCACCACCACTGTGTTTGGTGTTATCTGTGACCTTAGTTCTAATAGTGTTTGTTTGATGAATTTGGGAGCCCCCATGTTAGGTGCATATATGTTTAGGATTGTAATGTCCTCCTGTTGGAGTGTGCCCTTAATCAATATAAAGTGACCTTCCTTATCTTTTTTGACTAACGTCGGACTAAAGTCTACCCTGTCTGATATTAGGATAGCAACCCCTTCTTGTTTTCTAGGCCCATTTGCTTGAAACACCGTCTTCCAACCTTTCACCCTAAGATAATGTCTATCCTTTGTAGAAAGGTGAGTTTGTTGGAGACAACAAATTGTAGGATCCTGCTTTTTAACCCAGTCTGCAAATCTATGTCTTTTCGTTGGGGCATTGAGACCGTTGATATTAAGAGATATTATTGAAAGGTGTGTATTTATGTTTGCCATTTTTGTGTGTGTGTGTGTGTGTGTGTGTGTTACTGGTTCTACCTGTGCTCTCTTCTGTTAACTGGTATTTGAGTATAGCTTGTTTTTTCTAGGTTCCTTATATGTGTGCTTTTCCTTTTGTTCAGCATGGAGGATTCTATCAAGTATTTTCTGTAGAGCTGGTTTTGTCTTCAAATACTCCTTTAACCTGCTTTTGTCATGGAATGTCTTTATTTCTCCATCTATTTGAATGGATAACTTTGCAGGATAAAGTAACCTTGGTTGACAGTTGTTATCTTTCAGAACTTGGAATATATCACTCCAAGCCCTTCTGGCTTTAAAAGTTTGTGTTGAATAATCTGCTGTAATCCTGATGGGCTTGCTTTTGTAGGTAACTTGATTTTTCTCTCTAACTGCTTTCAATAATTTTTCTTTGGTTTGTGTGTTTGGAAGTTTGATTATAATATGGCGAGGGGAGGTTCTTTCTGGGTTTTGTCTGGCTGGGGTTCTAAAGGCTTCCTGTATCTGTATTGGTACCTCTTTCCCAATTTGGGGGAAATTTTCCTCTATGATTTTGTTGAAGATGCCTACTATGCCTCTGGAGTGGAGTTCTTCTCCTTCTACTATGCCCTGAATTCTTATATTGGATCTTTTCATAGTGTCCTGAATATCTTGAAATTCCCACTCATACTTTTCTATAAGTTTGTCTTTCTCTTTGTTGGACTGCATTAGGTCTGCCACCTGGTCTTCTAGCTTAGATATTCTGTCCTCTCCCTCACCCATCCTACTGGTGAGATTTTCTACAGAGTTTTTTATTTCATTAACTTTGTTCTTCATTGCTAGTAATTCTGACTAGTTTTTCTTTATTATTTCTATTTCCCTATTTATGTCTTGTATTGCCTTCTTTATTTCATTAAATTGGTGTCCTGCCTCTTCTTTGATTCCTTTGATTTCCTCTTTGATTTCTTCCTTGATTGTTTTCATGTGTTCTTTGACCTCTTTGAACATATTTATAATTATTCTTTTGAACTCTTTCTCAGGCATTTCCTCTAACTCTTTCTCTCTGGAGGACATTTCTGATGCATTAATACTTTTAGGTGGATTTATATCATCTTGCTTTTTAGTGTTTCTTGTGTTATAATGTATATATTTTTGCATCTTGGATTAAGTTTATGCTTGGATTTTCTAGCTAGCTGTGTATTCTTAGCTGTATCAATTGATTTGATGTAATATATTTTCAGGGTAGGACCTTAAGGTATTAGGTGTTGCTCTTAAGACTCTCAGAGTATCTACAAAGATGTTCTTAGGGGTTGAGATTCCCTGCTATAGGAGTATTCAAGCAGGCTGAGTGGAATAAAATACAGGTAGATTCTAAAATTTAACTAAGCACTGTACACATTCAATCAAAAACAGCCCCCAGTATGTATGCAGGAGTAGTTATGATAATGACCAGATCTTCTATCAACAAAGAGGTTTAGATTTCTGGTCTGTTGAGGGATCCAAGTCAGCTTGTGACCAAGTGAGACCCTTCCCTGGTGCACTCCCAGTTACCTTGGGTGATTTTGGTCTCAGTCAAGTTGCTGCCTGGGTCGTCGGGCTGCTGTTCTGATTTCTGGAGCTGGGCACTTGCTTTTCCTACGGGGCAAACCGAGCCGCTGCTGCTGCCTCTGCTGCTCCTATAGCTGCCACCACCGGAGCCACCACCGCTGCTGAAGCTGCCGCTGCCGTTACCACCGCCCCTGCTCCCCCCGAAGCCTCTGCTGCGGGATCTGCCGCCGCTGCCGCTCCTGGGTCCGCTGCTGCTGGGGCCGCTGGTACCGGTGCTGGAGCCGCTGAAGTTGCTGCCGAACTCTGCTCCTGCTGGGTCCCGCTGTCAGCCCAAGTTGACGTGGCCGGGTCCCGGGCCACTGCTGTGTTCGCTGGAGCTGGGCTCAGGCTGTGGGGGAGGGGAGGGAGCCGCGGCTGCTCTGGTTGTCTCGCTGCTCCACGTGTTCTACCTCGCGGTCTTCTCCTTCCCTGCTCGCTGCCGCTCTCCCCTCACGTTTCCCGAGTTGCGGAGAGCGCGGTGTGAGGGGAAAATCCCGCACCTGGCTTTTCCTGCGGCTCGAGCTGGTCTGGCGGTTTTCTGCTGCGCCACGGCTGCGGTGTTTGGCCGAGCTGCCTGAGCCGCTGGAGCCGCTTTTCCCGCCTGTGCGGGCTCTGGATGCTCTATAACTCTTCTACTTCTCCGCTGCCGCCTCAATTTCCTATACACCTCACTTTTTAGTAAAAGCATGTATTTTGCTGAGTTTTTTTGGTCTTTTTCCCCCCTAGGCTGCTTTGGCGTGGTACCTATGCCGCCATCTTAACCGGAAGTCCCCCCTGATTTTTTTTTTAAACATAGGGTTAAGACCAAGGTTCAGACTTGACTCTGTAAATGCTACTCAATGCTGAACCATGAAGCAAACCACAATAACTTTTAATATCATGGAAACCATTTTTGCCCTTTCTGAGTTGATCATTGTCTAGCTGGCTTGTTTGCTTAATTTTTTCCTTCCAAATACTAACCAGATCCAACCCCTCTTAGCTTCACAGTGTGAGAGTTGGTACATTTTAGGTGGTATGGTTGTAGGATTTGTTTTCTTCATTCTGACAATTCTATCCTGTTCATTAGTTCAGCTCTGAATTGTAGACCAATATCTCAATGTTTCTTCAACACATTCAGTTGCAACAGTTACTATTAATTCTAGCTTCTTTCTATTAAACTACAGTCTTGATAGGCTATCTTCTTTGATGCCCAGGTTAATACATGAGAACAATGAAGGGAGGGTTTATTTATTTTAGCTGATGGTTTCAGAGCTTTCAGTCCATAGTGTTTGGTTATATTGGTTCTGGCCCTCTCATGATGCAGAATATCAGGGCAGGGGAAGCTTGTGGCTGAGGGTACTTACCTCATGATGGGCAAGAAGGGGAGAGAGAAAGAAAAAGAAAGAGGGATAATGAGACAAGGAGGAAGAGGAGAAAAAGAGGTGAGAAAGAGACCAGCTCAAGATATAGGCACAGCCTCCTAACATTTCCAGAACCTTCCAAGATAGTATGGGGAACATTTCATGTTGAAACCATCGTATCTCTCTCCCAACTTCTTGAGTTCCTTGTTTCCTGCCTTTTCATATCTTTTTGTTTATTCTATTGCTTTCATGGGATATATACTGAATTTATATATCTGTTCCAATAGTTCATGACAGGTAGATTTCTAAGACCTTGCACATCTTAACATGGATGCATTTATTTTACTCTGCCATCAAGTTAGTCATTTGATAGAATAAGATGTTCTATGCTGGAAATAATATTCCTTTCAAATGTTTAAGACATTTTGATGTTGTTCTGCACTTCTGGTGTCATTTTGATTTCTGTTTCATTGCTTATCTCTGGTATTCTGAACTTTTATGACAATATCCTGGCAACTCCTTTGGCCCTTTTGAAAGTCAACTTGTATCCTTTCCAGCTAGGAAATTATGTTATTTTGTTAAAAATATTCCTCTTCTTTCTTCTCCCTTTATCAGAGGTATTCTTTGAATGTTAGATTTTCAAGACCAATACTACAATTTTCTTATCATTTCTATCCTATAATCTTTTTTTCTGACTTAACTTTGGAGAGAATGCCTTAACATTGTCTTTCACTACTTCTGCCAAATTTCTCATAATTTCATTTTTTAAGAGATATGCATATGTACCCTTTGGAAACTATCCTGAGAATGTTTCTTTTCTCTATGATATTAGAGATAATTTTTGTATGTGTGTGGTATGTATATGTACATTATTCACAGTTTTCAAATTTTTAAATTTTTATTTTATTTATTTGGGAGAATGTAAGAAAGAAAGAGGGAGAGAGAGGGAGGAAGAGAGAGAGAGAGAGAGAAAGAGAGAGAGAAAGAGAGAGAAAGAGAGAACGGGGGAACCAAGGCCTCTAACACCTGCAAACAAGCTTCAGACACATGTTCCACTATTGGCATCTGGCTTACATGGATCCTGGGGAATCAAACCTGGGTATTTAGGCTTTTAGGACAAAAGTCCTACCACTAAGCAATCCCCCAGCCCCCTACTTTATAGTTTTTGAGACAGATTCTCTCACTGAACATGGAGCTTACCAATTCAACTAGAGTAGCTAGCCAGCAAGCCTTGTTTCCATCTTCCCAGCACTGGGATTTCATGCATACAACAAGATGCCTACCAGGTGCAGTGGTGCACACCTTTAATCCTAGCACTCAAGAGGCAGAGGTAGGACGATTGCTGTGAGTTTGAGGACACCCTGAGACTACCTAGTGAATCCACTAACATTTAAGACTGGGCTGTTGGCAGCTCTGAATTGGCAGGAGAGGCTTGTGGAGTTTATTTCAGAAACAGTAAGCTCTCCCTGTGGAGTGTGGGTCCATTTCTTCAGAGAAAGATCTTATTATTTTTTCCATGGGGAGAACATTCTGGGTCCTGAATTAGGGAAGCTTTCAGCATCTATGGATAAATTCAATGTGATGTTCTTATGCCCAGCTGGGCCTCTGACCTCCAGTATGCACCTCTAAGGTCTCTCATCTATGTTGTGTTGGTGGTGGGGGGCTCACAAATGGATCTCATGATCTAACTTGTAGGTATTTTAGCACCATTTTATTTTGATCACACACACACACACACACACACACACACACACACACACACTTTGGAGAAGTAATCAGCTATTCCTCCCCACACTCCTGGCCCTCTGGGGATTCTCTGGTATAAATTAGATTGATCTCTGGCTTTCTCCAGTAATGGTTTAATATCTACTTTCTTCAGTTCTTCTAAGTAGTTATCACTCTTTTAATACTTTTTCAGTTGTCTGTTTCCTTTTTGCCTCTCCTCATGTTTTCTAAACAATTCTTTCACTTTCATTATTGGTAGAAGCAAAAGAAATTTGCAGGTTCACACTGCCATCTCTATGGGGAAGTCTCCAGTTATCTGTCATTACTTGCACAAGTCCCAGTAGTCTTCCTCTGGCCGTCTGGATTCTTCTCCTCTCTCCTAAGCTGCTCTACATCTCACACTTCCAGACAATTCCTATATATTGCACAACATTGCTGAATACTCGATAGCTCCTTAATGTGTCTAATTTAGTAAACACTTATTGGGTACAGTGTTAGGCTTTAAAAAAATTATTTTTTGTTTGTTTTTGAGGTAGGGTCTCACTCCAGCCCAGGCTGTCCTGGAATTCACTATGTAGTCTCAGGGTGGCTTGAACTCACAGAAATCCTCCTACCTCTGCCTCCTGAGTGCTGGGATTAAAGGTATGCACCACCATACTAGGCTTCTAAAAAGTTTTTGTCATTTTTTTTTGTTGCTGTGAGACAAATATTAATGAAAATTAGCTTAAAGGAGGAAAAAATTATTTTGGCTCACAGTTTAAGAGGCTTCAGCTGGCTCCATTGCTGAGCCCAAGGTGAGGCTAAAGCATCATGGGGAAGGATGTGGCAGTGAAAAGCTGCTAAGTACATGGGGCTGAGAAGCAGAGAGAGGGAAGGAAAAGACCACCTTTCGTGAACACCATCACTTCTTTTTTTTTTGAGGTAGGGTCTCACTCTAGCCCAGGCTGACCTGGAATTCACTATGAAGTCCCAGGGTGGCCTTGAATTCACGGTGATCCTCCTATTACTGCCTCCAGAGTGCTGGGATTAAAGGCGTGTGCCACCACTCCTGACTTGAACACCATTACTTTATTGACTCCACTAACGGGTTTATTCTACAGCATCTGAACACTTCTTAGTGATTGTATCTATTAATTGGGTACCAAGCCTTTAACATAGGAACTTTGTGGGGGTTCATATCCAAACTGTGACAAGTACCTACCATTGGCTAAACCCTAGGTCACTAGGGCCACAGCAATGAATATGAGGCGTAAGGTCCTAGTTTTCATCACACTTAGACTAGGGTATGAAACAAATATCAAACAAGGAGATGTGTAAGCAAGCAAGAGAACTTCAGTGCTAGGATGGGAATAAAACAGAGTGACAGGCACGTCTAGTGCCAGAAGGTGCTACATGAGTGACTGGGGAAAATGACCAATATCTGTCCAAGCAACTCAGGGTCTAACCTACTTAGCAGAAAATAATCTGTTGTGATGCTCACACAAGTGCAATAGTGGCACACAGCCATGGTGGGAAACCAACTGCTCTCAATTCAGCTAACTGATCCCCTCAGTGGTACGGGACCCATAGCTGGAGCTAGGAAACAAGTCAGAACCTATCCAAATATGAGCCCACTCTCCATTATCAAGCCACCACCAATCGTGGGCTACAAGAGGGCCTATATCTATTAAATTCTCTATAAAAAAAATAAGGGTTATCCCATTTGTCTGGTGCTAACTTTACTCTCTGTCAGAGAATCTGCTTCTCTTTTTCAGATAGATGCAGATCCTAAGGATAGAACCACCCCATCATACCTCAAAAGGGCCCTAGCTGAAACTAAGAATAATTGGCAAAACAAGCAAGGGTGCTTTTTTCTTGGTGAACCAGGTACCAGCACAAGGGTGAAGGAGATCAACACAGAGAACAATCAACTCCTACCAAATCAGATATCCAGAGACCCAGAAGTCCCAAACACCTCATCACTAAAGCAGACCAAAAATGAACCCAACACGGCTCAGGGAAATTTTGTGGGAGAGGGGGTAGAAAGAATGTCAGAGCCACACGTTGGGTCATGATACGTAGAGACACTTCTCCTACCCATAACTGTGGGCTAACTCCACAATGCATGACCCATATACCTCAACAAGGAGGGGCCAAGGGAGGGAGGTAGGACATGGATGAGCCTAACAATGGTACCAACTTGACTGTATTCACTGAGTACAAAACTAATTAATAATAAATAAATAAATAATAAAATAAAAAAAAACACAGAGTGACAGAGTGTCACATAGTGAGTAGGAATGACAAAACCTTTCTATAGTGTGGTTTTGGTGATCCTTTTTGAGATGGCCTTATCCTCCATCAGTGTCCACTTGAGAGGGTGCAGAATAGCCAGGATTCCTAGTAAGAATGAAGAGGCAAGGGGGAAACTCAGTGTAGCTGAAGAGTTAGAGGAATTTTCTGACAACATGCTGCAATTTACAGAGGCCCCATGGGGTGGGGTGTGGGTCAGGAGGAGTTGGGGAGCAGCTTGCAGTAGGAAGATATGAACTAATGTGGTAGTAGGAGATGCTGGGTAGAAGGTTTGATCTTCATGTGTGAGGGCAATACACATGATGGCATACGTCCAGATGTCCAGATGATGTTTTTTTAGTGGGATTTGATTCAATCATCCAGGCTTAGAGCCAGGGTGTTCAGGCATTATGGAGTCTCTGGGGTATTGTTTTCTGCTGTAAAAGAAACAAACTCACAAAAGCAGACATACAAGTACCCTTGGGACATTGGTTTCTCTTGGGAATTCAGCTAGCAGGGTTGGTGTGGGAGTGGAAATGCTGTTACAACAAACACAAGGCAGACATAGGTGCTTATATGTATGTGTTTAGAGTCAGTATTTGGGTCACCCAATATACCTTGGCTCTGCATACAGTCCATGTGCTCACTCTTAAGCATTTTCTTCACATCTAGACCTCACCTACATTAGTTAGGGTTATAACTGGTGTGAACAAAATATTTGAGAAAAACCTTAAAGATTTATGTGGATTCATGGTTATAGAGATTGGTTCATGGTTCTTTGGTTACACAGAGTTAGACAGAACATCATGGTGGCAGGAGAATATGACTGGAAAAGTTCTTTGCTTTTTGGTGGACAGGAAGTGGAGGAAATGCTGGTACTCACCTTTCTCATGATGGCTTTAGGGCCAGTCATTGCAGCTGGATGACTGCCACCCAACACTTCCTTGAATGGAATTCAGATGCCGTCATAAGCAGACATCACCTCTCGCAGGGATGGTCAGCTGCTCCATGTCTTCTCTCACCCCCACGTGCTGACAGCACTGTGCTCACAAGCTCTGACATGGCCAACAAGGAGAGACCAGATTCTTGTCACACTGAAAGTGACAAGCACCTATTCAGGGTGGCCTTATGTTTCCTTCCTTGGCTGTTGGCCTTTTACCTATCAGTGTTCTTGTTTACCCCATGAGCCAAGGGTGACTGATATTCCAAGTCACACCATGACTGCGCATGTGGAGAGGAGTAGATGGGGCTGGTGTTCTGGGCTTTCTCTAACACTGGGCTTGATCTTTCAATGCCTTCATTTTTGGAGGCAAAAAAAAAAAAAATAGTTTTCCCCAAAGTCACAGCTCTGTAAAGGGGAAGAAAACACAACCAGCTATAAAAGCCTAATAGAGCATATCCTTTCCTATAGCCAATTGTGTGTGTGTGTGTGTGTGTGTGTGTGTGTGTGTGTGTGTACTCACTTTACATGCCATGTGCATGGAGTGTGGAACTCAGAGGATAACCTTGGGCATTGGTCCTTTTCTTTCACTGTGTGAAGCAGGGTCTCTCATTATCCATCTCTCTGTTCATTAGGCTAGCTAGCCTGTGAGCTTCCCTTCTGGCGGTTGTTATGCTGTGATAAAAGATCCTGTTAGTGTCTGGCTGAAGGTGAGTTTGGGGATCTGAACTCATCCTCATGCTTAGATGGCAAGAGCTGTATCCACTGAGTTATTTCCCTAGCCTCCTTCCTCCTCATAGCCAGGTTTTAAAGAAAGAGTTTCAGTGCTAAGTCAGGCAACTTAATGTCATAGTCAGAAAATTAAGGTAGCCAGAGGACCTGTGCTGTTATTACCTCATTAAACCAGACAAGTACCATATGGACCTGCTGTCTTGATGCTTGGGGCCTGCTAACTCAGCACAGGCCATGGCAGATTATCTTCTGGGGGGTGAGACACAACTCAGGACCCTTGTTATGGTTTATTTGGGCTATCAGAATGCATAGAAGTCACCAGATTGCCTAGAGGTCAGGGCAAGGTCAAGGCCTTGGGGGAGTTTAGGTCTGTCCCTCTCTCCATTCCTACCTGGAGGTTAGTTTCTTGGAACAGAGAGTTAATATTTCTCTGTAACTTGAAACTCTTGATCATGTGAGGCTTCATGATTCTGATTTACATACACAAAGTCATCTGAGAGAGGCAGATGTGACCGAAGACCCTTCCATCCACTTATGTTTCATTGGGTACATCTTTAAATTTGTGTGATTCTGGGGTGGGGGGGACTTTGGAATCTTCTAGTTCTGGATATTTGGCAGTTCTGCTTTCCAGGAACCCCCAGACAGGCCAGGCACAATTAGGACTTGCCCTTTATTGGCAAGAGCTGAGAACTGTATTGATTTGGTTTGGTTCAAGAACAAAGGAGGGTCAGGTGCGCATGTTTTCTTGGTTAATTTTTCATATTTTATAACCACTACTCCTCTGACAGATAAGAGAGGCCAGGTAGTGGTTTCTCCAATGTTTCCTGGATGTCTGTTAACTACCCCTTCCCTTCTGGTTCTCCAGCCCAGTGGGTGCTCGTGGAAGGATGGCCCATGGAAGGACCATATTTATCCTGTCTTCTAAGGGACAAAGTAGCTGAGAGGAATTGGGGCAAAGGAAAGAGGCAGAAAGACACATAGAGAGAGGCTTGACTAATTGAATCAAAAGTGTCTTTTCTGAATGGTGACCAGGGACACACTGGAGTCCACAGTGGCCCAAAGGTTTCCTCTCAGTAAAAAGGGCTGCCTTTATCCACGAGGTTAGATTTTGATCTTCTCAAATAATCATGAAGATAGTGAGTGATGTGTGTCATCATTTGATTTCAGAGGACTGTTTCTCTCTTGTCAGGGAAGTCCACAGGGATCTGGAGTAGTTGTCATTAAAGTCCATAGTGTGCTGTTGTGCAATTGCTGGTGTCTGTTTCTGTACCAGTTGTCAATACTCTGAAGAGAGGAAATCTGTTGTCTGGGTATTGTTCACAGGGTTATTTCCAGAGGAGGCCAAAACCATTTGCCTAGTGGATTGAAAATAAAGAAAACTAAATATGATGCTGACTTTTATTTTTCTTGAGGAGTCTTAGGCCCTGGCATTCTTAATTTCTAAAGCTGATTCTATCTTTATGTAGAACTACATCATGCAAGTGTGGAGAAAGGGTATGCTATGGTTTGAATCTGAACTATCCCCTGTAGTCTCATGTTTTCATTATTTCTTCCTTAGCTGGTGGTACTGTTTTTATTGGAGATGGGTTGTGGGATCTTTAGGAGGTAGGGTATAGCTTGTGCAAGTAGATCATTAGGAGCAGGCCTTAGAAAGTGATATCTAGCCCCAAGTTCTGGCCTTGCTTCGTGCTTCCTGTTCTGTCACCATATGAACAGTCACCACACATTTCCACTGCCATAGAATGAGTCACTCTACCCCCCAGACAGAAACTTCTGAAACTATAAGCCAAATTACATCTTTCTTCTTTTTTGTTTCTGTCAGGCATTTTGGGCACAGTGATGAAAAGTAACTAATACAAGGCTTTGGCCAATGATGTGTCTTGAAATGTTCCTCAGAAATATACTGGTAAAGTTCCCTTGCTTTCTCTAACAGAGGTTCCACAGATTGGCATGTGCACAATGCAAATGGTGTCTCTTTGCTATTGGGGAAAGTAAAGATATGTATGCTACCCAGAAAGTAAAGTGAAGATGAGCAGGTGAGGGTGTGTGCTATCCCCTTCTTTTAAAATTTTATTTATTTATTTGAGAGAAAGGATGTGTGTGTGTGTGTGTGTGTGTGTGTGTGTGTGTGTGTGTGTGTGTTGGCATGCCAGGGTCTCCTGCCACTGCAAATGAACTCCAAATACATGCACTGCTTTGTGCATCTGGCTTTATGTGGATACTGGGGAATTTAGCCTAAGCCATCAGGCTTTGCAAGAAAGTGCCTTTAACCTCTAAGCCACCTTTCCAGTCCTGAAATCCTCTTCTTGCTCCTAGAAAAAAGCTGAGTTCTCTTGAGAAGCCTCTAACTCCAGGCTCATTAGAACAGCAAAGAGGGTTCTGCCCAGTGAACCCCCTACCTACTGAGAGCCAGTGGCAGATCTTAGCGTCAGCTTTTTAATTTCTTGGTAATTTATAAATGTTTCTTTTTCATTTTGCAGCTTTGAACTGTATATAATTCCTTTTTTTTTTTTTTTTTTTTTTTTTTTTTTGGCTTTTTGAGGTAGGGTCTCACTCTAGCTCAGGCTGACCTGGAATTAACTATTAGTCTCAGGGTGGCCTTGATTTCATGGCTATCCTCCTACCTTTGCCTACAGAGTGCTGGGATTAAAGGCATGAGCCACCATACCTGGCCTTATCATCACTTTTTTTTTTGTTTTTTTGGTTTTTCAAGGTAGGTTCTCACTCTGGTGCAGGCTGACCTGCAATTCACTACGTAGTCTCAGGGTGGCCTCAAACTCATGGCGATCCTCCTACCTCTGCTTTTCGAGTGCTGGAATTAAAGGCATGCACCACCACACCTGGCTTATCATTCCTTTTAAAAAATATTTATTTATTTGTGTGTGAGAGAAAGAGGCAGATAGAGAGAATGGGCACCCCAGGGTCTCTAACCATTGCAAATGAACTCCAGACACCTGTGCCACCTTGTACATCTGGCTAATGTGGGTACAGGGGAGTTGAACCTAGGTCTGTAGGCTTTGCAGGCATGAAAAGCATGAAAGAGGTGCTAAATATACACATTTAGAATATTATGAATTTATCAGGCTGTGGAAATTCTTACTTGTTGCTTTCAATGGCAGCATAACTGAGAACATGTCTGAAATTATACATGAATGCCTCAATAAACCATCTCTCCAGCCCTATAATTTTTCATGACGTGTGTATAGCATATATTTATATGCACATATATATGCATATATATGTGGTCGCTAGAAGTCAATGTTGTGTGTCTTACTCAATCCCTCTCCACTTTATTTTATTTTATATATATATATATATATATATATATATATATATATATATATATATATATATATATATATTTGGTTTTGTTTTTTGAGGTAGGGTCTCACTGTAGCCCAAGCTGACCTGGAATTCATTATGGAGTCTCAGGGTGGCCTCGAACTCACAATCCTCCCACCTCTGCCTCCCGAGTGCTGGGATTAAAGGTGTGCGCCACCACGCCCGGCTCCACTTTATTTTATTTTTTAAAATATATATTTTTATTTGAAAGGAGAGAAGTAGAGAGAGAGAGAGAAGGAGAGAGAGGGAAAGAATGTGTGCACCAGGGCCTCCAGCTGCTGCAAAGACTCCAGATGCATGTGCCACCTTGTACATCTGGCTTTATATGGGTACTACTGAATCAAATTCATGTAATTAGGCTTTGCAGGCCACGCCTTAACCACAAAACAATATCTCCAGCTCTCCATTTTACTTTTTAAAGTTTTACTTATTATTTTTCCATTTTCATACATATATAATGCATTTTGATCTTATCCCTTCATCCCTCTCCCCCTCTCACTAACACCTCTTTTCCCCATTAATCCCTCTTTTTCTCTGTTATTTTTTGAGACTGGGTCACTTATGGAACTTTGGGTTCACCAATTTGGCTGACCAAGAAGCCCCAGGGGCCCACTTTCTCCCCTTGCTAGCGTTGGGATTACAGGTACATGCCACCATGCCCAGTACATGGCTTCTGGGAATCCAAATTCAGGTCCTCATGCTTGTGCGACATGGACTTTATTGACCAAACCATTTCCCAGCCCATACATATCATTCTTTAAGAAAATCAGATTGACCTTGTTACTCATCACTTCAACATGAGTTCTCTTGGAATTTTGTGGCTTTGCTTAATAACTAGATATTAATGATATGCTGAATGAAAAGCATGAAAGAGGTGCTAAATATACACATTTAGAATATTATGAATTTATCAGGCTGTGGAAATTCTTACTTGTTGCTTTCAATGGCAGCATAACTGAGAACATGTCTGAAATTATACATGAATGCCTCAAGCAGAGCTCTGGGTCTATTTTATCTTGGTTTCTGAGGGAAAGTCTCCTTTAGTAGGACTTACAGAGATTCTCATTGATCTTGTAATTGAGTTTCCAGGAACTGAACACATTATTTAGTCTTCTTTTTTAAGTATACTTTTAAACTTATATTTTATTTTTATTTATTTATTTGAAAGAGAAAGACATACAGAGAACAAGAGGGAGAGAGAGAGAGAGAATGGGTATGCCAGGGCCTCCAGCCAGTGCTATCAAACTCTAGATGCATGTGCTACCTTGTGCATCTGGCTTCTGTGTGTCCTGGAGAATCAAATCTGGATCCTTTGGCTTTGCAGACAAAAACTTAACTACTAAGCCATCCCTCCAGTCCCTATTTAGTTTTCTTTAGGTTAAGCTTTATTTCATATCTTCTTCACTACAAATATTGGTGCTAGAAAATAAAATATGCACACAATAATCTGTGCACAAAATCCTGGTGAGCTTAGCTCTAAGGAGTTGTTCTATGCATAGCTCTGTTCCCGGGTCTGCTTATGATAGGTGTGTATGTAACACTGTCCTTTGAGCATAGCAGTCATTACCATCTCAATTAGAGAAGCTGTGATGACTTACACGCGATCAGGCCTGTTGGCATTCCATCATAGAAGAAAAGGGTGGGAGGGTCATTAGAGCCTAACCTGAGAGTCAGGCACTCTGACCTGCTCCTTCCTGCCAATTGTGTATAATTCTGCCCCACCTGCATGCAGTCTTGGGAGCCACTACAGGATTTAGAAGGTGGAAAGTTAATTGGATGGGAGACTCCATCTATATAGTGATGGGGGAACCATCATCCATACTGGGGGAGACTTTTTAGTGATATGGCTAATTTGGAGTCACCCATGCTCCTCTAAGTAACCCCTCATCCATGATCTATAAGAAAGCCCAATAAATTCATTGGCTCATCAAGCTAGATGTGGGCAGAATAGTTTCTTTAGTCTGTTGTTGAGTTCCTATCAGGGATGAATAAATATATGTTCACAACTCCTCAAGAAAAGTCACAAACAAGGTTTGCAATATAGTTTTTCTGTGATATCTATAGCACAACTAAACACAAGGGTGGAGATACACAATATTCCATAACTCACTTATTAGTGTATCTACTTCTTACTAACTGTATATCATCCTTAGGATGAAGACCTCATGGGGCAGAAGTGTTGTTTGATTTGTACATAGATGTATGGTACAATATCTGGCATATAGAAGATATTCAGTAAATATTTGTTGAACCATTATTGAGTCTGAGACTATAACCACAAATTTTACTCCCTCATTCCAGGCAGGCTTGAGACAGTCTTGCTATGTAGCCCAAGTTGACCTTGAACTCACATTCCTACTGCCTTCAACTTATAAGTGTTGGGATTACAGTGATGCACCATCAAACTTGGATAGATGGTTCTTTTTTTGTGTTTTGATGTGTGTGCATGCGCATGTGTGTGTGTGTGAGTGTCTGTGTTTCTGTGTGTTTGTGTGTGTACATATGCAGGGCACACATGTAGAGGTCAGAGGTCTGTGCTTTTCCTAGGGAGAAATAGTATGTTGGTTCTTTGATACAAATCCTCCAAACTATTCTTTGTTTGATCAGAATAGCATATCTGTGTATGTTTCAAGATAAATTAAATAGTGCATCTACCACAAAAATATTCCCATTACCTCTGGAGTCCTACCACTCAGGGGCAGTCTTCTTTACTATTTCTTGTTGAGTTCTGCAACTTTAATTTAATTAATTTATTTTCAAGGAGAGAAAGAAAGAAAGAGGGAAAGAATGGGCACTCGAGGGCCTTTTGCCACTGCAAGTGAATTCCAGATGCATGTGCCACCTTGTGCATCTGGCCCTATGTGGGTATTGGGAAATTGAACCCAGGCTATCAAGCTTTGCAAACAAGTGCTTTTAGCCACTGAGCAATCTCTCCAGCCCTCTATCCACAACTTTAAATAATATGTTCTTCTTGGGTTGCAGGTCACTGAGAAATCAAGCTGGAGCTGAGTTGGAAGCCTCCTCCCTGTTGACTCTGTCATAATGCTGGAAAGAGATACATAGCCTGTTGGGGAAGAGAAGTCCTTAAAGGTCCTGGCCAGCAATGGACCCTGTTAGTTCTATGGATGGACAACTAGGCCAAATGCGCCAATTGGTGCAGTGGTGGCATGTCTGTTACAGGGGAAACTAACTGCTCTCTGATTAGATTTGAGGCTCATTCCATGGGAAGGAAATTAATGCCTGGTATTGAAAATCTAATCAAAAGCCTATGGATGTAGAGATCATAAACTCTAGGCATATATGTGGGGGGGGGAGGGGAACCTAATACTATTGTTTAGCTAAGTGCATAAATTCTGTTCTAATGTTTATGCCCATATATTAATGCTATTTCCACTTTTAGTTAGAGAAGCTTCTCTTTTCAGATGGTAGTGAACACTGTGGAGATTTGAAACTCATCAAAGTGCTGAGAAGGTATGATTGTAGAGTTTTCAGCACTAAATAAGATATCCCTATCGCACCCTCCAAGGCTCAGGGACAATTGGGAAAGAGGTGGCAGAAAGACTGTAAGAGTCAAAGGAAAGAGAGGAGTGCTTTTCAATTCTGGCCCTCAGACACAAAGCAATTGTGGCCCTCATGACCACATAGTGGCTGACATTACCTACATAAGACTTTATAAGAGAAGGGGAAAATTATATAAAAATAGAAGAGAAACTAGTTAGAAAGAAAGGATTCAGGTAGGGAGGGATAAAAGAGGTGGTGAGAGAGAATTATGATTATGGTATATTTTCTACATGTATGAGGATTGTTAATAAAAAGTTAAAATACTAAAAATAATATTCTCATACTTATTTTTCTGTGGTTGTTGGTCTTTGACAGTATGAAGTTTACACTTAGCTCTTAAAGTAGGGAATTTTTTCCATGAGACTCATTTCTTACTTTCTTGTGTTCCCTCTTTTTTGTATATGTATATATTTGTGATATGTGTAGTTTTATGTATACTTATTTGTATATATCTCTGTGGGCACTTGCATGTGTATGTGTGTATGTGTGCATGCACATGTGGAGGCCAGAGGTTGATATTAGGTGTCTTCTTTAATTGCTCTCCACCTTAGGTTTTTTTTTTTTATTTTTTATTTTTTATTTTTATTTATTTGAGAGTGACACAGAGAGAAAGAGGCAGATAGGTAAAGAGAGAGAGAGAGAATGGGCATGCCAGGGCCTCCAGCCACTGCAAACGAACTCCAGACCCGTGCGCCCCCTTGTGCATCTGGCTAACGTGGGTCCTGGAGAATTGAGCCTCGAACCGGGATCCTTCGGCTTCACAGGCAATCGCTTAACCGCTAAGCCATCTCTCCAGCCCCACCTTAGGTTTTTGAGACAAGGTCTCTCACTGAATGTAGAGTTCATGGATTTGGCTAGACTAGCTAGCTAGCAAGTCCTGGGAATTCTCTTGCCTCTGTTTCCCCACTGCTTGGATTATAGGCACACACTACCACACCTGGCTTTTATGTAGGTTCTGAGGATCTGTACTTAGCTCCTCTTGCTTGCACATCAAAGCACTTTGCTGACTGAGGAGTCTCCCCAGGCTCCTGTTTCTTACTTTCTTTTCTTGAGTCTAGTGACCAAAGTTGTTATTTCTTTGATTTTTTTCAATGATTGACCTTTATTTCCATTTGACTTAGACAACATTTATTTTTTAGCACTC
Organism: Jaculus jaculus; assembly: GCF_020740685.1. Lineage (NCBI taxonomy): Eukaryota > Metazoa > Chordata > Mammalia > Rodentia > Dipodidae > Jaculus > Jaculus jaculus. Next base: position 76,120,600 of record NC_059107.1, on the reverse strand, counting down.
CAATGTAAATGCACTTAATATGCATATAATATCTGTGTATTCCATAAGAGAAGTTTTTTTTATCAGTTTAACACAGAATTGATAGCAATATCACATTCAAATATCCCTCTAGTATGTATGAAAGTGCCTAGAGTCATGAAGAATGTATGTAAAATAAGATTGTGCTATACAAAAGGGTAATACTTTGAAGTATACAGTTACATACTGAGTGAATGAATAAGTTATCAGGAGCTATCATATTCATATTTTATTACATAATCCGCAATTAAAATGCAACCTTTTGTGCGTTTTAATAGTTGATTCCAAAAGAAACAAACATTTATAATATGATTTTGTAAATGTAATTAGTTGCAGAAACACTTTAATCATACTTATAAACAGAATGAGTTTTAAATTACTAATCCTGTGTAGAATGTTTTGAATCTCAAGGTCAAATGGATTTTGCATTATAACATTGTGATTTACTAAGTCAAATAGAATCTTGCTGCTATAACAAACAGCTCCCAAATCCCAATGGCTGAAAATAAGCTATCTGTGGTGGTTTGAATGAAAATGTCCCCCATAGCCTTCGTTATTTTTCTTAAAAATATTTAGAGAGACTTTATTAGATTAAGAGAAGAAAAAAAGAGGGAATATGAAGAGCTGCTTCCCATGAGAAGGCAGGAGGGAGCAAAGTCCACCTAGAGACCTAAATTGGGATCATTTATAGGTTCTGAATGGGGACTGAGCTAACCAGTCAGGCCAAATTTTGGGTCTGAGCAAACCTAACCAGCCATAATGCTAGGTTTAGGCTAGGAATCTTAATTCTAGGAAAGGGGAATTCCTTCCCAGGGAGGGACTCAGGTTGCTTATGGAAAAACAGATCTAGGAAACTCCTTTAGCCACATCCTTCTATGATCTCTAGCAAAGTGAAGACTGCAAGGACAGGCTCAAGGACATTCTCTGCTTTTACTTTTACCCACTCTCTTTTAACTGCCTCCATTCCTGCTCTAAAGTAGTAACCCAAACAAACTGCCATTGGGGCACTGGGGCAATGGGGTTGTTGGGTATGATAGTTGGGAAACTTCTCCAGTGGATCTATCCAAGGGACTCCAAAAGTGCACTGATAGAGTGCAGGAAGATAGTTCTGAAAGAAAATATTGGTAAGAAAGAATAAATGCATGGCATTAGGTGTAAGTGGACACTGAATAAATTGGGGCTCTTCATGGTTGCAAATCTTATAGACTTTCAGGTCTTTGAAGACAACCAAGGGGACTTAGGTAGATGGAGTGAGATTGCTGCAGGACCACTGTCTCAGGTATTTTTGATGTAACTTCCTGTTCACTGTCTACCAGGTGGAGCCATGCTGGAGGAGGTATGTCACTGGGGGTGGATCTTGAGTGCAGCCCTGTGTGTACAGAGCCAGCTGTGGATGTTGGATGAAGTGAGACAGCTGTCTCCACCATGGTGAAGCTTCTTCTAGAAATTGTAAGTCTGAAATAGGCCATTTCCTCCCATAAGCTGCTTCTATTCAGACGCTTTGTCCCAGCAATGAGAAAATAACAGTAACACTATCTTTCTTACAAGAACGTAATGCAGTTCTTAGCTGGACAGTTCTCTAGGAATGATTTTTCTTCATGGGGAAATATTGAGTTGTTGGCTTCTTCCATATTGTTTTGCTGCACAGAAGGAAGAGAGTTCAAGAATAGGAACTCACAAAGGATGCTGACTGGGCAAGCCTGCAGATGGTACAATCAATTCCACCTACATTCCACTGGCCAGAACTCAGCCATATGGTTTTGAAATGCAATGGGGTAGGATACTTTTGTGGTTAGAAAATATTGTTTAGCTGAACACTTCAGAGAAGGAAACCTGGCTTTGGTGAACATTAATAATATCAATTTACACATTCCAGAATATGACAAAATATTCCAAATTTTATTTTCCTTTGTATACACATGTAGCCTATCCTTGAAGTTAGATGTGGGTATATGGCTAGCTTTGTCTAATAAGATGTGAATCAGCAACTTCTACATGGTAGGTCTTTCTTTACTACCTTTCATTTTTGGATTACTTGTCACCTTGAGAGTAGGGTTTCTTGTTTGTTGCTGCAGTGTAAGCTAACTTATCCTGAGAGAATCAGAGCTTCCCCTCATTTCTGTTTCTGTCCTTTTTCTATGGCCTTTTGCATTCAGAACCTGATGGAATTTCCTCACAGCCATACCCTTCACACTTCTTAGTGTAAGTTTGTGCAATGTTTTTCTTGACTATCTGTCTGTCTGTCTGTCTGTCTATCTATCTATCTATCTATCTATCTATCTATCTACCTGTCTATCTAATATATACATATTGGTATTTCTAGGTAGGGTCTCACTCTAGCTCAGGCTGACCTGGAATTCACTATGTAGTCTCAGGGTGGCCTTGAACTCATGGCAGTCCTCCTACTCTGCTTCTCAAGTGCTGGGATTAAAGGCATGCTCCACTATGCCCAGCTTCCTTGACTATATATATATATATTTTTTTTAATTTTTTTTCTTTATTTATTTGAGAGTGACAGACAGAGAGAGAAAGAGGCAGAGGGAGAGACAGTGAGAGAATGGGCACACCAGGGCTTCCAGCCACTACAAACGAACTCCAGATGTGTGCGCCCCCTTGTGCATCTGGCTAACGTGGGTCCTGGGGAATCAAGCCTTGAACCGGGGTCCTTAGGCTTCATAGGCAAGCGCTTAATGGCTAAGCCATCCTTGACTATATTTTTGCCTGTGGAAATGTCTCAGACATTTTCTATATTCCATATCTTGTCAGAAAACCTGCTTCATAGCTTGCTAGCCAACTCATCCCGTTTGTTGCTCTCTTTTGGCTTTATTCCACTTAAAGCTTTCATTTCTCCAACAATGCATCTGGAGAGGAAAGAGCAGTGATTGTGCAGGCTCCATTTGTTTATTATTTATTTTTTTTAAATTTTTTATTTATTTATTTGAGAGAGACAGACACAGAGAGAAAGACAGATAGAGGGAGAGAGAGAGAATGGGCGCACCAGGGCTTCCAGCCTCTGCAAACAAACTCCAGACGCGTGCGCCCCCTTGTGCATCTGGCTAACGTGGGTCCTGGGGAACCAAGCCTCGAACCGGGGTCCTTAGGCTTCACAGGCAAGCGCTTAACCGCTAAGCCATCTCTCCAGCCCCTCCATTTGTTTATTATTTTGAGCCTAAAGCAAAGAATTCACTTTTGTTTTTTGGCTGTTTGAGGTAGGGTCTCACTCTAGCTCAGGTTAAAATGGAATTCACTATGTAGTTTCAGGGTGGCCTCGAATTCCTGGCAGTCCTCCTATCCCTTCCTCCCGAGTTCTGGGAATAAAGGTGTGTGCCACCAATCCTGGCTAAGAATTCACTTTTGAGTATTTTACTTTTTGGTTAATCATGCAGCCTCTTTCAGTTCCCTGCTGGCAGCAGGTTCAAAAGGCTCATGGGGGCCTGGAGAGATGGCTGAGCAGTTAAGGGCACTAACTTGTGTAATACTCTCTGTGTGCCTCTTTCTCTCTGTTTCTCTAAATAAATAAATAAATAAATAGCTCATGCAGAACAATGGGAATTATATATTGTAGTTACTACCCCATTAAGATGGTGTTGCAAATGGAAGGCAATTTTTTTTATTAGTTATGTACACAGTGTGTATACAGTCATGTTGGTGCCATCATTAGCTTGCTCCCTGTCCTCTCCCCTCCTCAGGGACCCTCCTAATACACATGTATATGTGCACAGAACCCTCTCAGTCTTGCATTATATGCTCCTTTAAATGCATCCTGAAGTCAGATAAATAGGCAATTTATAAATTTGTTTGTTATTTCCCCTTGGGACAAAGTCCCATATATTCTACACTTGCCTCAGATTTGCAGACTTGCTATGTAGCCAAGAATGACCTTGAACTTCTGATACTTCTGTCCCCATTTCTCTATTATTTGGATTACAGGTGTATACCCCTATGTCTTGTGTTATGTGGTTTGGGTATAGAACCAGGACACTATGTGTGCCAGGCAAACACTCTACCAACTGAATTTCCTCTCTACCCCCATGGTGGAGACTTTTGTCTGTCTTCTTTATTATTCTATTCTTTCTGCTTTTCTTTTAATAACAGTTTACTTATTTGAGAGAGGAAGAGAAAGAATGGGCATGACAGGGCCTCTTCTCACAGCATACAAACTGCAGGCACAAATGCTGCTTTGTGCATATGACTTTATATGGTGTGGTAGTTTGAATTTATGTCCCCAAATAACTCAGGAATTTATTAAAGCTTATTAGATTTCCAGCCTCCTGGCTGGAGTAATTGTCACTGTGGGAGGATGCTGGGGTATGGTCCCAAAGTGTTAGTGGAGGCAGATATGAATTCTGTCCTAAGGTCTTCAGAGTGCTTGAGCTCTGCCTGGTGTGCCCAGACTGTGTTTGCTTGTGGTGCTGGTGGTGGATTTTCTCTCTGTGTGGATTTGGTAAAGGGCATCAGCTTCTTCCATTATTATGGAACTTTCCCTGGATCTGTAAGCTTGAAATAAATGCCATTCCTCCCATGAACTGTGTCTGGTTGGAGGCTCATCCCAGTAGCTTGGAGCTGACTATAACCCATGGATGCTAGAGAATTTAAATCTGGGCTGTCATGCTTTGCAAGTTAGTTCCTTTAACCACTGACCCATCTCTCCAGCCCCCTTCCTGCTTCTTTTATATGCTAAGTGACAATCAGCAATTTGCATGAATGAATAAGTAAATTTTACACACGCACACACATGCCATAGAGCCATTGCTGCTTCTGGTTTAGGGACAGAAGAGAAAGCAACTGAAATACTGAGATATATCAGAACAATCAGAACATTTTTATCTCCCTCTCTCTGTGTGTGTACTGGAGGCATGCTAAGCATGTGCTTTACCACTGAGCTATACCCTCCCATAACCCTATTCCTTTTGTGTGTGTGTATGTGTGCATGTATGCATGTGTGTCCCTGTGTGGGGGTGTACGTATGGTGTGCATGTGCATGTGGAGGCCAGAGTTGATGTAGGGTATCTTCCTCAATTACTTTCCAACTTATTTACTAAGACAAGCTTTCTCACTTGAACCTGCCACTCACTGGTTCAGCTAGTCAGCTTGCTCTGGGAAGTGCTGTCTCTATCTCCCCTGTGTTAGCATTTCGGGTGGGGTGGCATGCATACCCAGACTTTGTGTGGATGCTGGGGATTGGAACTCAAGTTCCTCACACCTGCTCAGCCATTTCCCTAGCCCAATATTTCCCTCTTAGCAGGTGTCTCTTGCTTGCCAGTCTTTGTGGGCTATTGTAAATGGCATTTCCTCCCAATCTTTGGAAGTTCATCTTGATTTTAAAACTATTTGCTATTAAGGTTAATTACTCTTTTCTATACTGTGTGTTTTATATTTTCAATATTATAAACATATTGAAAGATGAAAATAGGGGTGATGTGCTAATGATTATGTTTGCAGTATATGAAGTAAGGGAGCAATGAAATTTTCTTCATGCAGCTTTGAATGCTTGTGTAGATTTTTGGATGCATGTAAGGAGCATGTACTAATTGGAAGTAGAAATCCCAGTTAGTATATATAGCCCAATATTTGTTTAATACCATATATATATATATATATATATATATATATATATATATATATATATATATATATAATATATATTTACTTTAAGCCATTCTTCTAAGGAATACATGTGACTATGTATTCATCCTCATTATATGGTAGTTCAGAGATAACAATTGTCTCAGATATTAACTGATCTCTCAGAGAGGAGATAAAAAGTCCAAGAAAATAGTGCCAATATTTTCTAAGATTATTAATTTCTCTAAAATATTTGTGTTCCTGCTTGGTGCATTGTTATCAAAGATATATACAGTGTCTTTGCTGTGAATGTAGATTTTCTTCTGAGACAAGATTGTGATAATGTTTTCCTCCTCAAACAGTGAGTCTTGGTCTTTTTAAAGCTCATACTGGGTTTTGCCCCTTGCAGAGACTTGGTGCTTTCTGAATGCCAGGAGGAGAGAAGTGAAAAATCATTTCAACCTTGAATAATGGCTTAAACCTCAGTGGTACAGGGGTTTGTTAACTTACCGTGTAAGGACTGAAGCAACTGAGCAAAAATTAAAGCTTCATTGGAAATGATGTGAGGAGAGAGCAAGAGCTATGTGGTGTCATGCCACCTCCTTACAACCCTAAGACCTCCTAGCAAGACATCCTTTCTTCCTTTCACACCCCCTTCCCATCAGCTTCCTCTACTTGCTGCATCTGAGCCTCAGGAGACAAAAGGTGGTTGACAAGGTAGCCATGGATTGAATGACTAAAATAGAGATGGCAGGCAGAGATGGTTTACTTTTACTCAATTTCTGTTCCTCTCTCTGCTCCCTTGCATTTTCCCATGCTGCCATCCTTTGTAAGTACCACCACAAGTTATTCAAATGCAGTTACTGAAATAAATTTGTGTATGTAAAATAGATAGGATCCTAAGCCTATCTGAGGGCTCCAGGCAAGGAAAGCACAGATACTGGAGGGCACTAACATCCAACACCTGTGTTATCCTGTGCTCGTGTAAGCAGCAGAATTAGGCAGGACAATTTGATTAAGAGTTCACAAGGTAGAGAGATAAAGCTACAAATAGAAAGTGCTTCATGCACAGTATCTGTGGACTGAGCTCACACGTAGGCACTGGGGCTGTGGCTGAAGTGTCAGCATTTGGGACAATAGTTCTAAAAACAGAGTTAAAAGGTGACTTTGGATGACTGAAATAAAAAAGAAGGAGAATTAAAATTACTACCCAAAGAATAGCAGCATACCTATTGGCATATGAAGTAAAACATCTGCTGATTCTATGTGATATATATTTTAAGTTGTGTGTGTGTGTGTGTGTGTGTGTGTGTGTGTGTGTGTGTGTGTGTGTAGTGGTGTGGTGCTTCATACATTCACCTGTAGTGGTGGAGGGGTGCTAACATAAGGTGGCTGAAGCAGAACATTGGGTGTCCAGCTCCATCACTCTTCTTCCTGGTCTTATTTTGAGTTGGAATCTCTTTACTGATTCTGGAGCTTTGACTGTTCTTAGAACTTTACTCCCCTGTATGACTGGGGTTATAGGCACTTGTAGCCATGCCCAGCTCTTCACATGGGATCTGGAGATTCAAAATCTGATGGTCACAGAACCCTTCAGGCCCTCATGCTTGTCCAGGAAGCAAACTTAACTGCTGAGGCATCTCTCCAGCCCCATATGTAACGTTCAACTGGGATTGTTGCCACCCTCCTCTGACAGTAGACTAGCCAAGTGCCTAGCTTTGGCCCCTGACAGTAGTCTGACCATCTCCACCCCCTCACAGCCCAGCCCTTGAGAACACGGTCATTTTTGAAGTTTTGGGATTTTGTGCCTCCTATCTCTGGATTCTATCTTTCACTTCTCTCGAGGTGTCCCATTTCTCTTCTCCTTTCTTATAGCTTCTTCAGCAGCCTGAATTCTGGTGATTTCATTGATGACTAATTGTTCCAATCCTCTTAGCTCAAGTCTCTCTTGAGCTTCTCCATCCCCACTCCTATTGAACACAGTTCCATTCATTTCTACTGCCAATATAATTCTTTGGTGTTCCTGCAGTGCTTAGCACACAGTAGATATGGAGTAAACCTTTGGTGAATAAGAAAACTTCATGTTAAGGCTCACCAACTTCTCCATTTGTCCCTTTCCTATGCCCCTACCCCCACCTGAGATGTGACAGGCAGGTGTCCACCTATTTCCTCACCTTGCTCTTAAGACATGTCAGGGTCCTCTGCTTTCCTCTTTCCCTTTCCACAGGTTAAATTTCTGCCTTCCCTATCTGCCCCACACCCTGTAGATTTCCCCTTTCACCTCATTCTTCTATGTTATGCATCCATTTTGTGGCATGTACACATGCGTGTGGAGGTCAGAGGCAACCTCAGATGTCATCTTCAGGAATGCCATTCATCTCCTTTGAGATAGGGTCTCTTTCCGGCCTGGAGCTCACCAAGTAGGCTAGATAGACTGGCCAGTTAGCTCCGAGGATCCTCCTGCTGCCACCTCCTGAGCACTGGGGTTACAAAAGCTAGCTACCACACTGCCTTGTTGTTTTTACATGGGTGCTAGGGATCAGGTCATAATTCTTGCAAGACAGGTAACCTACTGAGCTATCTTCCCCAGATCGATTAGTTATGTGTTCACATAGAACCTTCTTACAAACTTGTTAACTGGGCATGTCTGCACCTTTGGTTTACATTTGGTAACATGAGCTGATATATGTTGGGTAACTCGAGAAGACAATTCTTTCCCTTTACCAGTCTCCTCACTTACTCAGAACTGTGCTTGAGTAAATACTTAATATCTTTGCTGAATTCTTTGTGCATAGAAGGAGCATGGGATACTAATCTCCAATTCTTTCTACAAAATCATCATTCCAGAAGTACAGCACACATATCCTAATTTTATTTGTTTGTATATTTAGTCACAGAAGGCAGTTTCATTACTCAAGGCACATCAGAATTACCTCATCTCACTGGAAATCAAAGAAAATCATCAAATTTAATTTATATAGCCAATTTGAATACATCTGTAAAAAGTTGTTATATTTGAAATTGCTGCATATTCTGATGAAGGTTTGAGATGCTGCTAAAAAGATTGAGGGCCAGAGAGATGGCTGAGTGGTTAAGATGCTTGCCTAGGAAGTCTAAGGAACCAGGTTTAATTTCCAACAGTAATATCCAACAGTAATAGCTTCCCTTTTAGGGTCTATAACCTTCCCATCCATAGGCTTTTGACTCAGTTTTCAGTACCAGGTATGAATTCTCTCCTATGGAGCAGGCCTCAAATCCAATCAGAGAACAGTTGATTATCTCCATAGAAATCATTCACTATTGCACCAGACATGTCTGGCTGATCTGTTGTGTAGTTCACAGGGTCCACTTCTGGGTAAGATCATTGATTACTCTTCTCCTAAAGCAAATGGCATAGCACCTCACAGCACTATGACGGCTAGCCAGCAGAGAAGAAGCTTCCAGCTCAGTTCCAGCTTGATTTGTCCTACAACTGAAACAAGTGGTGTCTTCAGTAACAGAATCTTGAAAACTACTTCTGTTGGGTAACCAAGAGCTCTGGTTGTAGTGTGCCAATAAACTTGCCCTCTAAATATGTGTGTTTATGTCCATAGATTAGTGCCACTCTCGCCTTTGTTAGAGGAGCTTCTCTTTGCAGATGATGGTGACTGCTGAGGAGACTTGTCAAAATGCTGAGAATAAGTGACTTGGGAGTGCTCAGTGCTAAACAAGAGATTTATATCTCCCTGTCCAAGGTTCAGGGAACTTGTGGAAGAGAGGGTGAAAAGAATTTAAGAGCCAGTGGCTGAGGAAGAGTGCTGCCATCCAAGTATGACATGGCTGTTGGCGTTTGTTACCTCATGGTGGTTTTCATTTCTTGCACAAGGCAACACAATATTGGGCCCAATTAGCATTCTGTCATGATGATGGAGGAGGGTATAAGGCCTTCATCACTTCCTGAGGAGTTAGAGGTCTCAGGAAGTGGGAGATATTTTCTACAGTGACATAGCCACTGGTAGGACCCATGTTCTCTGATAACTAATCTCCAATTTGTGCCCATGAAGGCAACCCTAATTAAACTCAGTGGGCATACTCACAAGAAAAAAAGACATCAAAGTAGAAAAGGAACTAGTTAGGAAGAAGGAGTTCATTGGAAGTGAGTGAGGAGGAGGGTCAAGAGAAGGTAATAAGAAGGGATTATGATCAAAATACATTCTATAAATGCATAAAAATTATCAATAAGTAACAGTAAAACCAAAACGGGATTGACAAATAAGAACTCCTTTCTCTGGTTCTGGCTAAGATATTCAATGTTAATAGTATTTATAGTCTAGATACAATCATCTGAGTGTTAATTAATCTAGTCTTTCTGTTTTCTAAATCATGTTTTTATTTTAGTGAATAGAGAATTCTTAAAATTTCATTTTATTTTGACAATTTCATACATGTATATAATATAGTTTGACCATGTTCACCCCCGTTGCCCTCTCTCACTGAACGTCTTCTTCCTAACTATTCCCCTTTTCATTTTCATGTCTTTTTTATGGCCTAATAAATTATATTAGGGCTGTTTGCATAAACATGACTGGAGAGGTACTAGAGTATAGGCAATTTACCAGTACCTACATCACTAAAGAATATGACTCCTTATCCCTCAATAACCATTACATGCCAATAGCTATTCTGGGTGGAGTGGGGTCTCACAAGTCAATCCCTCACCAATGATGGGCTGTTGATGGGTTCAATCCTGCGGAGGAAACCCTAGCTACTATTGTTAGTTCATGAGAGCAATGGCCATGTTATATCAGAAGACAGTGTCCCACAGCACTCCTCTGAATCCTCCAGCTGTCACATTATTGCTATACCCTCTTCTATAATGTTCCCTGAGCCTTGGAGGGGGTAGTATAGATGTCCTGTTTACACAGAATGTGAATTTTCTTCTTTTCTTTTTTTTTAGAGAAAGTGTGAGAGAGAATTGGTGCAGAGGGCCTCAGCTACTGAAATCAAACTTGATGCTTACACCATCTAGTAAGCGTGTATGACCTTGAACTTACCTCACTGTGGTGGTTTGATTCAGGTGTCCCCCATAAACTTAGGTGTTATGAATGCTAGGGTCCCAGATGATAGAGATTTCGGAATTAACACCTCTTGGAGGCAGTGTATTGTTGGGGGGGGGGGACTCATGGGTGTTATAGCCAGTGTCCTATTGCCAGTGTTTGGCATACTCTCCTGTTGCTATTATCCATCTTATGTTGGCCAGGGAGTGATGTTCAGTCTCTGCTCATTCCATCATTTCCCCCTGCCATCATAGAGCTTCCCCTTGAGTCTGTAAGACAAAATAACTTATTTTTTTTCCCCAAAAGCTTCTCTTGGTTGGGTGACTTCTGCCAGCAATGCAACCCTGACTGCAGTGTAATGTTAGTACTGAGAGTGGCATTGCTGCTAGACACACCTGACTGTATGGCTTTGGTCTTTTGGAGCTGATTTTCAAGAGGAATATGGAAAGATTAGAATCTTTGGCCTAAGAGTCACCTGCAGTGCTGTAAATACAGCTTTGTGGACTATTCTGGTCAGAGTTGAAAGACTTGGATGCAATAAGAACTATGGACAATGAGGTTTGGCTTGTGAGGGTGAGAAACAGCTTTGCCTGGACCAGGCTAGAAGCAGTTTTTGTGAAAGGCTTCCTGTTATGGCCATGTCCTGAGAAGTTGTGCAGGGTTGCTTTGCATAGAAATGAACTGGTGTGTACAGAGGAATATGGTACGGAAAGAAATCTTTAGGCCTAAACCGCTGCCTTGTTCAGCTGCAACTGAGAGATTGCAATCATTGAGATTGGGCCAGCTGACCTGTCCTGGGGCAACAGGAAGAATGTAGACACTTTTGAAGGGGCTTGAGTGCTCAGGAGTGTCCTGTTCTTCAAAGTCTGTTTTATTTCTACCACCCCCATCCCCCGCCAGATTAACAAATGACACCATACCTGGTATTGTGGAGTATAAGAAATGCAGGAAAGAGAGGGTCATTGAGTTTGCAACATGGTCTTGTGTTTGGAAATGGCCATGGGCAGTGTGAAGCAGGTTTGTTAGATGCCTGCATGGAGACCAATGCAGCCATGAGGATGGACCATGGGTCGCCGTGGAGACCCAGTGGAGATGCTGGCACCACAATATGGCTGCTAACAAAAAGCTGCCAGACCCAGATGAAGTTTTTCAGGTCTGCGAGTAGCCTAGCTGGAGGGGCAGTATTGGAACTCCAGAGACTTGTTGCTGGTTAGAATTATCAGATTTGGAGATTTGTCAGTGATAGAGTTGGTGAACTTGGAGCTACAGAGTTTGATGTTTGCCCTCTTTAAATCTTATATTGGTTGAATATTTCTTTGCTATGTCCAGTGCCATTTTTTGTAATGTGAATGTTTATTCTATGCCATTATGGATTTGGGGTTTTTTGTTTTTTGTTTTTTTTTTTTTTTGGTTTTATGGCTCAGTTAAAAGATCTTGGACTATGGAATGTTTGAACATCATTAAGATTGATAAAAGCTATGGAGATGTTTAAGGTTGGACTGATGCATTACATCTTACACCATGGATGGTTATCAGTTTATGGGGGTCAGGGGCAGAATGTGGTGGTTTGATTCAGGTGTCTCCCATAAAGTTAGGCATTCTGAATACTAGGTTTCCAGCTGATGGAGATTTGGTAATTAACACTTGGCAGTGTATTGTTGGGGGCAGGCTTATGGGTATTATAGCCAGTGTACACTTGACAATGTTTGGCACAATCTCCTATTGCTATTGTCTTCCTTATGTTGGCCAGGGGGTAATGTCCACCCTCTGTTACTGCCATTGTTTTCCCTGCCTCATGGAGCATCCCCTTTAGTCTGTAAGCCAAAATAAATCACTTTTTCCCAATAGCTGCTCTTGGTTGGGTGATTTCTGCCAGCAATGTGAACCTGACTACAACACTCACCATAGTGTGTCTAGCTAATGTGGGATCTGGATTGTTGAACATGGGTCCTTATATTTTGGAGGCAAGCGCCTGAACTTCTAAGCCATCTCTCTAGCCCAAATGTGGAATATTTTTGAACATATGTAGTGTCACACAGCTTTATACTGGCTATTTGGTATATAAATAACATATTACCTTAAGAATAGTTTTGCGTGACTAAGCTAATAGAAGGGTGAAACAGCTTCTTGTTCACTCAAGTTGATTTTGCAACCTTGCAGAGTCAGCCAAGGACAATGGCACAAACCACCTTGCTGTTTGCCACCCTACTTTTCTTTCTATTGCTGGGCCCAGATCTTTTCCTGAAGATCAAACTCAGCTACCATTTCCCCAGTTATCACACACCCAGGGCCAGAGATAGTTAACCACTGGGCATCCTCAAATAAGGTTCGCAGTAAAGACTGGGAAATGAGTCCTGAATGCCTTAGGCTCCACAGGGAACCAGCAAATGGACATGAGCAACTAATTCTTACATACACCACTTTTTTTTCCTAGTGTTAGAAAGTCCTTTGGAGAAGGCTTTGGCTATGGCCTTCTTAAAACTCTGACTCTACCTGGATTATGATCTTCATCTTGAATTATCTGTTCCAGAGATAGGAACCTGATAAATCCCATTAAAAGTGGTCATAGGAGCCACTTATCTCATCAATGAGGTCTTGGCTAATGACTAAGAGTTCAGCCTATTCCTACCTTCTAAGGCTGGGCCACTATGCCTCCTGTGTTTGTAAGACTCTCACGTCCTTTAAAGACTTTCTAGGCTATTTAACCTCAAATGTGAGTCTCCATAGGCAGTTTGTGCTCCCAGTCCTTATGCCTCCTGACCATGTTCCAGTTTATGACCAAGGTGAGACTGAATCTCTCTGGGTGATAGCAGCAGTGACAATGCCATGGACATGTCAGATATTGTCATAGTGTTTTCCATACCTTGTCTCATTTAATTTTCACCACCAAGCTGTGAGGTAAGAATCTCTTCCTTTTACAAAAGAGAAAAGGAGGTCTGTATTATAAATAACTTGTGAGGATGCCTAACTAGAAGCCTAGGTGGGGTTCAGATTCAGGTCCACACAAAGCCAGCTCATACTCAACTGTCAGAACATTTGACTTTTAGCAGAATTTTGGATTTTTTTCCTGTAACAATATTCCTTTTTAAGACCCAGATTAAAAGCATTAGACACTTATGAATACATTTTTTTTTAGCCTATTAAATTAGTTACTTTTGTCTTTGCTGTGACCTAATACCTAATAAGAGGCAACTTAGGGGAGAAAAGATTAACTTTGGCTTATGGCTCAGAAGGCCCAGTCTATCATGGTGGAGACAAGCAATGGAGTGGAACTGGCTACTGTTTCTGGTGGCAGGATGCTTCTTGCTTATATCTGTGTGGACCAGGAAGCAGAAAAGGGAAATGACAGTGCTCAGCTTGCTTTCTCCACTCCCCTCCCCCCTTTTGATGGAGAACTTTGATACATACTATTATTTGATCATATTTCCATCCATTTGTCCCTTCTACAACCCCCATTCTGCTTTATTTCACCTTTTTATTCAGCCAAGGATCTTAGCCCTTGGGATGTTATCATCCATGTTCATTTTGAGTCTTTCCCTCAGTTAATCCTTTCTGGAAACATAAAAATGAAACTCACTAAAGCTCCAAATGTAACTTAATTCAATTAATTCACATTATAAGATTGCAGAGGTAATATGATTTATCTCAGACTGGACCCAAGAATCTTGTTTGATGGGCAAAACAAGGTCATCGATTTGCATTCGTGGCAGTGAACTGTGGATTTGGCAATGTGTGTGCTGGTTGTTGTGATGGTTATTCCTGGTTGTCAGCTTGACCGGATTTAGAACCACCATGGAGACAAATGTCTAGGCATTTGTGTAATGAATTTTCTAGATTAGATTAATTAATGTGGGAAGACCTACCCTGAATGTGGGTGACATCATTCCATGGTGAATAAAACAGAGAAAGTGAACTGAGTGCCAGCATTCACCACTTTCTGTGGATTGAATGTGACCAACCATCTCCTGCTCCTTCAGCCATGCTTTCCCTAGCATGATGGACTATGTCTCCTGGAACTATAAGTTGAAATGAGCGCTTCCCTATTTAGGTTGTTTCTTGTCAGGTATTCCTTCACAGCCATGAGAAAAGTAACTGATATAGTTGTCTACAAATAGTTCAACCAGCAAGTGCCTTTTATATGCTGATGGGATGTCTGGCTTCTGTAAACATTTCTTTTTTAGAACCACCCTCCTCGGTTTATCATTAGTTTCTTGAGCAAACAATCTGTGTGCATTCCTCAGTCTTAGGATGGTGAGTCAGACCAAGGATCCAGGCCATTTTCTGGGCAGTAGCTGGACTCTGGGCTATGTCCTGTTAGGACATGAGCCAGCTTGCCACAGAGAGGTACTCCTTCCACCTCCGGGTGGCCAAAGCCAGCCCTTATGTTCCTTCTCGCCTGCCATCCTTGCCTCAGTGGTTGCCAGAGTAACCACAAAAATATTACTTCACATGCTCTAGGAACAAAATGTCAGTGCACTTTACTATTGTTTTAATTTAAAAGCAAACATGTGAAAATAACTCCAGTCTGGAAGAAATTCCATTTCTGGCACAGGGTTCCCTTTGGAAAGGAGAGGTTCAAAACCAGTGTGAAAAGGTCAGAATATTTAGATTTATTTGAAAAGTTGAACTTCCTGGGGCTAGGGAGATGGCTCAATGCATACTATATAAGTATGTAAACCTGAGTTTTGATTCTCAGCCCTCACACAAGATGACACACAAGATGTGTGCCTATAATTCCAGCACTGAGGACATGGAGACAGAGGGATTCTGAAGTTTGCTGGCTAGCTTGTCTAGCTGAATCACTGAGTTCTGGGTTCCATCAGAGACTCTGTTTCATAAAGACAAGGTGGAGAAGCACATGTGAGCTTACATGCATATTAGCATGCACACATACCATACATATGCAAAATATTTGAAGTGTCTTCATCTAGTATGGTGGCAAATGTTCCATGTTCCAGAAATGTTTGTTTAGTAAAGGAATGATTGAAACATGACTAAATTTATGAAAAATCTAAGAACATTTGCATTTATATATTAATATATATAGATATATTTATATATTCACATACATGAATATATATGTGTGTGAGTATGTATGCATGTGCACATACATGTAAATTTTAAGGTAAAACTTCATTTCTAGCTGCTATTGCAAATTTAGGATGTTAGGAGTAGTGTGTTGAATAGCATTTTCTCCCTATCTCAGAGCCTTGTCCACCCAGAACCTCAGAATGTTACCTTATTTGGACATAGGGTCTTTGTAGATATAATTAGTTAGGATTGTCACAGAGAAGGCCATCTGGAGATCATGGTGAGAGGAGACAGATCCGAGTCATGCTGTCACCAGTCATGGAGTATCACCAGCCACTAGGGGCTAGAAAAAACAGGGAGAGTTTCTTCTATAAACCCTGGGGGGAGCATTCTGACTTCTGGCCATCAACTCTGTGACAGAATACATCTCACTGTGGCAGTTTGCTATGGAAACCCTTGAGAGCTGCACAGTAAAGTATTTGGGATCAGCATTGGCTCCTTAATAGTGGCTATAACACTGAAGAATTTCTCTCCCTTGTCCAGGAACCATTAACTGCATGTAGATACTCAGGTAGTGCTAGGGTCTTGTTAGTCCATCTCTCTTAGCTACCACCATCTCTGTCTATAAGACCTTGGTGGTGGTTGGGGCACACTTTTTTTCCCCAACCACTCAATGATGCAGATACAATGGAATGGAAAACAATCCAAAGTTTGGACTGACAGACCAGGGTGAATGTGGGATTCCTCTTACAGAAAAGATCCTTTTGGGTCATGACCAATCACCCTTAGCTCAGTCTTGATAGTTAAGTTTCTCTGTGTGAATATGTGCCAAGAACCTAGAATTCTATCTTCTGGCTCCATAGAGAAGAGGAGAGGCTGTGTTCCAAACATGGAGAGACAGTGACACAAAGGATAGGGAGCTGAGACAAAAAAAGATAGATAGGCAGATTCTGGGATTCTAGAAAGCGACACATCACAGGTCAATGGGAAATTTCTGGTTACAGGGAGGCCAGAAGGACTCCTGATGGTGAAGTTTTCCCTGCTATGCTTTCTATTGCACTTGATCTTCCATTATAGCTGTCCACACCCCGCAGTGACAGGAGATCATGCTGGCTAGAACAGAGGAGGCTGCCAGTAACCAGTGTGATGTGGACGAGGGATAGTGTCTGGAGCAGAGTGTTGGCTGTTTCCTGTAGCCAATAAGGCATCCAGTTTTCATTGGGGCACATGCAGCTTAAGATGCATTCTCCAGCTTTCCTAGTGGTTGGTGTGACAGGATTAGTTAGTTATTGTGAGTTGGATAGAGCCATGTGTGAGAGTCCTGGGCCACCTTGCTGTGTTCTGTACTCCTCCCTGAGGCCCAGAAGGGGACCAGGAAGGTAGCTGGGCCATGTGGACAGGATCAATACTTTAAGACTTAGGGATCCTGACCAGTAGTCAGCATTCATGCTTTGGACTGCTTAGCAAAGTATCTTCTAACAATATGAGAGGGAAACACAGTTGTTCCCATTTATAGGAACAGGTTCAAACCTCCAAGTGTATTTCTGGAACCAAGATAAGGGGATGAGAATGCCAACACCTCTTGCAACTGCAAACGAACTCTAAATGCCTGTGCACTTTGTGTACCCAGGTTTACATGGGTACTGGGGAACCAAACCTGGGCCATCAGGCTTTGCAAGCAAGGACCTTAAACTGCTGAGCAATCTCTCCTGCTGGGGATTTTTTTATAAACCTCAATCCTGACTTCCACAATGGCTGAATTAATTTATATTCCCACCAGCAGTTTATAAGGGTTCCCTTTTCTTTCTATTTTTGCCAACATTTGTTACTTATTTTCTTAATGATTGCCATCCTGAGTGGGGTGCAATGGAATCTCAATGTAGTTTTAGCTTGAATTTAAATATCTTATGCTATGCTCACCCTTTGTGGGTTGATGTGGGATGCAGCAATGTCTATGCAGGAGTTGAACTGAGGTGAATAATGTAGGCACTGTGACAGAACGTCAGGCTGGTTTGTGAAAGTTACTTGAACCCAAGCATTACCATATGGTGACAGTCAATCTGATCACTTATAAGGCTATTCAGTGACAAATGGGGAGGGGAGTGTGTATGTGAAATATGACCCTCATGTGGCATGTTCTTGTTAAACTCATGTTGTACTGCTAGTGGCTTTTTTATGAATAGATTTTCAACATAGATGAGGATGTTGTTCCTGATAAAGGCAACATGGTATTATGTTTTTCTTTCTTACATGATGCCTGATACTTCTTTCTCTTGTCTTCTACTGGAAGTGTTGTAAACAGTCATCATTGTCTAGTTTTCTAATCTTAGGGAGAGGTCAGTCTTTCAACATTAAGGGTATTATTAGCTCCAGGTTTCACACAAATGCCTTTTATTATCTTAAAAAAAGTTTCCTATAAGTTTTAGTTTAAAGGAATTTTTGTCAGGAATGAATTTAGGATTTTGTCAAACGTTGTTTCAGATCATTGAGAAGAACACATGTTTTAGTATGTTACTATGGTGAAATACGTGATATCTTTTTGCAAACAAGTGTCTTTAACCACTGAACCATCTTTCTAGCCCCATGATAAGGTTTTCAATGCAAGGCCAACCTTGCATTTGTTAGATAAGGTCTAGTTGGTTATGGTATAGTTTTTAATATAGACCTGGGTGTGATTTCTACTGTTTTACTAGAGGGATGAGTTACTTAAAGAGCAGTGGTATGCAGTTGTCATGTCTAGTAATGTCTTCATCAGGTCTTCAAACAAGAAAACAGAAAATCGTTCTTTCTCTCACTAAGTTTTGAAAGATCTTTCTTAAAACATGTATTGGATTTTCCTTAAGTGTTTGTTTGAATAATTCATTACTAAAAGTATTTGAATCATTTGAAACTGGAGCCTTTTTTTGTTATTGTTGGGGGAAGCTGTTGGTTATGGTTTGAATTTCTTCAATAGATGCAGTAGTATTTTCATTTTGTTATTTTATTTGTGTGGAGTATTTTATTAACTGCTGATAATGAAATCTTGTTTTTCCCATTCTGTCAAATAATTTTGCCTTTTATTTTTTTATTTTTATTATTTTTTTTTTTTTAGGATTTTTTTTTTTTAAATTTAATTTATTAGTTTTCTTTTCAGTAAATACAGGCAGTTTGGTACCATTATTTAGGCTCATCTGTGATCTACCCCCTCCCATTAGACCCTCCTTATTATTGAAAATGGGTCGTGCATTGTGGAGTTAGCCCCCAGTTATTAGTATGATAAATGTCTCTGAAAATCATGACCCAACATGTAACTCTGACATTCTTTCCGCCCCCTCTTCCGCAAGATTTCCCTGAGCCATGTTGGGTTCATTTTTGGTCTGCTTCAGTGCTGAGGTGTTGGGGGCCTCTGAGGCTCTGGCTCTCTGATTTGGTAGGAGTTGATTTTTCTCTGCATTGATCTCCTTCCCCTTTGTGCTGGTATCCAGTTCACAGGAAAACATCACCCTTGCTTATTTCGCCAGTTGTCCTTAGTTTCAGTTGGGCCCCTTCTGAGGTATGTTGGGGCAGCTCTCTTCTTAGGATCTGCATCTATCTGGAAAAGAGAAGCAGATTCTCCAACGGAGAGTAAGTTAGCACCCAGAAAATTGAGATAACACTTACTTTTTTGATAGACAGTTTGATAGGTGTAGGCCCTCTTATACCCCGTGATTGATGGTAGCTTGATATTGTAGAGTGGGCTTGTGTTTGGGTATGGTTCTGACTTGTTTCCCAGCTCCAGCTAAGGGTCTAGTACCACTGAGTGGATCAGTTAGCCAAATCAAGAGCAATTGATTCCTCACCATGGCTGTGTACCACTATTGCACTTGTGTGGGTATCACATCCAGTTAATTGTTGCTACTTAGGTTAAACAATGTGTTGCTTGGACAGATCTTGGTCACTTCCCCCAGTCGCCTATGTAGCGCCTTCTGGCACTAGACATGCTGACTGTCTGGGGACTGACTCTCTCCTGGCTTCCAGCCATGTCATTCCATTTTACGTGCCAGCTGCGTATGGAGTCTTCAGCAATAGGGTCTTACCACTGGCCTTTGGTGGGTCATCAATTACTCTGACAGAAGTCTGTCATTGTTTTGGGAAACCTTGTAGGTTTCTCTGATCAAAAGCTCATTGTGGATTGTAGGCCCAAGCTGGAAGTGGGGGTTACAGGTCAGTGTCCACTAAGAAATTGAGGAAAAAGATAACTAATATACCAGAGTTAGAGAGGAGAGAGATAGAGGAGAGAGGGGGAGAGGGAGGGAAGGAAGATGTAGGAGATTTAGGTCAGTCTTGATCCTACCCTCTCCAGAATTTGCCCAAGATGCCTTACATACCCAGCAAGCACCTCATGGACTAGACAATAAGATGGATGGGTGGGCGGGGAGGGAATCAAAGGGTGGAAAATAGTAATCCGGACCCAAACGGCAATGGTACCATAAAATTCTACTTCCTAAAAGACAGACCAAATGACTGAACCTTCACTAGTCCCTTACAGGAAACACCTAATTTTGCCTTTTAATCAGAAAGTTAATCCAATTATATCTACTGTGATGATGGATATGTTTGAGTTTAAATCTACCATTTGTTTTGTTTATTCCATTTGTTCTTTGTTCCTTTTTTTGTCTTCTTTTGTATCAACTGAATGCTTTGTTTTATTTATGAGAGAGAAGTGGGTGAGGGAGGGAGAGAATGGGCATGCCAAGGCCTCCTGCCATAGCAAATAAACTCCAGATGCATGCACCCTTTTGTGCATCTGGCTTTACATGGGCCCCAGGAAATCAAATTTGGGCTGCAAGCAATCACCTTTAATTGCTGGATATCTCTCCTGCCTGAATATTCTTATGATTTCATTTTATTTACTTCTTGGGGTGAGATATTACTAGCTATGCTGCTGCTTTGTTACTATTATCTGTTGTTGCTCTAGGATTTACAAGACTCATCTTTTTAAATTATTTTTGTTCATGTTTATTTATTTATTTGAGAATGACAGAGAGAGAGAGAGAGAGACAGATATATATATAGAGAGAATGGGCGTGCCAGGGTCTCCAGCCACTGCAAATGAACTCCAGATCCGTGCGCCCCCTTGTGCATCTGGCTAATTTGGGTCCTGGAGAATGGAGCCTCAAACCGGGGTCCTTAGGCTTCACAGGCAAGTGCTTAACTGCTAAGCCATCTCTCCAGCCCACAAGACTCATCTTTTAACTTACACAGTTCAAATCATTAAATAATATTAGCACACATATCTTGGGAACTTTACAACAGTGTACTTCAATGTCCTTTTCCAATCTCTTGTCAAGTCTTTTATATAACATTATGTCATAGACCCTACAACATAGTCTCATTGCTTTTCTTTAAATGGGTGTCTATTGAAAATGAAGTTTTAATATGATGCAAATAAGGAAAGATGTTCTTTACATGACAAATGAGGTCATGTTCTCTCTTGCTTAAAACATTTCAGTAATTTCCTATTTCAGTTTGAACTAAATCCAAATTCAAAGGCTGGGGAGATGGTTAAGCACATAAAAATGCTTGCCATCTAAGGATGAGAGCCCTAGTTCTATCCCCAGCCCCCATAGAAAAAGTTAGCTGTGGTTGTTTGAATAGATGCCCCCAATATATTTAATGTTTTCTTAGTTTGTAGTTTGGATCTGCAGCCCCCTGGCTGGAGGCAGTGTCACTGGGCAGATCTTGTGGTGGTGGGTTTGAAATTCCAATCTAAAGATATGTAAAGTGCCTAATTACACCTGGAGTTCCTGAAGTGTGCTGTGCGACTTTTGGGCTTGTGGCTTCTCTCTCTCTGCCTGGACCTGTGCAATCAGAACAGCTTCTTCTGCCATTTTGGAACTTCCCCTGGATCTGTAAGCTTCACTAAATATCCCTTCCTCTGTAACTGTGCCTGGTTTGGAAGTTCATCTCAGTGAACCTGAAGCTACCTGATACGCTAGCGATGGCCATGCATGCCTATAACCCCAATCCTTTGGGTGGTAGATAAGAGAATTTATGGGTTTCAGTGGTCAGCCAATATGACTGAGAACCATAGCTCCAGGTTCGTTGAGAGACTCCACCACAAGGAGACAATGTGAAAGAGTGATAGAAGAGGACACTCAGCATGCTACTCTGGCCTCTGCATGCATGAACACAGGGGCTCACATCTGCACACCCACGTGCATACACTATACATATATATGCACCACACCACATCATACATACTATACACACATGCAAAAAGATTTAAAAATATTCAAACTCAACATGTCCCACAACTTATGCTAGTTAGGGGAAGTGCATGTTATATTTTCAGAATCTAGTTCTATACTTTTCTCATGAAAAGTTCTGAATAAATTATGTTATTATTCACTTAATTTTCATTTTAGTGTTATTTTCATACCAAATAAAGGAGTCAATTAACAACGCACGATAATTTTACCAACCCATTCTCTGTTTTCTAAGCTGAAGACTGTGCTAGTCATTTATAACAAAATATACAAGATAAATCAATGTTAGGGGAGGGAAGAATTATTTTATCTCACAGTTTCAGAAGCTTCAGTCCATGATTACTTGGCTCTGAGTTCTGGGCCTGGAGTAAGCTGCATAGAGTGGTGGTGAGAGCGTACAGTGCAGACTTTTCCCTTCATGTCAGCCAGGAAGCAGAGAGGAGCCCATACTAGTCGCCTTTCTCATTCTTCCTGTCTTTATTCCATCTGGCCTCCTAGCCTATGAGATGGTGTCACTCATATTCAGGGTCAACTTTCCCACTCAGTTAATCTTTTCTGGGAACACTCTTGTAGACATCCTGAGACATGCTCTGCACTAATCTCACAGACACCTTCTAGTACAATCAGGTAGATGATCAAAATAACCATCACATAAGTGTACTTCTTCTTTTTGTTTGTAAGTGTACTTCTTCAGAGAGGGACCATGTTCATCATTGGATAGCACAATGTTATGGTTTGAATGTAAAATGTACCCCATAAATTAGTGTTTAAACTCTTGTATCCCAGCCGGTGGCACTGTTTTGGGAACTTGTGGAATCTTAAGTAAGTAGGGCCTAGCTGGAGGAAGTAGATTGTTAAGAGGTGGGCCATGAGGGTTAGAGCTTACTTCTGCTGCTGGCCCAAACTCTGCTTCCTGATCTTCTGAGATGTGAGCAAGCTGCTTGATGCCTGATCCAAAGGAGAGGAGACACTGCTGCTGTCAAGAACGTTGACATGCTTCTATTGCTCTGAAACTGTGAAATACCAAAAAGAAAAAACGAAATCACTCCTCTACTATGTTGCTTCACTCAGGTATTTTGTCCCAGTGATTTAAAAAGTAATAATATACACACTATGGACTTAATACTAGATAGTATAAAGACAGCTGAGCACACGGATGAATAATGAGTTGATGTGTTATCATTCTGAAGGTGCTTATCTACTGGTTTATTTTATTTTTATTCTTTTTTATTTAAGCAACTTTTTTATTAGATATGGACATATTTTGTATGTAAACAACACATGTTGGTATCATCATTCCCTCCTCCCTGGCCCTTTTCTGAAGAGGCCTACCTTGTTGGGGATGCACGTCAACGCCGTGAGGATTGTAGATCATGCACTATGTGGTGGGGGGTGGGGGAAAGAGGCAATGTCTCTGTGCAAAATGTTCCAACTTGTGTTCTAATAATATTTCTGCCCCCTCTTCTACAAAATTCCCTGAGCCATACTGGGAGCATTTTAAGTCTACTTCAGTGATGGGCACTTAGGAGCCTTTGGATCTCTGGTTTGGTAGGTGTTGAGTATCCTCAGTATCTATCTCCTTAACCCTTGTACTGATATCAAATTCCCTAAGGAAGCAGCACTCATGCTCATTTCCCAAATTCCTCTGTGGTTTCAGTGGGATCCAGGGTGGAATGCCCTAGGTCGTTTATCTCCTCAGGTCCAGCTCCCATCTGAAAAAGAGAAGCAGATACTCCAACAAAGAATGAAATAAGCATCAGTTAAATGGGATAGCCATTATTAATTTACAGAGAATTAAAAGGGTATAGGCCTTTTTATAGTCTAATGTTAGTGGGAGCTTGACAATAGAAAGCAGAATCATTATTTGGATATGATTCTGACTTGTTTCCAAGTTCCAGATATGGCTTCCTTTCCACTGAATGGATCTGTTAGCCAATTCAAGAGAAGTTAGTTACTCACCATGGCTGTGTGCCACTATTGCACAGTTTGAGAATCACATCAGGTTGTTTGCTCCTGTGTCACTTAGACTTTGAGTTGCTTGGACAGATGTTGGCCACTTTCCCCTGGTAGCTCATGTAGCTCATTCTAGCACTAGATGGGCTGTCTGGGGACTGGCTCTCCCCTGGTCTCTCCATGGTCAATGCCAACAGCATTTGGTGTCTTCAGTAGTAGGGTCTTTCCATTAACCTATGGTGGGTAATCAAGTGCTCAAGAAGTCTGTCTTGTTTGTTTTGGGAGATTAGTAGGTCTCTCTGATCAACAGCTCATTGTGTATTTAGACCACATCCTGGTACAGGGAATTACAGGCTATTGCCAAGGAAAAAGAAAAAAGAAAAAGACAGAGAAGAATGAGAAATGGGAGAAATTTGAGGTTAGGTTTTGTCTCACCCTCTTCAAGGCCCTTCTATTCAGGTGCTCCCCCTATGGTCCTCTTGAGGGTTCCACCTTTAGTCTGACTTCCATGATATAGGATTCTATGGTACCAGTTCAATTTGAGTTCAGTTTTATGTCCCCCTCTACCCTTTCCCTTTCTTTAAGCCATATCCACCCTATTGTCCAAGCCTCCTTATGATATTCAGGTATGTCAGCAACTCAGGCTGATGCAGGCTAGGTGAGACCATGCAACGTTTGTCTTTCTGTGATAGTGTGAGTTCACTTAGAATGATCTGTTCTAAGTATGACTATTTTTCTACAAATTTCATTGGGTCATGTTTTCCTTACTGCTGAGTAGAATTCCATCATGTAGATATACCACATCTTGGTTATCCATTCATCCAAAGATGGGCACCAGGGTTGACTGTACTTTTTAGCTATTATGAATTGAGCAGCTATAAACATGGTTGAGCAAATATCTCTGAACTGAGATGTGAAGCTTTTAAGGTTAATGCCCAGTAAGGGAACATCAGGGTCTGTTAGTAACTGTGTATTAATCCTTTTCAGGAGTCTCCATATTGATTTCCATAGTGGTTGTACCATCTTACATTCCCACCAAGAGTAAATGGGGGTTCCTATTTCTCCACCTCTTTGCCAGCATTTGTTTTCATTTGATTTTTTAATGTTTGCTATGCTTACGGGGGTAAGGTGGAATTTCATAGTTGTTTTAATCTGCATTTATCCAATGGTTAGGATGATGAACATTTTCTTAAGTGTGTGTTAGCCATTTGTAATTCTTCCTCTGAGAACTCCCTATTTAGTTCTCTGCCCTACTTTGTTAGTGGGTTGTTTGATTTTTGTTGTTTAGTTTTTTGAGTTCTTTGTAGTTTCTAGATATAAGGCTTCTGCCACTCGTATAGCTGGCAAAGATTTTCTCCCATTCAGTGGGTAATCTATTGGCTCTGCTTATGGCATGTTTGTTTGTGCAAAACTTTTTAGCTTCTTAAGATTCTATTGGATGAGTGCTTTTTTTTCCCTGGGATATTTGGGTTTTGTTCAGGAAGTCTTTTCCCAGTCCTATATTGTGGAGAGTGCTTCCTATTTTGTCTTCCAGTAGAATAGTTTCAGGTCTTATATTGAGGACTTTAATCCATTTGGACTTGATTTTTTATGTATGGCAAAATGAATATGTTTACTTTCATTTTTCTACATATGGTCATCCAATTTGTCCAACACCATTTGTTGAAGATGCTGTCTTTTCTCTAGCCTACATTATTTGGACCTTTATCAAAGATCAAGCAGCTGGTCT
Source organism: Jaculus jaculus (assembly GCF_020740685.1). Lineage (NCBI taxonomy): Eukaryota > Metazoa > Chordata > Mammalia > Rodentia > Dipodidae > Jaculus > Jaculus jaculus. The sequence continues at coordinate 76,095,041 of NC_059107.1, read as the reverse complement.
GGGTCTTTAGTTCTGTTCCATTGGTCTATGCTTTTATTTTTATTCCAGTACCATGCTGTTTTGTCACTATGGCATTGTATTATAGCTGTAGATTGGATATGATGATACCACTAGAGATGAATTTTTTTTCCCTGAGGATATGTTTTGATATCTGAGGTCTTCTGCCATTCCATATGAATTTTGAGATCATTTTTTAAATCTCTGAAGAATGATGCTAGTATTTTTATTGATATTGCATTTAATATATATATTATTTCAAGTAGAATTGCCATCTTCATATTAATCCCACCTATCAAGGAACATGAGAGGTCTTTCCATCTTCTCATGTCCTTCTCTATTTCTTTCTTGAGTGTTTTTATATTTTCATTATATAGGTATTTCACATCCTTGGTTTGTGTTATTCCAAGGTATTTAATTTTTTTGTTGCTATTAAAAATAGGACAGCCCTACTGATGTCTTTCTCTGTGTATTTGTCCTTTGCATATATAAAAGCTACTGATTTTGTGCATTGATTTTGTATCCTGCTACTTTGCTGAAGGAATTTATCACCTTTAGACGTTTTGGTATGGTGACTGTTGGGTCACTGATATATAGGATCATGTTATCTGCAAATAGGGCTAAATTGACTTCTTCCTTTCCAGTTTGAATCCCTTTTATTTCTTTCTCCTGTCTTATTGCTTGACTACTACTTATAGTACTATGTTGAAGAGCAGTGGTGAGAGTGGGCACTCTTGTCTTATTCCTGATCTCAGTAAGAACTTGAGTCTTTCCTCAAAAGTATTATTTGGGCTTTAGGAGCTTTAGATATAGCCTTTATTGTGTTGAGATATAAACCCTCCATGCCTATTCTTTCCAGTGTTTTGATCATGAAGTGGAGTTGTATTTTGTCAAAGGCCTTCTCTGAATCAATTGAAATGATCATGTGTTTTTTTTTTGTTTATTTTCATTTATTTATTTGAGAGCAACAGAGAAAGAGGGAGAGGGAGAGGGAGAGAGAGATGGAGAGAGAGAGAGAGAGAGAGAGAGAGAGAGAGAGAGAGAGAGAGGGAGAGAATGGGTACACCATAGCCTCCATTCACTGCAAACGAACTCCAGATGCATGTGCTCTCTTGTGCATCTGGCTAATGTGGGTCCTGGGGAATCAAGCCTTGAACCATGGTCCTTAGGCTTCACAGGCAAGCGCTTAACTACTAAGCCATCTCTCCAGCCCTATCATGTGGTTTTTATAGTTCAGTTTATGTGGTATATTATGTTGACTGGTTTCCATATGTTAATCTTGAGCTTGGTTGTTTGACTGTTCTGTGTGGAGTATTCCCTCAAGTATTCTCTGTAGATTTGGCTTTGTGTTCATATAATTATAGAGTTGACTTTTTTCATGGAAAGTTTTCCTTTCACCATCTATTATGAGGGATACTTTTGCTAGGTAGAGTAGCTTGGGTTGGAAGCCATAGTTTTTCAGTCTTTGAAGTGTTCCATTCCAGGCCCTTCTGGCTTTCAGGGTTTCCACTGAGAAATCTAATGTAATTCTGTTGGGATTGCCTTTGTATGTTTTAAGTTGTTTCTCTCTTACTGATTTTACACTCTTTGTTTTCATTGTGAAGGGTTTTAACTATGATGTGTCTTGGAGAGGTTCTCTGTTGGTCCTGTCTGTTTGGTGTTCTATGAGCTTCTTGTATCTTGATGGGCCTCTCTTTTGAGAGATTTGGAAAATTTTCTTCAATAATTTTGTTGAATATGGTCTCTATGCCTCTGGCCTAGATTTTCCCTCCTTCTGGTATACAGATGTTTGGTTGTTTTAGTGTGTCCCACAGTTCTCTCATATTGTGTTCACTTGATTTTTTTGAACTTAGCTAAGCTTTTGGCTTCCTGATCAATTTCTTCTGTCCTGCCTTCTAGGTCATACATTCTGTCTTCCACATGAGTAACACTGTTGGTGAGGGGTTCTAGAGAGATAATTTTAATTTCTATATGATTTTTGTTTTCTATTGTGTTATTTTGCATTGTGTCCATCTCTTTTTTGGAGGTATGATTTCAATTTGAGTTCTGAATTTTTTTTTTTTTTTTGAGGTAGGGTTTTACTCTAGCTCAGGCTGACCTGGAATTCACTATGTAGTCTCAGGGTGGCCTTGAACTCATGGCAATCCTCCCACCTCTGCCTCCCAAGTGCTGGGATTAAAGGCATGTGCCACCACCCTGGCAAGTTCTGATTTTCTTGATACTCCTAGAGCTCATTCATGCTTTTGATCAAGTCTTTATTAAGCTTAATCAACTGATTGTTGAGATCTTCCATTTCTTGATTCACCTTCAATTTATTCATATCTTGTTGGAAGGTTCTAACATTTTCTTCAATCAAGTTAAGCCTATTGTCAAATGCTGAACTCTCTAAGAGATGATTCTGTTCAATTCATTGATACAATTGTTAGTTCTTTGATGGTTAGCTTCTAGTTCATTGATTTTTTTAATCAGGGTCTCATTGGTTGTTGTATTTTCATTATGGGAATGAATTTCTGTTGATTTCTCTATGATTTCATTGGAGGCTTCCATTGTAGAACTAGGCATCCTTGGTGGAGATCTCTCAGGTTTTTGACTTTTGTTACCTTTTTTTTTTTTTTGGTTTTTCGAGGTAGGGTCTCACTCTGGTCCAGGCTGACCTGGAACTAACTCTGTCATCTCAGGGTGGCCTTGAACTCATGGCAATCCTCCTACCTCTGCCTCCCGGGTGCTGGGATTAAAGGCATGTGCCACCACGCCTGGCTTTTGTTAGCTTTTTTGCATTATTGTCTTCCCATTTTAGGAAGACTATTTATTTTAGAGAGCAGGAAGCAAGTTTTTGTCCTTTGGCCCATACAACCTCTGGTTCAGGTGAACAAGGATATTGGTACCCAGTGGCCAGTCAGGATAGCAGGGCAAAAAGCCTGATTCCACAGCTCAAACAGGGACCGGGCCTCCCCAAGCAAGGCACAATGGGAACTGCCAGGACCAGAGGAGTGGGAGGAGCAAGGGAACAGGGTTCTGGCCTACTTACTCTGTTCCTTGCCCTCCAGCACACAGACTGTTTCAAGGAAGTTGAACTAGTGACCTGGGAGGAGCCAGTAAGGAGGGGTCTGGCCTACTCACTCCAGACTACCATGTTTGCCTGTGTAGTGAACCCAGACCAGAGAAATGGGAGCAGCCCATTAACCTAATGTGGCCTACTCACTCCAGACTGCCTTGCCTTCCTGCAGGCACACAGACTGGAACAGAGAACCCAGACCAGGGAAGTGGGAGGAGCCCAGGCACAGGGGTCTGGCCTAGTCACTCCAGACTGCCACACCCTCCGACGCACTGACCATGCAGGGAACTCAGAGCGAACTCTTTCTTCAGTGTTTTAATATTTTCTTTGTAGACTTCTTTCACTTCCTTGGCTAGGAATATTCAAAGATATTTAATTTTTTGTGGTTATTATAATTAGGACTCTTTCTCTGGTTTCTTTCTCAATATGCTTGTCATTGATGTATAAGTAGGCTACTGAGTTTTGCTTATTAGTTTTATATCTGTCCACTTTTCTCAAAAACATTTATCAGCTTTAGGAGTTTTTTGGTGGAGCCTTTTGTGTCATTTACATATAGAATAATATCATTTGCAAGCAGGGTTAGAGTTTGGCTTTTTCCTTCTTAATTTATTTTCCTTTTATGCCTTACTCTTGTCATATTGCTCTAGCTAAGACTTCAAGTACTATGTAAGATAGCTGTGGAGAGAGTGGACACCGCTTTCTTGTTCTAGAACTTACTGGGAATGCTTTAAGTTTTCCCCATTTATTATGATATTGGCTTTAGGTCTGTTGTATATAGGCTTTATTATGTGGCAATACGATCCCTCAAATCTTAGTTTTTCCAATGTTTTTATAATGAAGCGATGCTGTATTTACGAGTCTCATGCTTTACTGACTGAGCTAGCCAGGCCACTGAAGATATATTTTGTTGAAAGTCTTTTCTGTATCTATTGAAATGAGCATGTGATTTCTGTCCTTAAGTCTATTTATATGATGTATTATATTTATAATTTTCCATATGTTGAACTATCCCTGTATCCCTGAAATGATATTTACTTAAGTGAGATGGATGATATTTTTGATGGGTTCCTGAATTTGATTTGCATAAATTTAATTGAGAATTGTTGCATCTAAGTTTCATTGGGGACACCGGTCTATAATTTACTTTTCTTGTGCCTCTGTCTGGTTTCAGTATTAATGTAATGCTGGTTTCATAGAAGAAGTTAGGGAACATTCCCTCCTTTCTAATTTTATGAAATATCTTGAGATACAGAGCTTTCAGTTCTTCTACAGAACCACCTCTGCAGCCCCACGTCTTGGAGATTTTAAATTACTATTTCAATGTAATTGCTTGTTATAACTTTATTTACATTATCTCTTTTGGGTTTAACTTTGTTAGATCATATGTGTTGAGAAATTCATCCATTTTTTTCCAGATTTTCTAGCTTGTTATAATACAGGTTTTTGAACTATTTCCTATGAATCCCTCACTTTCATTGATATCTGTTGTAATATCTTCTTTTTTATTCCTATTGTTGTTGATTAGGGACTCCTCTTTCTCTTTTTTGGCCATCTTGGCTATGGGTTTGTTGTAGCTACAGTCTTAAAAAATTTATTTATTTATTTATTTATTTGACAGATAAAGAGGGAAAGAGAGTGAGAGAATGGGCATGACAGGGCTTCCAGCCACTGCAAATGAACTCCAGGTGCATGTGCCCCCTTGTGCATCTGGCTAATGTGGGTCCTGGGGAATCGAACCTGGATCCTTTGGCTTTGCAGGCAAATGCCTTAACTGCTAAGCCATCTCTCCAGCCCTGAAGTTACATTCTTGTTGCTTGGATAAAGCACCTGACCAAAAGTAGCTGATGGAAAAACTGTTTTTATTTTGGTTTACAGTCTTGAGTAGAAGCTTCATTATGGTAAGGGAAAGCATGGCATGAACAGAGGCTCGACCTCACTTCTGCAACAGCAGGTGGAAAAAAATCAGCAGGAGAGTAAGTTAAGTTCTGGCAAGGGCAAGATGAATATACAACACTAAGTCTACCCCCAATAACATACCTCTCCCAGCAAAGCACCTCCCAAATTGCCAGCTGCTAGGGACAAAACATTCAAAGCACATGAACTTATGGGAAAATCTTATTCAAACAACCACATTCCAATCCTGGCTCCCATAAAGAGATGACCATGCATGACACAATATATTCAGTCCAACTTTAAAAGTCCTCATAGTTTTTATCAATTGCAACACTGTTCAAGCATCCCCATAACCCAAGGTCTCTTAACTGTGAACCTGCAAAACCAAAAACACATAATGGCACAGAGTAAACATTCACACTGCTAAAGATGGCATTGTTAGAAAAGACTGAACCAATGCAATACCTAAGTCAAGCAAATCAAACATCAAATCCTGCAATACCATGTGCATGTGGGACCCACAATAAACTCTCCAGGGTTCCAATTCTGCCTTTCCTGATGGGTGCTCATAGCCCTGGGAAAATTCCATCCCAAAACAGCAGCTTTCCTTGGAAGCCATTCCAGAGTCCTTGAATCTCCAATGCATCCTGCAGGCTCCACTGTTTCCTATGGTCCATCCACATGTCTCCTTTGGGTCTCTATGCAGGGACTCCAACAACCCTGGCTCACATTGGCCAGTGACTATTTCCAGAAAAACAAATAGTGCAACAAATACAACAACCCTCTCTTTCATGCATTTGTTATACTTGCGTAGTACCAGGTGGCTAACAAATTTGTTAATCCAGTGGAAAGCAAAACCACTTTGATAAGCAGACTCAGCATTCTGGTCACCTAATTTCAAGAGTCAGCATTATTCCTGTTGTCTTAGTACAAAACAGCTAGCCCAGTCTCAATGGTGGCAATCTCTCAAACAGTTGCAGCTGAAGTGAATGTTGTTTTCAGCCTCAAATTTCTTTCTGTTCCATATCCTTCTGCTCACACCAGTCCATTTCTTCTAAACTCAACCTTGCTTCAATTATTAGTATATAAGATGAATATAATAAGCCTCTTACATGCTGCTTCTATTCCAGTCCACAAGCTCCTTTTCCCCTCATAAGCCAATTTTCACAGCTCACAGTTCTTACTGCATTTAGATCTTTCAACTCTGACCAAAACCATCCATCAAATTCTGCTTACAACAGTGCAAGGCATCTCTTATGTCAAGGTTTCAAATCCTTTCACATTCTTCCTACAAATAAGTCCCAAATGGCCAAAAGCCACAGTCAGGCTTCTATCATCAACTCCACTCTACTGATACCAATTTTCTGTTGCAGTCACCTTTTTGCTGGTGGGACAAGCCACCCAACCAAAAGAAGCTGATAGGAGGAAAGTTTATTTATTTATTTAAATTTTGGCTTATAGTCTTGAGGGGAAACTCTGTGATGGCAAGAGAAAGCATGGCATAAGCAGAGGCTAGACATCACCTCTGCCACAGCATGTGGAAAACAGCAATAGCAGAGGTAAGCCAAATTCTGGCAAGAGGTAGCTGACTATACCATACTATGCCCACCTCCAACTTAGAGCCTTTGCATTTCATTCAGACATTGGTTCATGTGTTCTTTACATGTGTTGTTGTTGTTGCTGATCATAAGTGTGTGTGGAATTCTTTGTCTGATGTTTCCTCTAAGTAATTCTTATTTGGGGCTAACTGTGGGACTAGGCATTCTTTGTTGGAAAATTTTGCCTTGCCTTTTTTGTTCTCTGTATAAATATTTGTCATACTTTTTATATTTTATATTTTAATTTTTTTATATTTTCATTGACAACTTTTATACTTACAGACAACAAACTATGGTATTTCCCTCCCCTTCCCGACTGTCCCCTCCCCCTCCCCACTTTCTCCTTCATAGCTCTGCTCTCTATCATATCCCCTCCCTCTCTCCATTAGTCTCTCTTTTAATTTGATGTCATCATCTTTTTCTCCTATTATGAGGGTCTTGTGTGGGTATTGATAGGCCCTACAAGGTCTTGGATATCAAGACCAAATTCTGTCTGGACTGTTGTATGTAGGGAGTGGTACCCTTCCTTTGGCTCTTACATTCTTTCTGCCACCTCTTCCGCAATGGACCCTGAGCCTTGGAGGGTGTGAGATGTTTCAGTTCTGGACACTCCTCAATTCCTTCTTCTTAGCACTATGTTGCCTTCTGGGCCATCCCAGTATTCATCGCCATCTGAAAAGACAAGCTTCACTAACCAGAAGTGACATTAATATATGAGTATGAACATTAAGTATAATGTTTTCAGGGCAATTTGGTGAGATTAATATATGCATTTTTCCCAGACAAGAGCAGGCTTCATTCCCCTAAGTGTCATGACCTCTTCTGCCATAGGCTTTTGACTAGGTTTTCAGTACCAGGCATGTATTCCCTCCCATAGAGTGGGCCTTCAGTCCAATTAGAGAGCAGTTGGTTTCTGCAGAGCAGACATGCCTCTATTCCACTAGTTCAGACATTTGGCCTGTCTGGCCAAACTTGAGGTTTCCAGTGTCCACTGTTTTCACTGCTGTGGTGGTTTGATTCAGGTGTCCCCCATAAACTTAGGTGTTCTGAATGCTAGGTTCCCAGCTGATGGATATTTGGGAATTAATGCCTCTTGGAGGGAGTGTATTGTTGGGGGTGGGCTTATGGGTATTAAAGCCAGTTTCCCCTTGCCAGTGTTTGGCACACCCTCCTGTTGCTGTGGTCCACCTTCTGTTGGCCAGGGGGTGATGTCCACCCTCTGCTCATGCCATCGTTTTCCCCCTGCCATCGTGGAGCTTCCCCTCGAGCCTGTAAGCCAAATAAACCTCTTTTTCCCAGAAGCTGCTCTTGGTTAGGTGATTTCTACCAGCAATGCGACCCAGACTGCAACAACTGCTGATGACTTCTGTCTCCCATCAGACTGCATACAGTGCAGCTTTTTCAAGCTTTCAGTTGGCTGGGCTACATGGAGAAGGTTTTCTGCTCACCACCACCTTGATTTCTCAGTTATTGCCGCTTAGGCATATGCCATCTTCAGCAATAGGGTCTTACCATCTCTTTCTCACAGGGAACAAATGGCCTTGGCAATAGCCTGTAATGTTTTAGATGGCAACATAGACCTCCTGGGCAATGACTCACTGGGAAGAATCCCATCCAGACACTGAAAATTTTCTAGTAACACTCTATGGCTTCTGGATGTGCCATTATTTTAAAATGTAGATTTTCATATGTCTTATTCAGAATATCTTGAATTTTGATTGACCATCCTCCCATCTTTTATTTTTTTCATACAATCTCTTCCCCTGACCTCACTTAGGCCTTTCCCTCCCTGTAATCTGTTCATCCACTTACATATATACAATACCACCCTCTTAACACTTTCCCTCTCCTACCTTCCTTATAGCCTATTTCAAGTTTATGGGCCTCTGATACTGATTATTGGTTCCAGATCACACACAAGTCTATACATTTGTAGCTAGGATCCACATATAAGAGATAACATGTGACATTTGGCTTTCTGGGCCTGGTTTACCTCACTTAGTATAATCCTTTCCAGATCCATCCATTTCCTTGCAAATTTCTTAATTTCATTTTTCTTTACTGCTGAATAGAACTCCATTGTGTAGATGTATCACATATTTATTATCCATTCATCTGTGGATGGACATCTAGGCTGGTTTAATTTCCTAGATATTGTGAATAGAGCAGCAATAGACATGGTTGTGCAAGTATCTCTAAGGTAGTGAGAAGAGCCATTAGCATAGATGCCTATGAGTGCTATAGGTGGATCATATGGCAAATATATTTTTAGCTCTCTCAAGAACCTCCACACTGATTTCCACAATGGCTATACCAGATTACATTCCTGCCAACAGTGCAGAAGGGTTCCCCTTTTACCATAACCTTGCCAGCATTTATTGTCATTAGTTTTCTTGATGGTAGCCATTCTGACGGCAGAGAGATGGAATCTCAAGGTAGTTTTAATTTGCATTTCCCTGATGGCTAACAATGTTGAGCACTTTTTAGATGTTTATAAACCATCTGTATTTCTTCCAGTGACAACTCTCTATTGAGTTCCATAGCCCATTTTTTGATTGGTTTGTTTTATTTCTTATTGTTCTGTTTTATGAGTTCTTTGTATATTATGGATATTAATCATCTGTCAGATATGTAACTGGCAAAAATTTTCTCCCATTCTGTAGGTTTTCTCTTTGCTCTATTCACAGTATCCTTTACTGTACAAAAGCTTTGTAATTTCATGAGATCCTAGCAGTTGATTAGTGGTTTTATTATCTAAGCAATTGGGGTTATATTAAAAAAGTCATTACCTATGCCAATATGTTGAAGGGCTTCCCCTACCTTTTCCTTTAGCACTTTCTGAGTTTCAGGTCTGATATTAAGGTCCCTGGTCCACGTGGATTTGGTTCTTGTGCATGGAGAAAGACAATCTATTTTCATCTTTGTACATATAGTTACCCATTTTTCCCAGTACCACTTGTTGCAGAGGCTATCTTTTCTCCAATGAATATTTTTGGCATTTTTGTCAAAAATCAGATGGCTGTAGCTGCCTGGATTAACATCTGGGTCCTGTATTCTATTCCATTCATCTACATGTCTGTCTTTGTGCCAATACCATGCTGTTTTTGTTACTAAGGCTTTGTAATATAGCTTAAAATTGGGTATGGTGATACCACGAGTCTTATTTTTGGTACTCAAAATTGTTTTGGATATTCGAGGTTTTTTGAGCTTCCAAATGAAATTTTGGATTTTTTTTTCTATCTCTGTGAAGAATGCCATTGGAATTTTAATGGGGATTGCATTAAGTGTGTAGATTACTTTTGGTAAGATTGACATTTTCACAATATTGATTCTTCCAATCCAAGAACATGGGATATCCTTCCATTTCCTTGTGTGTTCTACAATTTCTTGCTTGAGTGTTTTAAAGTTCTCATTGTAGAGCTCCTTCATTTCCTCAGTTAAGTTTATTCCAAGGTACTTTTTTTTTTTTTTTCTGAGGCAATTGTGAATGGGAGAGATTTTCTTATTTCATTCTCTGTACGTTTGTTGTTAGTATATAGGAAAGCTTCTGACTTCTGTGTATTTATTTTGTATCCTGCTATGTTGCTAAGAGTGTTTTTTGCTAAAAGTGTTTTTTAGCTCTAACAGTTTGCAGGTAGAGTTTTTAGGGTCTTTTATATATAGAATCATATTATCTGCAAATAGTGATAATTTGATCTCTTCCATTCCACTTGGTATCCCTTTTATGAGTGTCTCATGCCTTATTACTATAGCTAAGGCTTCCAGTAATATATTAAATAAAACTGGAGAAAGTGGAAACCCTTGTTTTGTTGCTGAATTTACAGGAAAAGCCTAAGGTTTCCCCCCATTTTGTATTATGTTTGCTGTAGGTAAATAGCTTTTATTATATTGAGATATGTTCCTTCCAGTCCCAGTTTCTGTAATACTTTTACCATGAAAGGATGTTGTATTTTTTCAAATGCCTTTACAGCACCTATTGAGATGATCATTTGATTTTTGTCCTTCAGACCATTTATATGATGTATTACATTTACCAATTTACATATGTTGAAACATCCCTGCATCCCTGAGATAAAGTCAACTTGGTCTGGCTGAATAATCTTTCTGATATATTCTTGTATTCTGTTTGCCAATATTTTGTTGAGAATTTTTGCATCTATGTTCATGAGGGAGATTGGTCTGTAATTTTCTTTTTTTGTTCTGTCTTTGCCTGGTTTTGGTATGAGGGTGATGCTGGCTTTATAGGAGGAGTTTGGTAGAATTGCTTCCTTTTCTATTTTATGGAAAAGTTTGAGAAGCATTGGTGTTAGTCCTTCCATAAAGGTCTGGTAAATTTCACCAGTGAATCCATCTGGACCTGGGCTTTTTTTTAGTTGGGGGTCTTTTTATAACTGCTTGGATCTCTGTACTTGTTATAGGTCTATTTAAATGATTAATCTCATCTCCATTTAATTTTAATTTTGGTAGGTCATATAAATCAAGGAAATCATCCATTTCTTTCAGATTTTCATACTTAGTGGAGTATATGTTTTCATAGTTTTTTCCCTATGATTTTTTGAATTTCTCTGGTATCTGTTGTGATGATGCCTTTTTCATCTCTAATTTTGTTAACTTTTGTCTCCTTTCTCTTTCTTCTGGTCAAATTTGCTAAGGGTTTATCAATCGTGTTTATACTTTCAAAGAACCAACTCCTCGTCTCATTGATTCTTTGGACTGTTTCTTTGATTTCTATTTCATTAATTCATGCCCTAGTCTTTATGATTTCTTCTCATCTACTGCTTTTTGTTTTGCCTTGTTCTTCTTTTTCCAAGGCCTTAAGGTAGAACATTAAATTGTTTAGTTGTAAACTCTCTAATTTCTTAATGTAGGCACTTAGAGCTATAAATTTCCATCTTAGGACTGCCTTCATTGTGTCCCAAAGGATTCAGTATGTTGTATTATAATCATCATTTGATTCTGTGAATTTATTCATTTCCTTTTTGTTTTTTTCAATGACACACTGATTATTCAGTGTACTGTTTAGTCTCCATGGATTTCTTCTGTATGCTCTGTAGCTCTTGTTGTTAATTTGCAGTTCAATCCCATTGTGGTGAGATAGAGTACAAGGGATTATTTCAATTTTCCTATAATTGTGGATATTTGCTTTGTGTCCTAATATGTGGTCTATTTTAGAGAATGTTCCATGTGCTGCTGAGAAAAATGTATATTTCTGCAGCATTTGAATGGAATGTTCTGTAGATATCTGTTAGGTCCATTTGTTCCATGACATCATTTAATTCAGATGTCTCTCTATTTATTTTTTGTCAGGATAACCTGTCAATTGATGAGAGTGAAGTATTGAAGTCTCCCACTACAATTGCATTTGATGTTATCTGTGACCTTAATTCTAATAGTGTTTGTTTGATGAAACTGGGAGCCCCCATGTTAGGTGTATATATGTTGAGGATTGTAATGTCCTCCTGTTGGAGTGTTCTCTTAATCAGTATAAAATGACCTTCTTTATGTTTCTTCACTGATGTTGGTTTGAAGTCTATCCTGTCAGATATTAGGACAGCAACCACTGCTTGTTTCCTAGGCCCATTTGTTTGAAATACCGTTTTCCATTATTTCACTCTAAGGTGGTGTCTATCTTTTATTGAGAGATAAGTTTCTTGGAGGCAACAAATGGCAGACTCCTGCCTTTTAATCCAGTCTGCAAGCCTGTGTCTTTTGGTTTGCGCACTGAGGCTATTGATATTAAGAGTTATTATTGAAAGGTATGCATTTATTCTCACCATGTTTCTTATTTTGTATTGGTTTTTTTTTTGTTGTTTTCCCTTTACTCCTTTGTTTTAACTGTTATTTTAGTGTGGTTTATTTTTTTCACTATTTCCTCCTGTGTGTGTTTTTCTTTCTCTTTGGTATTAATAATTGCTTCATGTATTTTCTGTAGAGCTGGTTTGGTTGTAATAAATTCCTTTAGCCTACTTTTGTTGTAGAATGTTCTTATTTCTCCATAAATTTGAATAGATAGCTTTGCAGGATAAAGTAATCTTGGTTGACAGTTACTGTCTTTCAGAACTTAGAATACATCATTCTAAGCTCTTCTGGCTTTTAAAGTTTGTGTTGAGTAATCTGCAGTTATTCTGATGGGTTGCCTTTGTAGTTGACTTGTTTCTTCTCTCTAACTGCTTTCAATATGTTTTCTTTGGTTTGTGTATTTTGTAGCTTAATTATAACATGGCGAGGAGGTCTTTCCAGATTTTGTCTGTTTGGTGTTTGAAAGCTTCTTGAATCTGCATTGGCATTTCTTTCCCAATTTGAGGAAATTTTTCTTCTATGATTTTGTTGAAAACACCTACTGAGCCTCTGGATTGAAATTCTTCTCCTTCTGCTATACCCTGAATTCTTATGTTTGATCTTTTCATAGTGTCCTATATATCTTGAAATTCCCATTCATACCTTGCTATTAGCTTGTCTTTCTCTTTGTTGAACTGTATTAGAGCTGCCACCTGGTCTTGAGTTTAGATATTCTGGTCTCTCCATCCATTCTACTGGAGAGACTTTCCATAGAGTTTTTTTTTTTTTTTTTTTTTTTTTTAATTTCATTGACTATATCCTTCAGAGCCAGGATTCCAGCCTGCTTTTTCTTTAGTATTTTTGTTTCCTTACACATGTCTTGTAATGACCTTTTTATTTCATTAAACTGGTTTCCTGTGTTCTTTTTTAGAAGTTTGTTTACTTCTTTAATTCTTTTGTTTTCTTCTTTGATTCCCTTCATTTCTTCTATGATTTCTTTGAGTATAGATACCATCATTTTCTTGAAATCTTTGTCAGGCATTTCATCTAAAACAGTCTCATTGGTGCTAATTTCTGATGGATTTATATAGTTTTTGGTGGGAATGTATTGTCTTGATTCTTTGAGTTTCAATTATATTGTAGTGACTTGTGCATCCTGGATTGTTTTGATGCTTGAGTTTTCTACTTCTATGCAGTGTTCTCGGATGTGGCAATCCACTTCTATACACCCTCAGGATATTATTTCAAGGTGCCAGGTGTAGCTCTTGTCCACCAATCAAGCCACAGAAATAACCCTAGGTGTTGCGTTTGCTTGCTAAGCAAGTATTCTGGCATGGGTGGAATTATTTACTGGCAAATTCTAAACTCCAACCAAGTAACATACACAATCAATAAAAACCAGTACAAAGTATGCAATTGTGGGGATTAAACAAACAGATAGTCATAGAAAGCCAAAATCCCTAAGAATGTGTGTTATTCTACACCCTTAATATTGTCAGCTGGGAGGTAAAGATTTCTGTTCTGAATTGGGTTCCAGGTCACCCTGCATCTGGATCTGACCCTGCCTCTGATAATGACAGAAGCAATAAACAAAGGCCCTATATATATGAAAGCACCAAAGACAATAAAATTCAACCTCTAAATACAGGTTATTTGAAAATGGTAAGGCCAACCAAGAATATGTACCCCATAATCTGCTCTGACAAGGAAAGAGAGATTAGCTCTTGCAGGACTGTGTACCTGATTTTATTTTTATTTTTTTGTTCCTAAAAATATTTTATTTATTAAACATTATATCTGTAATTTATAACATGATCCAAAAATACAGATATACATCTTTATTTAATAAAAAGTTTTACAATAGTATCTCTCCTTTACAAAGGGGACATAGGTAATAATCCCTTGAAAATAAAATGTGACATTCATGTTAAAGCTGCTTCAACCTGTTGGATGGAGTGTAGAAAAAGACCACAGAGCACATACTGAGAAATGTCACAGACGTTCTTCAATGTGATTATTAGATCTTCCCTGCTTTAAAATTCCTCTTCATAGAGGTAGTGAAGACCAATCACTCTGCATTAAAATCCAAGAAAACCTTAAGTCTTCAATGCCAGAAATGACCCTCTTTGTGTTATTCCAAACCAGGAAGACCTAACCTCTCAGCCCTATAATAAGGCACACCTTGGCACTGTGATCATATGGGAGATGTTCTCTGGATAATGTTATTGCTTGAAGCTTCCCTGCTAAGACCTCCCAAGGACATATATGAGGGCAGAGTACTATGTGCACAACAGCTACCTACCTAGAAGCCCCCCTGCCTCATGGCTCTTCATTGTAGAGTAGAAGACAGTCAGTAGCCTGGCTCCTACTGACCTTACCTGCAGGACAGATGGGGATCGGCACTACTTGGACCATTACACTGACCACATACCACTAGTATATTCAGAGATATGGGGGGATCAGTTTAACAAACTTTATTTAATTCATCATTTTTCTCCAAAACAAAATGAGAAAGCGCTCAAGTTGCTGACAACGTAGCACTGAAAACAAGATGATTTCCTCTTAGTATAACACTCATATACTTACCAGGAAAAGGAATCTTTTTTTTAAAATTTTTTTTCTGTTTTATTTATTTATTTGAAAAGGACAGACACAGAGAGAATGAGGCTGGTAGACAGAGAGAGAGAGAGAATGGGTGCGCCAGGGCCTCCAGCCACTGCAAACGAACTCCAGACGCGTGCGCCCCCATGTGCATCTGGCTAATGTGGGTCCTGGGGAATTGAGCCTTGAACCGGGGTCCTTAGGCCTCACAGGCAAGTGCTTAACCACTAAGCCATCTCTCCAGCCCCCAGGAAAAGGAATCTTATAGGGAGAGACCATCCTTGGCCTAGGGCAAGTAGATGCCAGAGTGACCTATGAGGGTCAGCCCAACTTCCTCTGTCCAAGAGGCAGGGATGGTACCATAGCCACCTTCAGGGCTAGGTCTGACTGAGTAGGTGTGTAAGGTTTTGTCCATGGATGGCAACCACTAGGCCTTCTGAAGCAGTGCTTGATAGCACACCACCATCGTTGCTGTGTTAGGTACCAGAGACAGAGCTGGTTATGAGACATTCTTCTCTTTGCTTGTCCTTCCTGCTCACAGATAGCAGTAACCTTTGGAACAAACATTCTACCAACGTCTAAGCAATGACCCAAGGTAGTTTTCTATTTTGCTGTGTTGTTGTTTTGGTGTTGGAGATAAACCCAGGGCCTCATACGTGCTCCACAAAGTGAGCTAAATTGCAAATCCATGTGTTCTGTTTTCTCCAAAGCTATATGCATCTTATTTTGATGACATTATTGTAACTATCACAAAAAACAGATGAGCACATAAACTTTTTTTGGGGGGGGTGTTTCGAGGTAGGGTCTCTATCTAGCCTATTTTTATTTTTTTTTAACTTTTTTACTTAAAAAAATTTTGTTTATTTTTATTTATTTAAGAGCACGGGAGAGAGAGAGAAAGAGTTTGAGAGAGAGAGAGAGAGAGAGAGAGAATGGGTGAACCAGGGCTTCCAGCCATTGCAAACGAACTCCAGATGCATGTGCCCCCTTGTGCATCTGGCTAATGTGGGTCCTGGGGAATCAAGCCTCGACCCGGGGTCCTTAGGCTTCACAGGTTAGTGCTTAACCACTAAGCCATCTCTCCAGCCCTGTTTTTTTTTTTTTAAATCAGGCAGCCTTGTTATCTTTTGGGGTGGCTTCCAATCTCACCAATGCTGAGTGCTCACCTCAATCCCTCCATATTGTGCTGTGCGTTTGTCCCTCTGCTCTATTCTGCTGGCTGTGCTGCTGCTGGCTGCTGAGTGCTGGAAGTTCTGGGTTCTGATGGTGGGGGATGGGACAGTTCAGACTTCTGGAGTTGCTCGCACTTTCAATAGCTCTTTAGTTGATCTCAGCTGTCTTTCCTTCAGATTTCTTAACTTTGCAAGAAAGCTGATGGAGTTGAAAAATCTACTTATTTCTAGGAAATCTCAACTTTAACTTATACTTCTGCTTAAGTTAAAAGGTTAACATTTTGAACTTCTCAGAAATTCTTATGCTTTGGCTCATTTTGCATAGACATCTGTTATTTGAGTGCAATACCTTATTTTTTATTAAGATTGATTTTTAATTTTCTTTTTTATAGCATAGTAATTTATTGGATTTCCTTTTTCTTCTTCTTATTAACAACATATTTCATATGGATACATCTTGAGTTTACACTCTTTTCCCTCATCCCTGCCCCTGCAATATCTTATTGATGTGATGGTGCATGTGGTGGTTTGAATAGATGTCTCCCATAAATTCATGTTCTGAATGCTTGATCCCTAGCTGATGGCAGTTTGGGAATAGGAGCCTTGCTAGAGGAGGTGTGTTGTTGGGTGGTGGGCTTGTGAGTGGTATAGCCAGTGTTCCTTTGCCAGCGTTCAGTCCATTTTCATGCTGCTGTTGTCCACTCAATGTTGTCCAGGATGTGATGTACTACAAATGAAATCATTCCTCCAGTTGTGTCTTGTTGGGTATTTGTTTGTAGGAATAAGAAATGTCATTAATACTAATAGGCAGGAGACAATCAGCAACATCTGGACAGATGGCAGCTCAGAGCTGGAGCTAGACTCATGAGGCTCAGCCTCAGTCTCAGGAGGACACAAGGGGAGGTGAGAAGAACAGGATCCAGGAGCAGAGCCCAGACGTTGTGCCCAGAGTGACTTGGGGCTACAGTAAATAGACATTTTCCTCTAGTCTGTGGCCATTGCTGCTCATAGTTTCTTTCCTTCAACGGAAATCGATGTAGGGAACCTGAGAAGACACTGAGCCTATATGTAGTCTCCTAAGTGATGGGCATTTTGTTGCTGTTGCTGTTTGGTGCTTTTCAGTGCATGGCAATGAAAGTTTCTTTTTTTTTTTCCTAGCTAAAGATATTTCGAACTGAAGAGATTAAGGTTGATGAGCAAATAATTAAAATACATGAAAGGATATGCAAATTGAATTAGCAGAAACTGAAAAGGAATTAAAAATAAAGCCAGAGCAGAAGCATTGAACATTTTTATGTACACACTATTAAGTGCAAAATAGTAATTCCCTTATATGGAAAAGAGAAAAATATAAAGTGGAAACTAATTGATAAAGTAATATACTTTCTAGGACATGGAATATAAATGGGAATGTTATAGGAATGAAAGTGGGGTAGTTGCCAAGGAGAAATGCACAGAAATGGTACAAATTTGTAGATGAAAAAAGTATAAGACAAAGTTCAAAAATGAGTATTGAAAGAGACAAAATGGTTAGTAACAAAATATATGGAAGAAATTTTCCTTGTTGGGTACATGTACATAGAAATCTGATGTTAAATGATACCTACAGGATTGAGACATTGAAAAAGCCATTTACTTATCTGCCTGTGCATCCATCTGTCTATATTGAGGTGGCACCGCATGGTTTTTGTTTTGGAGGTGTGAATGGAAAACATGGGGAGGAAAATCTGAGTCATCTGTATGCACAAGTTCTGGACATTTTTCTATTGTAAGTACTGAGCAAGCATTAGTTCCATTTTAGAGAATTTGTGGGGGAGAAGTTTGGAGATTAACAAAAATAGTAAAATACACAATTATAAAAAGAAAGACCTAGGAGATTTTGGCTGGTTCATATAACCCCCATGTCAGGAAAATAGCTAGAGGAAAATAGTTGGGAATCTTTCTTATGCATATTTTAATAAGAATTTAATAAGTATATCTGTGTAAAGAACAAATCCTGGTCTGGAGAGATGGCTTAGTGGTTAAGGCACTTGCCTGCAAAGCCAAAGCCCCAAGCTCCATTCCCCAGGACCCACATAATCCAGATGCACAAGGTGGTGCATGCATATGAAGTTCGTTTGCAGTGGCTGGAAGTCCTGGCGCATTCTCTGTTTCTCTCTCTCTCTCTCTCTCAGACACACACAAATAAATAAATAAAATTAAAAATAACAATCATAAAAAGCACATATCCTGCTAGAGGATGACACTCTTCCCCTATGACACAATGACATGTCAACTGATTGAGAGGGACGTAATAGGTATCAGTTACCATGTTGTCACTGGGACTTTTATTTCGGCTTGGAAAGTGAATAAATGGAGAAATTCTGGCAATGCTAATCAGTTAAGAAAGTAAAGCAAGGTGATCAGAAAGTAAGTGAAGTTTCTAGAAATGGTGGCTAGGGAGTCAGTACACTTGTGCTGAAGAATGACAAGAAGCTAGTTACGTGACAATCTGATGAAGTGCCAAGGGGATAGATATGGTTAATGATGGGGAGAGACTCAGGATCCAAGGCTTTGTAAGCATGTGATAATTTGATTTTTATTTGGGGCAAAGGGAGAAGTGGGAAGTAGAATAGAAAAGGTTGGTAGAAACAGAAGAGGCTGCCAAGGCAGAGTTGGACAGGGCTTGGACTAGCACATCTAAGAGGAGCAAGATTTGGAATCATATGCAGCTAGGACTTGCCAGTAGATGTGATGTGGGGACTGAGGAAAAAGATTTACCCGAAGATGACACCTGGTTCATTGGCCTGGTGAACAGCATGCCAATAACTATGATGAGGAAGACTTTGGAACAAAAGTCATGGGGAGGGGATTTAGAGGGTGAGGTTCTGTCTGAGAAATGTCGTATCTGAAGTACTAGCTAAGAGTTGAGTAGAAAGTCAGATAACTTTCTGGAGCATGGGGTGGGGGAGGCAGTGTTGGCATCAGTTAAAAGTCACAGCTAAGCAATGCTATTTGGATCATTTCATTTGGATCCTCACAATTTGTCTGTGAAGTAGTTTAAAATAACAATAGAAGAGTGGAAGGCCTTGCTCAGTCACTTCAGCCTCTCCCCTTTTATAGATCCTCAAAGGCTGAGCTTCAAATAGGTTTCTAATAACTTCTCTGAAGGTTTTGCACTGTTGTTCCAGAATTTCTCTGGAATGTAGAAGTCCTTGTTTTGGGCTTTTGGTGGCTTAGCTGATGCTGGGTCAGGCAGCATCATCTCCTTACATGTACATTTTTACCACTGAACTCAGTGCTTAATAATTAGCTGGAACCCAACTGCCTTACAAAACAAATTAAGAAACTATAGTAAGAAAAGAAGGGTGGAAGTTTTGAACTCAGAAAACCTACTAGTCTGGCTCAGAAAAAATATTTCTAATGATCCAGAAATTTCACAATTGAATTAATATGGTATTTTAAGGGGGCTCAGAATGTTTGCTACCTTATGTTGGCTATCCAAGCCTGGTATCAGTCTCTCTTTCTTGGAGTTTTAGGTTTACCCCCAAGATTTCTCCTGTTGTGGTCAGTCTTAAGTTTTAAATCATTTAGCTCACAAGTCACTTACCCTCAGAAACCTTTCCCTGTGACCTTCATTAGCCTGTCCCCCATCTCTCACTTTACAGGGCTGTCAAAGTACTTTATGTACAGTGTGCCACTGTCAGCCCCAAGGACCAAGTATTCTCTTGCTAATTTTGGATTCTGTGAAGACAGTACAGAGCCAGGCAGTAATGATGCTGAGTCAGTACTAACTGAACATATGAATGGGTTGGATATCAACTGTAAAAATCCTCAGGAATCTATAGCTCTCTTCAGAAACCTTTTCTAAAACCCACAGTCATTCAGGAATCAACATCTCCTCAGAACCCATGCCTTCCTGTAGTAGAGAAGGTAGTTAGTAAACTTTTATTTATGCAGGGTCACCTTTTTCTAAGATTTTTAGGGCTTGTCTGGTACCATGAGGTCACTCTTTACTCTTATTGTTTGTATGTAGCTAGTTCTGACTTGGAAAACCAGAATGCTGATTGCAGCTTAGAGCTTCATAATTTTAAAATCAATGTAAGGAACTAATAAAATAATGATGAATAACCTTTAAGTCTTGAAAAAATGATTTACTCTAAAAATCCAAACTCTGGAAGAAAGCATACACTGGATTTTTATTTCTGAACACATGTCTTGGCCAGAAACCAAGGGCAGCTCTCTGCCACAGCCTTTTATAGTTGACGCTAGTCTAGACTCTTGTGCTTTCCACCCTGGGATTAGGGTAGATATGTAGCACAGAATAATCATGAAGAGCTTGTACATGGAGTCCTCAGCTCTCTGCCTCACCACTCAGCCATGGTGGGCTCTTGGACAAGTACATGATTTCCCTAAGACTTAGTCCCTTCATTCTAAAATTGCCTTGTTTGCTGTGAAGATGAAAAAAAAAACAACAACAAAGTGTCTAAGCTTAGTAAATGCTCAACACAAAATATTTCATCATCACAATCATTTGCAATTTCATTCCTAGTGATTCAGACCCTGCCACCCAAGGACCAGGAAACTGTTGGAACTTTTCCTAGAGCAGGTGCACATGTGATTTGTAGAGCTTAGAGTTCCTGAAATTACTGAGGAAGAAGTTAAAATTTAAAACTCACATCACTGTGAAACTTAGTAAATTGTATGTAAGTTAAATAAATAACATTTCTTATACATGTCCTGATGTTTATTTTTTTCCTTTAAAAATGTCTATAGTCTTGGGCTGGAGAGATGGCTTAGCGGTTAAGCGCTTGCCTGTGAAGCCTAAGGACCTCGATTCAAGGCTTGGTTCCCCAGGTCCCACGTTAGCCAGATGCACAAGGGGGCTCACGCGTCTGGAGTTCGTTTGCAGAAGCTGGAAGCCCCGGCGCACCCATTCTCTCTCTCTCCCTCTATCTGTCTTTCTCTCTGTGTCTGTCGCTCATAAATAAATAAATAAATAAATAAATAAATAAATAAATAAATGTCTATAGTCTTGCCAAATAAACACTGGGCTGTGTTGTCTCATTTTGAGCTACACCACTGCAGAAAAGTTTTCAACTTATAAAAAACCAAAGAAAATATATTCTGACATGGTGGATTATGTCTGTAACCCCAATATTCAGAAGGTTATGAGTCTGAGGCCAGCCTGGGCTATGTAGCAAAACCCTTTCTCAAAAACCAAAGCCAGGCTGGAGAGAGAGTTCAGTAGTTAAGGTGCTTGCCTGAGAAACCTAATGAACTAAATTCAATTTCCCAGTACCCATATAAAGCCAGATACACAAAAGGGGCACATGCACCTGGAGTTCATTTGTAGTGACTAGAAGCTCCAGCATGCCCATTCTGTCTGTATCTCCCTCTCTCTGTCAGACTCTCTCTGCTTGCAAATAAGAAATATTTTAAAAAGCCCAAACCAAACCGAAACAACTATAACTACAACAAAATAATCCCCCAGAACAACAACAAAAGGAAATATATTTTTTGCTTCTCTTGCAGGCTAAAACTAGCCATAAAGAAAAATGCTTTCCAAATTTGAAGTAAAAATATAGAAATGTCATTACCACAAATAAATCCCTAACATGGAGTGTTACCTATTTAACATATAAAGAATCCAATAAAATGAATTAATATTAAGACAAAAATGTCAAGAGTAAATGAAAAAATTAAGTACTATCTGTAATGTGCACTTAGAAAGACATAAATATTTTCATAAAATTATAAATATTAAGTATTAGATGGTCATGAGAATGCAAAATATCTTTTTTCTTACTTTATGAATGGTAATTTTGTGCCTGTGAAAATGCCTACTTGCTACTACACTTTGTTTTATCAAAATTATATTTCTTGCTCTTAATTAAAATTCTATTTAAGATTGATATTGGTTTTTATAAGCTCTATAATATTTCCACTTGAAAAAAAAATTCATACAATTGTTCACTAAAAGAAGAAACTAGGGAATCACTGGAAAGTCATCTAAAACTTAAATTAAAAAAAGAATAGCCTAAGTAAGAAAAAAGGTTCATCAAAATACTTTTCTTATAAAAATGATCTCAAGATATATAATCATAAAACATGATATCAGGGCAGTGACTGGGGAAATGGCTCAGTATATACAGTGCATGCTATGAAAGCCTGAGGAATGGTCTTCTGACTCCTAACACTCATACAAAATGCTGGGTGGGCATGGGACTGGGCAGGCTGAGGTAAGAGGATTGCAGTGAGTTTGAGGCCATTCTATACCACAGAGTGAGTCCCAGAACAGCTGTGCTATAATGAGAACTTGCTTCAAAATACAACATTTAAAAATATGCTGGGGTGATGACTCTGCAGTTGAAGGTGCTTGCTTACAAACCCTGAAGACCCAGCTTTGACTACCCAGAGCCCACGTGAAGATGGATGCAGATAGTGGTGTGTGTGTTTGGAGTTTGTTTGCAGCAGCAGAGGCACTGGCATGCCCATATTCATTCTCTACCCCTCTCTGCTCAAAAATAAATAAAAATATTTTTTTTTTAAAAAGAAGGTATCCAAAGTCAGCCTCTGGCCTCTACATGCAGGTCCATACATGTGCAAATGTACTTTCATACATGTGTCCCCAGATGTATAAACAAAAGGATGTACACCCAATACATACAAAAGATCAGGGTACCAATAATAATACTATCCCCTTGCCATTCAGGAGTATTAAATCACTTACTATATTTGCTCCAGTTCTTCCTTTGAGAATAAATATTATGTGTCATTGTCCAACACGTCTTTGGATTTTTAGTACAGATTAGAGATCTAGAAGCTTCACAGTGTTACATTTGTGGGCTTGAAAATTCACATAAATAATCTGCTTTGGGGCTGGAGAGATGGCTTAGTGGTTAAGGCATTTGCTTACAAAGCTGATTCCCCAGAATCTATGTAAGCCAGATGCACAAGGTGGTGCAATCAATTGGAATTCTTTTGCAGTGGCTGGAGGCTCTGGCTCTCCCGTTCTCTCTCTCTAAAAATAAATAAATAAAAATTGTAAGCACACCAATTTCTATGTCCTTTTTGCTGTTGAAGACAGTAGAGGAAGAATATGGAGTGATTTGGCTACTTTGCATTACTTCCTTTATTTTGAGAGAATTAAAGAGTAAATATAACTCCTGCCAGAAAAGTTTCAGCCTAGGCAAAATATCAAACAGAAAAACATAGTAACATTTTATAGTTTATTTACTATAGAAGTAGAACAGGGTAATTCCTAAATATATGGCATGTGTGTTTGCTAAGAAACTGCATAGATTTAAATAAAATCATTGAACAAGTCATTAAATTCAATTCAATTCGTGCTGTGGGGCAGAGAAAAGTATTTATCATTAACTCATAAATAAATTTCAGAATAGCCATCTTTTGAGCCAGACCTTTTGTGTTTGTGTGTGTGTGTTCACTTAGTCACTTCTAAGAGTAAAACTTCACAGAATTAATGGTGGTTTAAGACTTGGTTGGTCACCATGGATACAAAGAATACGCCAATTTTTCGGGTATGACGATGGCTACTCTGCTGAAACGTGACATTGCCCTATGGAGGGAGAATATTTGTAGACAGGTGTGTGATACTCATTTTCCTGGCAAGAAACAAGCCCCAGCTCAGTAAGTATAAACTGAATGAAAGATGGAAATAAAATGTAAGTTGCCTAAAACTTTCTGGTCAATTTTAATGATGTGTAGGATGCTGCAGAATGTATAATAGAGGTAAATTGATGCAGAAATCTTTTATCTGTGTCCGCATCTTTATAGGGCTGATATTTGGAAACTTTGCACATTATTTTTTTTTTCCAGTGAACCAAATGAAAGATCTGTGGACCAGGAACAAGACACCCTCGTTTTCTTGTTCCCGCCCTTTCATGCTCTTAGTCATAGCTGTTTGTTAAATGGGGGTTCGGTGGACTATCACTGTATGGAGGATGAGAGCTCGATGTTTGTAGAGGAATGCTCCATTGGTTTTTTTTTCTCAGCAAAGATAGTGGATAGTATAGTCCGAGTTTAGAACCACCTAGCAATTCACACTCATTGATACCGACCCATGCTTGATTGCAATTCTTTGCACAAGTTATGACCTCCTGTTTCTGTCGTATACCATACGGACAGATCAGATAACGGTTTTCACTGTTGTTTTTGAATGCTGCTACTGTTGGTGAATTACGATTTTCACTGGATGTTGTCACTGCTGTCGAATAATTTCTTGAAGTTCCGTGCATCCATCCGTGTGTCTGTGCAGAGCGCGGTCCACTATAACGATAGATAAAAGAATTCCCATGTTGATGGGGAATCCAGGGAATCCATGAGTACATATCCAGGGTACTTGGGGACACCCGGTTCCCTGCACCCCTGAGACGAGAACAAGTGTTGCTTGCGAAGCGAGGAGTTGCGGACAAAGATGTCGGGTGCTGTAACGGGGCCCGGGAGGAAGCGGCGCAGAGCCAGCGCTTAAGGTCAGGAAGGGCAGGTGCGGGAGCCGGGACGCTGGCCTGGCGCCGGCGGGAGGCTGTGCGCTCTGCTGGCGCGCCCTGCCCGATACCCTGCGCAGCCAGTAAGCGGCGCTGGGTCTCGGCGGGGGCGGCCAGAGGAGCCGGCTGCGGATTACCTGCCGCAGCCGGAGCCCGGGGCTCCTCCCCGCGCCCGCGCGCCCGCCCCCAGCCCGCCCCCGCCGCCGCACTAGCCAGGCTCCTCAAGCACCGGGGCCTCCGCGCACTCGCTCGCCGGAGCCGGGGCCGAGCGCGCTGGGCTGCGGGGCCACCTGCCCTCGTCCCCTGGCCCCGCTGTCCTCCTCCAGCACGGTGCGGCGCAGGGAGGCCGCGCGCCTCGGTCGCCCCCGCGCGCCCGCCTCCTCCGCGCTGCAGGCGGACAGCCGGGCTACCCGCAGCGCCAGCGCCAGCGCGGGCCCCCGCCGCCTCCGCTCCCCACTGCGGCCGCCGCAGGGTTAGCGGTCGGAGCAGCGGCGGCGGCGGGCGGTGCGAGGGGCCGCCGTCGCCCGGTTCTGCAGGACTCCGGAGCCGGCCGGGCGAGGAGCGCGGAGTCATGGCCGATGGGGGCGAAGGCGAGGACGAGATCCAGTTCCTGCGAACTGTAAGTGACATGCCGCCGCGCCGGGTATCCCCTAGCGGGTTCCTGGCAGAGTGACAGCAAAGGGGACCCTGCGGGCGGGGCGGAGGCGCCATCAGGGATGCGGGAGAGGCTGGCATCACCAAGTGTGTGCAGGTGTGCGTGTCGGGTCGGAGAAGGGCAGGGCGCGTGTCTGTGAGCGCGTGTGGAAAGCCCAGGGATCGGGTACCGCGACGGCGTGGTGAGCCAAAGGGAGGCGCCGCTGGGGCTCGGTCCTTGGGTCACCCGGGACCCGCGCTGCACAGGTGCGGGAGCCGAGATTGGCCAGGGACCTGTCGGACAGCCCTGGTGCAGAGTAGGGTGGCCCGTGGAGACTCGAGCCGCGGCCGTCCCTGGGGCTTTTAGGGCTGGACCCACGCGCTGTCACCAAGCGGTCCGCGCACTTGGCTTTGCTCACACCGGCGGTGGCCAGGGGCGGAGGTGCTGCAGGCTGCCCGGAGAGTCCCTCCAAGTCAGGGGGCTGCCAGTGGGGTGAGGGGTGGCTGTTCCCAGGACTGTGCCGTAGTGATGCTGTGATCATTTGTAGAGTGTGCAGGCATAGGAAGCGTGTGCGTGCGTATGTGCATGCATGTGTGTGTGTGTGTGTGTGTGTGTGTGTGTGCGCGCGCGCGCGCGCGCGCCGGGGGTGGGGGGTCGACGACGACCAAGAACGTGTCATTTTCTGAATACTGGCTTGTTGAATCCCGAGTGCAGCAAAGAGCGTGTCTGCATGCAAGCGTTTTTGTGCGTGTGTGTGTGTACGTGTGCAAGGGCATGGTGGCTGCCTGGAATTTCCACCCTGGATGGCAGGCCGGGAAACGTTAGTTCCACTCTAATACAATTCCTTCTTAAGTACCTTTTGGCTCTGCTCCTTCCTCCCTGACTTGTTTGAATGCTGCAGATACCTCTCGGGCTCTGCTCACCTCCAGGCAGGGAGCCTATGGACCAAAGCAATGCAGGAACTTCGTGTTACAATAACCCAGTTAGCTTTTATAGCACCGCTTCAGTCCTTCCTTCATCCTTTCTCCTTCCCGAGAATGTCCCCATATACAGGAGTCCTTCATCCTTTCTCCTTCCCGAGAATGTCCCCATATACAGGAGTCCCCGACCGACCCGCAATTTAGGACTACATTTCTGGCTGCGACTTCTCCCCAGCAGTGGAAATGATCCCACTTCCAGGTTAGAATTCTCTCTGAAATCTCAGAAAACTAGAGATGGTTGCATTTTGAAATACTAGGCGCTAACTTTTAGGTGTGAAATGCTTTTGGTTAAATTTTACAGGAGCACATTGCAAAAGACCATTCCCGCCCCCCCCCCCCCCCGTTTGCTCATCCTCATCATTTGGGAGAGGTGTTGTGCATTAAAGGGGGTCAGCAAGAGTATTGGAAAGGGTAAATTGTAGGCCCTCCCCCTTTGATGGTGAATAAGGTCTCATCTAAAGTGATTCTTCTGCGCCATGGCTAGTGCTTTTTGAAGTACACAGCTGCTCCAAGCATCTTCACTAACACTGCTCATGGGGAATATTTGAAGCCTTCCAACAATATAGTTCATCATTTTTCTTAGAGGGCAATGGCCTTCAAGTTTTTTTTTTTTATTGATTCAATCCACATTGTTAATTTTTTCTCCCCTCAAAACTAATGAATCTTTTCTGTAGGCAAACAGCCTATTTAGCTACTGTATGGTTTTAAAATTCATTTTTTATCAAACTCTATAGAGTTAAAAATTAGCTAGGAGATTTTTGGCTGACTTTGTGCACTCAAGGGCTTCCTGCAGGCTTAAATGCTAAGCCCAGTTCATGGAGGTGCTCTTATCAGAGTGTTTAATGGGTCCTGAGGTCCTGTGCTTGCCTATGTGTTTTTTCCTTGCACATATAAAGTAATGTTAACTCCATGCCACTCAACGGCTGCCTGTCAGCTGCAGCAACACCTTTGATAAGTGGGGCTTGGGTAGGATCTGGCAGTCCTAGGCTGGGGTTGTTCTTTTAATAAAACATTCGTAGGTTGCTGTGCTGATGATAAATGACCTTGAAGGAGTAGCACTGTTGGAACAGGAGATTTTTTTTTTTTTGTGTATCTTTAATATCTAAAAGGAAAGTATACCCTTTCCTTAACATTTTGCATTTTTAATATAGAAATTCTCAAATTCCTTATCAGCTCTTCTGTCTTCTGTGCTGGGTCCTTTCCATTTATTCTTTTCACCTGACAATATTGATGATTCGGTGATGTTAATGGAGTTAATAAGGGAGAGCATGCCATCCCTACATTAGATTCAGCTCTTTTTCTTTAGAGGCATTTATTTCTTTGTATGTGCAGACTTTCTGTTTTAAAAAGAATTTATCTATTTATTAAGAGGCAGTTCCTAACACTGTAGCCCAGGATGCCCTGGGACTCACTATGTAACCTAGGCTGACCTTGAATTTAAGGCAATTTCCCAGCCTGACCCTTCCAAGTGCTGGGATTACAGGCATAAGCCACCAAGCCTGCCTTAATTTTTATTTAGAAGTACATATTCCAAAGAGCATTACATTTCTGTATATTTTGATAAAATAGTTGTGAATTGAAGATTTTTTTTGGCTAGCAATTTATGAAGTTGTTGTGCCTAAAATATCAGTCAGGAAGAGAGTCATTGTGAAGTTGACTGGATGTGTATGTGGTCTGCTTAGCTCATTCTGATTATTGTCTTGAGCAGATCTTGTCTCTTGGAGTTGTAGTGGGCCCTCCAGCACCCTGAAGCATCTTTCTGTCCACCACCCACAGTTTTTTTCTTTTCTACAAGAAGGCTGAGATCACTATTCAGGGACGTAGATGTGAAATCCTTAATGGACTGTTTCCATAGATTATGATGGCTGCTATCAATTAAGTCTTCATTTGTGAGGGGCTTTGTCACTGTTTAACCTATAGTCCCTCTCTCTTCTCCTTTCCATTAAGCCCTAGCTGGCTTGTCTGCCAAGATTCCTTCCCAGCGGGTGATCAGTGGCTTCTCCCACCAGCTGGAGACATACTTGCTCTGATCTGTTTATCTTTAGAAGGATTGAGGAAAGGCTGTGTAAACTTTGAGTGTGCTGTGGCACTTAAGATAGATGAATCCTATCATAAAATAAACCCTCAGTGCCTAATGGATTTGTTCATTGTCATGTCCAAACATATACATGATTTAAAATGCTTGGTTTCTTTTTAAAAAAATTAAAGTTTTAAAATTTTTATTTACTTATTTCTGAGGGAAAGAGTTAGAGAATAGGTGCGCCAGGGCCTGTAGCCACTGCAAACAAACTCCAGATGCATGCATCACCTTGCACATCTGGCTTACATGGGACCTGAGGAATTGAACGGCTATGCAGGCAAGGGCCTTAACTGCTAAGCCATCTCTCCAGCCTACTTAAATTAAAAAAAAAAAAAAATTCACCAATGTAGCAATGAGCTGAAATTTGGTATTTTAAAAACAGGTCATTTTGGTTATGCTTCTATTTTTTTCTCAAGCAGTTTTATAGAATTATATAGAATATACCCTTGACTTTTAAATTATTTGTTTGCTTATTTGAGAGAGAGAGAGAAAAAACAGGTACACCAGGGCCTCTAGCCACTGCAAAAGAACTCCAGATGTATGTGCCACCTTGTGCATTATGTGGGTCCCAACGAATCAAACCTGGGTCCTTTAGTTTTGCAGGCAAGTGCCTTAACCACTAAGCCATCTCTCCAGCCTCCTAAATTCAGTTTTCATCAAACTAGAAAATATGTGTTGTCTAGTGATCTTGGTGGAGAGTTGAATTTTCAGAGTCCTTTGCTTTTCTGTCATTGTCATAAGTACAGATGAATGACTCTGGGGATGTCAGTACATCCCCATGAAGTTATCAGGGAGTTAGTATTTATGCATGAACAGAGACTTTAAACTTGGTACTGGCTACAGAAATTCTTCTACCAGGAAGACTTTCAAGCCTTGCAACAGGAGCTGCTTCAGTGAGGAATTGTCTTGTGCTTGTCTATCTTGCTCCATAATGACAAAGAACATCTCAGAAAGACCATATCAGCTGATGGCAGTAATGACAGTGTTTGGTCTGTACAGGTGCAGGAAGGTGAGGGGGTGAAAGCAATGGTGGGTTTACAATACACAGGAATCCTAGTGGCTTTCTTCAGTTGCAGGAACAGTATAGAGCCCAAAGGCCAGGGCTGAGTGAGAAGTATAGGGTTGACCTTTTGTTCCCTTGATCATGAAGCCGCAATATATGTGCATTGTGGTATTTTCTCAAGGAATTGATGGAGCCTCCTTCCCTGTTCGCCAGGCTGACCTAATCAGACTTTCTGTGAATTTACACTTTACAAGAAAGGCAAGATCTAAAATGCCTCAAGGACTAATTTATTTGAGATTTGGTCTTATTTGGCTTTAGTTAAGTCGTCTTCTTACTAATTTTGGTGTTTTGAGGTAGGGGCTCACTCTAGCTCTCACAGGCTGGCCACCATGCCCGGTGAATTGTCTTTCTAAAATCAAGGCTAATTTAGCTAATGAAAGGTTTCTTGGGACAGCTGTGTGGTTGAAGGTGTTTGGAAGAGAGGGCGGGTGATGAAGCACAGGTTGCTACCTGAAACTCTGACATGACGGGAATTCTAGATTCAGAAATGCATTTGCTGAGTGCCTTCCTTGTTTAAGTGAGATTTTACATATCATCCCCCAAATTTTGTTTCCTGTTGGGGGAGTGTTGTATTTATGTTTATTTATTTATTTGAGAGAGAATGGGGGGCATATAACAATGGGCGTGCCAGGACTCCTGCCACTGCAAACAAACTCCAGATGCATGTACCTCTTTATACATCTGGCTTTCCATAGGTATTGGGGAATTAAACCATGGGCAACAAGCATTGCAAAGAAGTATGTTAACTGCTGAGCCATCTCTGAAGCCTCCTGGTACCTTCTGTATGCATGTTGTGGTATTGGGTGCTAGGGAGGCATTAGAATTGAGAAGTTTTGTTTTTTTTTTTAAATTATAATTGCAAAGGAAACATGGGACTGTTAGAGGGAAAAATGAACACAGCATTTCTAGTATTAGGGTTGGATGATAGGATGAGATTATTAGGAAACATTCCCTGGTATGCCCTCATCTTCCTGATCATCTTTCCTGACAAGGAAACTGAATCTCAGAGAACTGAAGGGATTTGTCCTGGTGGGAGTCACACTCTAGGTTAGTGACACAGAATGGCACAAAGTATGTGAAAAATCTCTGCAGCAATGCTCAGCATGCCTAGCTTCAGCTGGGTATTCTTACACACTTGAAACCACTGTCCCTTTGTATCCTTATTTTGACCTTCGTACTGTTCCTGTTCATACCTGCCCTCTTGTTGCTCTTCCACTGAAAGGGAGTTTCTGTCTTATTTTCCTAAGTCACAATTCTCTTGGACCCTAGATCCTGGGCTGGATGATCAATCCATCCATATTTTTCCTCTCTTGACTCACTTTCTGATTCTTCCTTCTGGATTATTTTGCAGCATACTAATTTCTTTCTCATTAAAATGTATTTTTGGGGGGGGCTGGGGAGATGATTAAGTGGTTAAAGGAACTTGCTTACCAAGCCCACTAGCTCTGGTTCAATTCCCTGGAACTCAAGTAAAGCTGAATCCAAAATGACATATACATTGGTGATCCCAGTGTGCTTGACAGTGAGGGGGGAGCCAGGAGACTCTCAGGCTTGCAGTGGCAGAGCCCTGTCTTAAAGAATGTGTTTCACAGAGACCTCGAGGTTGACCTCTGACCTTCGCATATATACCATGGTATGCATGCCCCTACAAGTAAATAAATGAATAATTTTTTTTGTTTGATGTGGATGCCTTGTTTAGCTACTCAACTCCTCCAAGCATGGTCTTCAGCCACTGCTGGCTTGAGTGCTCACTTCATTTTGTGATTCTCTAGCTTCTCCTCCTCATTCCTGGAGAGTGAGAGCAGCTGTCCCCTTCCCCAACCTAAACGCTTCTCTCTTTCCTGTCATCTAAGACCTTGTTCAAAAGTTACTCATCTGATCTTCCGTTATGAAGTTACTCTGGCTGTGGAAACAGGTACATTGTGGGCTGTTTTTATGCATTTCTGTGTGTGTGTGTGTGTGTGTGTGTGTGTGTGTGTGTGTATGTTCATGTGCGTGCTGATGCATGCATGTGTGGTGCATATGCAGGTGTGGAGGCCTGGAAACAACTGTGGGTGTTGTTTATCAGGTGTCATCTACCTTTTATTTATTGATTTTTTTTTTTTTTTTGAGGCAGGGTCTGGTTTTCACTGGCATGGAGCTTGCCAAATAGGCTAGACTAGCCAGTGAGCACCAGAAATCCTCCTATCTTGGCCTCCTCGATACTGGGATTACAGACATATGGCACCATGCTTTTTCATGTGGGTTCTGGTGATCAACTTTAGGTCCTCATACTTGCAAGGCCAGAACTTTACCCCTTTGTATTGTCTTCTGCAGCAATGTTTTCACATGGAATCCTTACAAAGCCTCTCAGAGGTGGGGACAAAGAGGTCAAGTTGCACTCGGGAGGCAGAGGTGGGAGGATCGCTGTGAGATTGAGGCCACCCTGAGACTCCTTAGTGAATTCTAGGTCAGCCTGGGCTACAGTGAGACCCTACCTCAAAAAACAAAAAACAAAAAACAAAAAAAAAAAAAAATCAAGTTAACAGCCGGGACTGGTTGATAAAAGTGTTGAAGATCTGTGGGGAGCATTCAGCTTCAGCCCCAGGTGGCTGCTGCAGAACCTTTACTTACCCTGCAAGGCCAGTCAGTTCCCTCTCTACTGGAGGATAGTACTTTAAAATAGGAAGAGTCCCGGAGAGATGGCTTGTTCGCGAAGAGCACTTTACTGTGTAAGCATGAGGACATGGGTTTGATATTTAGCACCCACATGAAAAGCCTGCTGTGGCTGTACATGCCTGTAATGCCAGTGCTGATAAGGGGCCAAGACAGGAAGATTACTGTCACACATTGGTCAGATAGTATAACCAAAAAACAGTGGGCTCCAGGGTTAGTGAGAGACTCTTTCTCATGGGAATAAAACAGAAGAGTGATGGAAGACAAATGACATCCTCTTTTGGTATCTTCACACTTAACACACAGGGCTCCTATCTGCACACACAGGTATACACTACACACACGCACCATATACTACACACACACCCCAAAAGGAAAGAAAAGTTGATGGCTGGGTGTTCTCTTTAGGAACACCTCTACTACATGAACAGACTTGTATTTCTTACACTACCATCGTTACATTATCATGTAGGCTGTTTTTATACAAGTTTTTGTGGTATGTTATTATATGTGTTCATGTGTGTGCTGATGCATGAGTGTGTGGTACATGTGCAGGTGTGGCAGCTGTAAGACATAGGTATTGTTTCTTGTGGAGTGTCTACCACAGTAGGACCTGTGTTTAATATTTGTAGAATTGATCTGACTCAGTGAGACCATATAATGGATAATACATACAGAAAAGGATTATTTTCTACAAAGTGTTCTAGATACTCTACTTTGGCGTGTCAGTGTTTGAACCTGAAATATCTTCTACAGGTTCATTTATTGAATGCTTATTCCCACCTGGTGACACTATCTGGGGAGGGTTTGGGACCTTTAGCACATGAAACCTGGCTGGAGGAGGTAGGTCACTTGGATGGGTCTTTGACAGTTATAGCCCTGTCCTAGTCCCCCCCCCCCCCGTTAGTTTCCTGGTCTGCTTTGATGTGAACATCTGCTGCTGCTCTGCAAAGTCTCCCTAGTTATGATGGACAGGTGTCTCTTAAATTGTTTCTGTGAGGTAATTTGGTCACAGTGACATGAAAGTAACTAATATGTAAATGGGGGAGGCTGGGGGGATGAGATGGGAATTTTCTTTGTCCTGGTAGTGGGGCAGGTATCTGAAGATACAAGAAGACATGTTGAGTGGAAGTATCAAGACAGTTGAACCACGTGTGCATCAATGTTGGAGCAATGTGCTCTGGTTCTGGGAATTGTGCTCTCTGTGGATTCACAGGGGACAGAAGTGAAGAGTTGACAAATGTAACTGTGAGGCCCACCTTTCCCAGGTGGGGTCACTGACAGTAAAAGCAGATTCCTTTTCATATAAAAAATGATATCAGCCTTTAATCCCAGCACTCGGGAGGCAGAGGTAGGAAGATTGCCATGAGTTCAAGGTCACCCTGAGATGACAGAGTTAATTCCAGGTCAGCCTGGATCAGAGTGAGACCCTACCTTGAAAAACCAAAAAAAAAAAAAAAAAAAAAAAAAGAAAAGAAAAAATGATATCAGGGGCAGATAGTGGGAACTGCAATGGGAAATTATGTCAAGAGGGATCTATGCCCCATGAGTATGATGAGGCTTAATGGGCAGGATGGGATTTTCAGTCAAGAATTTTCAGAGTCAAAAGGAACTTGAATGAAGAGAAATGGAAGGACAAGTATTTTGGTTCCATTTATTCAGCTTAGACAGGTTAGCCATAATTCATGTGATTCCTGGAACAATTCATTTAGTCTATAAAGCCATTAATTGCATTTATACAGATCAGGAAACTCAGCTGCAAAGGGCTGAAATGACTTGTTCAAGGACAATTTATGAGTAAGTGATGTTGGCGAGCTAGGATCTTTCACAGGCCAAGACTCATTCTCCCTACCTTCCTCCATCATTTTCCTACCATCTTTCTGTTCTTACCCTCCCTCCTTCCCTTCCTTTTTCTTCCTTATTCCCTCTTCCTATTTCCCTTTCTCCCTTCTTCTCTTTCCCTCTGTACCCCTTCACTTCTTTCCTCTTTCATCCCCTTTTCATCTTTTAACTTCTCTCTCTCTCTCCTACTCTCCTTCTATTTTCCTCTTCCCTCACCCATATTTCTGATAAATTGCAAAAATTGTGAATTAGATGTGCAGAAAGGAATTGTGGCTGTTGTACTTGCTTCTTTCACCCACTGGGTATCTTTAGGTATTTTTTTTTGTCTTCAAGGTATAAGTTGTAGTAATAATTCCCCAGTGATCTAGTCCTCATCTTAGAAAATTCAATCAGGTGCAGTGCATTGTGGTTCTTAGGCTGATTTGCACTTGCTGAGTGCTTTTATCACATTCCTGATAGATTATGTATTTGTGCACTCTGAATTCTCCTTTCAACCTGCTGTGACATCATATTGGTTGTTTCACTAAGGAAGCACAGCCGTGGTTTCATTTTGTGCTTATGTCATCTGTTCACCTTTTAGGAAAAGTTATGTTCATGTTATGGACGTGCTTTCACAGACTCAGTGGGGTGGGGTTGGGCTTTGGTGGCTCTGCATGAGCTGAACAGAAGGATGGAGGAGAACAAGAGCGGGGCCATGCTGGAAGCATCTATGCTCCCACTTCCCTAGAAGGATGCTCTGTGTCTTCCTTCCTGTGGGTGCCACGGACACAGTGTCCTCTTGTACCTCAGGAGGTCCTTTGCTGCCTTACTACATGTCTACTACATGTCCCTTCCCCTCTGTTGGAACCCATCTCCTGTTTCCAGCTCACCTCTTGGCAAGTGTTCCTTTGATTAGGCTCTTTCCAGTTAATCCCTTGAGAGTTCCCACTCTCATCTTGGCAGGGCTCTGATAGAAAAAGCAGGAAACTGGAGGGGCAAGTTAGGAAAGAGATGACCTGACAGTGTGAACTGCGGCAATCACAGAAGGGTGGGGATTTATGCACAGGGGTTTGTACTTATTTGTAAGGTAAGAAAGACCTTTGGAGTTACTCTTCATTCTGTTTTCTCCTCTCCTGGGAGGAAAGTGGGTTTGTTGGAGGGAAGAAATATCTGTTAGGAAGATTAATATGGTTGCAAACTGTAAAACAAATTGGGATAGTGAGGCCAAAGGAATATTGGGGCTAAGAAGCCTACTAGAAGACAGTCATCAAGGAGATTGTGTAAGGTAATTCAGGCCTACATTTTCCTTTTTTTTTTTTTAAAAAAAAAATTATTTTCAAACAGAGAGAGAGAGAGAGAGAGAGAGAGAGAGAGAGAGAGGGAGAAGAGACAGACTCAGAGAGAATGGGCATGCCAGGACCTGTAGCCACTGCAAACAAACTCCAGATGCATGCATCCTTTGTGCATCTGGCTTATGTGGGTCCTGGGGAATCTAACTTGGGTTCTTTGGCTTTGCAGGCAAACACCTTAACTGCTAAGCCATTTCTCCAGCTCCATATTACTTTTCTGTACATGTGGGGTGTATGCATGCGTGTGTGTGTGTGTGTGTGTGTATACAGATGTGTACACCCATAGGCATTTGTGCACAGGCCAGAGGGTCTCAGAGCTGGAGCATATGGAGCCCTACCAGGAAAAGCTGAGAGGAAGGTGAGGGTGAAATCTTTGATGTTGCTATCAGTAATTCACTAAGGTAGGGGCTGGACTTTCACTATCTCCTCCAAAGGTATACCACCAGTGACCAGAATACCTCCCATTAGACTGTGCCTCTTTTTATTTTTATTTACTTTTATTCATATTTATTTATTTATTTATTTGAGAGTGACAGAGGAAAGAGGCAGATAGAGAAAGAGAGAGAATGGGCGTGCCAGAGCCTTCAGCCACTGCAAACGAACTCCAGACACGTGTACCCCCTTGTGCTTCTGGCTAACATGGGTCCTGGGGAATGGAGCCTTGAACTGGGGTCCTTAGGCTTCACAGGCAAGTGCTTAACCACTAAGCCATCTCTCCAGCCCAGACTCTGCCTCTTAAAGGTTCCTCTGCCACTCAATATCATCACTCTGTGGATTAAGCTTTTAACACATAGTGATTTCAGGCACACTTATGATGCAAACTATAGCAAAAGTTATTACTGATTTTCTTTTCTTCTCATGGGAGAAACTAGGGTGCAGGGAGGGAGAGATGACTACTCTAGGAAGGCCCTGGGAATAGGACAAGAGAGAGTCCTTGCACCATATGTGCTGCTGGTACAGATCTTTCCTCTGCAGCCACCCAATCATTTCTTGCTTTACCTAATTTGAGTGCACACAAATTTTTCATTTGACTTTGGTTTAGCTTTGCATAATTTCATTTGCTGCTGGGATTCTTTTTGTAAATAATTAAAATTGGAGCTCTAGGAAGCTTGTTGATTCTAAGCAGGATATATTTTGTTTGGATGTTGCAGGGTGTTGGTTATTAAATAATCCAGCTAGGCTTGAATGCAAGCACATCAAATTAGGATTAGTGGGTCACAAACTAATATTTTTAAAAAATTATTATTTATTTTCAAGGAGGGAGAGAAAATAAGAGGATGAGAAGGGGCATGTCAGGGCCTCCTGTCACTGTAAGGGAACTCCAATACATACCACTTTGTGCATGTGGTTTTACATGGTACTGGGAAATTGAACCTAGTCTGTTAGGCTTTGCAAGCAAGTGCCTTTAACTGCTGAACCATCTCTCCAGCCTAGATTTTTTAAAAAGTACTTATTTATTTAATAGAGAAAGAGAGAAAGAGGCAGATAGAGAGAATGGGCATGACAGGGCCTCTACCCACTGCAAAGGGACTCCAGACAAATGTGCCACCTTGGTCTTTAGGCTTTGCAGGCAAGTGCCTGTACTGCTAAGCCATACCTCCAGCCCATCCAGCTCAGATTTTTAAAACTATAGATCTGTTGACTAAAAAAGTCTACAGGGCTTATATATGTAAGTACTGATATTTTTTAAAAAAACTATGAGTATTGTGGAATGATCTTTTAACAGTTCATATCAGGGAGAAATAGTGAAATGTCATATGAAACCTAATAATTCTGCTAATAGTAACTGTTCTCTGCCCTTCTACTATGATAAATGGCTTAGTTGGCCAAATAAATTTTGGTAATATTTGGAAAATTAAGCAATTTCTATTTTAGAGATATTTTATCTCCTAGATTGTGTAATTGGCACTATATTACACATACAGTTAGGAGCAGTCTTCACCTTTTTTTGCTGTTGTTTTCCTTTTTTTATTTTTTATTTTTAGGGTTTTTTATTACTTAGAAACATTGTGTGGATATGTCATGTGTTGGCACCATCATTTTCTATCTCCCTGCCTCCACGTCACTGAGGGCCCTCCCTAAGGGGATGACTGGTATTCCTTATGGTTTATGAGTTGTGAGAGCAGCAGTCAGTCATTGTGGGGGGATAATGCCTCTGGCTATTGCCTCCTACCCTGTGGCTTTTGCATTCTTTCTGCCCCCTTTCATGGGTGTGCTTTAAGTCTACTTTCTTGTTCAGCTCTCAGTAGCTCTTGCATTTCTGTTTTGGTGCAATTTGAGTATCCTTAGTGTTTTTCTCCATCACCTGACACAGGTTGTCAGGCTTGCCATGGAAGAAGCACTCTTGCTCATCTTGCTAATTCCTCTGTGGTTTCCCCTGGGTCCCAGCTGTCATGGAAGGGGTGGTTCATCTGCTGACAGGGAGTCAGGGCTCTATTCTTGTCTTGTTGATAGATTTTGGTTGTCCTCTGTTCCTGCTGCTTTCTGAAAAAGAAAAACAGATTCTTCAATGGAGAATGAGATGAGGATAGGTGAACGCGAATAATCATTGTTAATTTAGAGAGATTTTGATGGGTGTAGCCTCACTTTTGGCCAAAGGCTAGTGGAAGCTTCTCATTGGAGTTCATAATCTTGGTCTCTAAGGGATTTTGACTTGGTTCCCAGTTCCAGCTATGGGTTTCTTATCATTTGAGCAGATCTCTTAGCCAGCTAGAGAGCCATTGGTTACCCACTTAAGCTGTGTACCACTATTTCACAGGTGTGTCCATCTTGTCAGGCTGATTGCTCTCATATGGCAGGGTCCTCTATTTGCTTGTTGTTTTTCTTTTTGAGGTACTGTTTTCCTCTATCTCAGGCTGACCTGAAACTCACTCTGCCTATAAAGCCCTATTCTTTAAAAATATCAAAATAAATGTATATTTCACCTATGTGTGCAATGTCACAGTAAGTTTGATAGTTAGCACAAGTAATTTGAAAGCTTTAAACAAATGTCTGCAGTTAACAATATCATCAATACCCCGAATCAGTGCTCATTACATTTTTACAAGAGGAATCTTCTTTAGAGATAACTATACAGTCTATACAAGAGTAACAAAATCACATGTCCTGTACATGAAAGACTTGATGTAGTAGACAGCTTCAGGTTTGCTGAGATGAACTTCCAGACTAGGCACAGTTATGGAGGAAGGATTTATTGAAGCTTACAGATCCAGAAGAAGTTCCATAATGGCAGACGAAGCTGGCCTGCCTTCACAGGACCAAGCAGAGAGAGTGAAGCACAAGCCAAAAGCCAAAAACCACACAGCACACTTCAGGAACTCCAGCTAGGCACACTTTGTCTATCTTTAGATTGAAATCTGCAAACTGCCACCACACCTTAAGATCTGCCCAGTGACACTGCCTCCAGCCAGGTGGCTGCAGACGCAAACTACAAACTAATAGAAACCTGAATATATTGGGGGCCATTTATTCAAACCACCACACTTGATGAGATAAAAATGGCATCATGTAGCCACACATGCTAATCAAAGTCATACATCCTGTCAACCAGTGAGTCATGTACTGGGTGAAGGTTAAGATCTTGCATTTCCATGTGACAAAATATACTGAAGAAAAACCCAACTCAGGCTT
The DNA here is from genome assembly GCF_020740685.1 of Jaculus jaculus. Lineage (NCBI taxonomy): Eukaryota > Metazoa > Chordata > Mammalia > Rodentia > Dipodidae > Jaculus > Jaculus jaculus. The sequence continues at coordinate 76,056,246 of NC_059107.1, read as the reverse complement.
ACCAACCAATTTATCTAGTACTTCCTCACTTGGAAGAAGTAAATCACTCTTGTGAATATGTAATAGTAAGAGGATTGGGAGTGAAATAGGAAGAAGGGGGGACCAAGTAATTCATGGGCCTCTTTATGTGTATACTTAGACTCTGCCATCTTCCCACTTGGCAATGGTGATGGAGAAATGGATGCATAGTAATTCTTGGGCACAAATTAGAAGGTACAAGATGGTCACCAAACTATCAAATTGTGGGGTGATAAGAAGTGGTGCTATCTATTGCTAGCACAGAATTTGTTTCAATTTTACCCAGGACATATTCTCTAGAACAAAATGTCACATGAGAATTTCACATGATTAATAGAGTAATGACTATGGCATGTGTCACAGCAAACTAAAATATTGTTCTGGAAAGACCAAAAACAAGGACCCAAATGACAGTGGACAATGACACTCATAATTCCCTAAGTCACACCAATTGCTTACAACCATGTGGTAGGTAGAAAACACGGCTCTGTTCTCTGTGTTGTAGGGCTGTGTACATCATGTGATGATCTAGACATATTTACATATGGATGCAAAAGTCTTTTTGGTAACAATGGCAGTAGCATTGCCTGGAGCATGAATAATGGTGACTAGTAAAATCTGACCAAAACAGAATCTGGAAAGTATATCAAGAAGGACTCATAGAGGTTTGTGTTGGAGAGAAGATAAACAATGATATCCTTTCTGGCTTGCTGTCCACTCCATCAGGAATGAAGAACTCTGTATAATTTCCAAGAAGGGCTTTGATATCATGGAGAAATATCTATTTTTAAGGGTTGGATAAATTCAGTCTATTTTTATGGACAGTGAAAAAATTATTGCTGAAGTTTTTTTTTTTTTTTATCAGATCCTTCTGAGGGCGTAACTGCTTTAGTGAGGTGAGGAAAAGCAAAGTGCCTGTGAATTATAGGAGACTAAGGCTCTGTTTTTATTTGGGTGTTAATAAGTTTTCAGGCAGCCATTTTTTTATGTGTGTGCATGTATGTGTGTGAGCATGTGGCCAGAGGACAACCTTGGGTGTCATCCTCAGGAATGCCTTCCAACTGTTTTCAGATGGCACCTTATTGGCCTGGAGCTTGTTGATTAGTATAAACTATCTGACCAGAGAGAGACCCAAAGATCTGTTTCTTTCTCTGTATCACTGGAATTATAAGCACACATTGCCACAGTCAATGTTTTATACTGGTTCTGGTAATTGAACTCAGGTCCTCATGTTGTTTGAGGTAATTTATCAATTGAGTCATTTCTCTCACCTGTGGACATTTATCTTTATTGGACTAATGGTTGGCTTTGTGATTGCTGCAGTTCATCATGAATGCTGTGAAACCTGGAAATTTTCACTGCCCTGGTACTGATTTGTATGAACTAGATAGAACTATGGATCACTAGATAGTGTATTATTTCAGCAAAGATGCATTTACTACTTACTGTGTGTTAGTGTTTGTGGAATGCTATAGGTTTCCTCACCGTTTCATTCTTCATTTGTATTTTATAATGGCTTTCATGTAGTCACTAATATGATTTCTGATTAGGAAATAACCTATGACAATCCAGGTAATGGTTCCTTTAAGATCTATGTGAAATCAGTCCCTCATTTCACTATAATCATCTAGTGAACATTTTTCTATTTTGCTGGCTGAAATGCTTAAAATGTTGGCTTTAGTATTTATAGATTTAGAAATATAAACTGTATAAAATTTATCATTATCATTATTATATTCTTTGTTCTGTATCTCTCTTTCTATCTCTATCCCTTTCTTCCTTATCCTTTAATATTGAGAATTTAATGTGTGAAGATATTTCATATTGGTATATTCCCATCAGGTTACATTCTTGTATTCCCTTTCTCCCATTCCCATTCCACTGAGGGCTCTCCTCAGTGGGATTATTGGCAGTCAGTATGAGGTCATGAATGTACCAGTCAGTCTCTGGCATGGGGCAGTGCCTCAGAATACACTTTTTCTACCCTGTGGCTCTTATAATCTTTCTGCCTTCCTTTTGTACAATGTTCCCTGAACATTTGAGGTCATGCTGTAAATCTCCTTTACTGTTGAGCTCTTTGCAGCCTCTGATTTTCTGCTTTGATGAGTTTTGAGTCTTCTCAGTGTCTACTGCCATCTTCCTAGACAAGGTTCTGAGGCTAGCCATGTGATCAACACTCATATTTAATCCACCACTTCCTTTGCAATGTATCTTGAACTTTGGCAGATGTGATAATGATGACTCCTCTCATGCTAGGCAGTCAGTTTTCTTTTCTTGTCATGCTGATGATTCTAGGGTTTCTCTGGTGTTCACTTCCATCTGTAAAAATCAGATTTTCTAGCCAAGAGTGAGAATATCATGGATCAGAGAGGATAAGGAAACACCAAAAAGATGTTTTGATGGGTGTAACCTCTGTTCTTCCCTATTCTTTTTGAGACAGAGTTCTTGTTCTATAACCCTAAATTGGCTTATATCTTATTATGTAGCCCAAGCTATCCTTGAATTTGTGACCCTCCTGCTTCAGCCTCCTAAGTATTGGTAGTATAGATATGTGCTACTAAATCTGGTTAGTTCTTGGCTTTTCTAAATACCTTTATATGTCAGATACTCTACTTGACTCTATGGACATAATAATATGTGTTAGACATAATCCATGCCTACAAGAAACAATTCCTAAGGCTAATATATTTGCTTCTCATACACTATTTTATTCCTGTGAAAGCTTTCTGATGTAAATTTAAGTACTTTATTCATGTGTAACACATAATGTACTTATGGTAATTTATGTAAATCTTACATGTACAGCCTGAAGGCGCTACCAGATCAACACAGGGGGTATTTCCAGATAATAATACCCTACTCCACCCCAGAAATGATCTTGTAAAGGTAACTACTATGCTGCCTTCTAGGAAAATCTGTTCTACATGTTTTTATACTTTATGTGAATGAAATAATATACTATATTATGCTGTGCATGTGGTTTCTTCAGTTTAACATTATGTCTGTGAGATGCATCCGTGCTTTATGCAGTCTTATCATTTTGTTAGTGATCTCTGCCATCATTTATGGATCCATTTTAATTATAGACACTGGTTTGTATATCTAGCCTTGTCTTACTAGTTTTTTTTTTTAAGTAAGATTAAAATTGGAATGAATACTCTCAGAGTAAACATTTAAATATGTGAAAGAACACCCCAAACATAGATATGTGTCAGTTATAGTTTGAATATGAAATGTCCTTTCATGTATTTGAACACTTGGTCCCCAGTTGGTGGTAGTTTTGGAAGATTGTGGCATCTTAAGAAGGTGGGGCCTGCCTGGAGGAAGTAGGTCACTGGTGTGCTGAGGTTTATAGCCCAGCCCTTCTTTCTGTTTACTGTGGGCTTTTTGGTTAGTTCCACATCACAAGTAGCTTGACTCATGTTCCTTTTGCCATGGAGCTACTGGCCACCATTCCTTGATGGGCTTCTTCTGCCATTATGGAACTTCCTCTGGATCTGTAAGCTTCAATAAATCCCTTCCTCCATAACTGTGCCTAGTCTGGAAGTTCATCTCAGCAAACCTGAAGCTGTCTGCTACATCAAGTCTTTCATGTACAGGACATGTGATTTTGTTACTCTTGTATAGATTGTATAGTTATCTCAAAAGAAGATTCCTCTTGTGAAAGTGGAATGAACACTGATTCGGGGTAGTGATGATAGTCTCTCAAGCCATGAGCCAAGATAAACTACCCTTCCTTAAGTTACTTATGCCAGTTATTTGGTTTTGGTGAAATGATGGGAAAAATACCTAGTATAGTACCCTTTCTTTGGAAGTGTTGATGGTAAGATTTGGTTGTCAACTTGATGGGATTAGAATCACCATGGAAACAAACCTCTGGGTATCTGAAAGGAGTTTCTAGATGAGGTTAACTGAGGTAGGAAAACATGCCATTAATGTGGGCTGTACTATTCCATGTGGTGAGGTTCTGAACTGTATAAAAAGGAGACAGTGACCTGAGCACCAGCATTCATCTCTCTCTGATTCCTGACTGTGGAAGCAATGTAACCAGATACTTCAAGTTCCTGCTACCATAACTTCCCCACCATGATGTACTGTAACATCGAAATATGGACCAAAATAAACCCTTCCTTCTTTAAGTTGCTTTTGTCAATTATTTTGTCAGAGAAACTACAGTAATTAATATACATATATTCAGCATCCTATACAGTTTCCCAGAATAGTTATGCTTTTTACCATCAATACTTAATAAATGTTAGTTTCTCTTAACTATTGTGAAGATGTAGTTCACTGTGATTTTTATGTAGTTCACTGTGATTTTTAGTTTCTATTTCACACCTTGTGTTGAATACCTTTTCAAACTCTAGTGGCCATTTCCTTTCAATAATTCTCTTGTGAAACACCTGTTCAATCTTTTTGCTATTTTTAAGATGAGGTTACTTTTTTCTGTTAGTTTACTGAAAGTTTAAAGAATATGTTCTGTGTAGAAGTATTTGGTCAGGTTATATCTATTACAAATATCTTTCCCCAATACCATGGACTGTTCTTTCTCTCTTTAAAAGATTTAGTTTTTATTTAATTATTAGAGGCAGAGAGAGAGAGAGAGAGGGAGAATGGGTGCATCAGGGCTTCCAGCCACTGCAAACAAACTCCAGACACAGGCACCGCCATGTACATCTGGCTTACATGGGACCTGGAGAGTTGAACCTGGATCCTTAGGCTTTCCAGGCATGCGCCTTAGCTGCTAAGGCATCTCTCCAGCCCCCTTTTCTCTCTTACTGGAGTTTTGTTACTGATGAACAGTCATTTCTCATTGTCATGAAGTCTGGTTTGGGCAGTTTTTTTTACTCATGGTTTATGAGTTTTGTGTCTTTTTGCTTATCTAAATAAAGACTATTCTTTTTTCAATCTCCACAAGCCTTTATTGTTTTGACATTTAGTTCTGTGATTCATGTATAATTTATTTTCTGGTCATACTTTGGGGTATAGGTCAATCACTACCCCAGCCCATATGAATGTACTGTGCATTCAACATTGCATGTTGAGAAGCTCACTCTCCCCTCCGCAGGGCCGTGGTGGCAGGCAGGAGGCTAAGTGTGGTGTTTGTTACTGGACTTTGTGTTCTTCCTGTTGCTTTGGTCTGTTTGACTTTTCTTGCTCCAAATGCTGTAACTTTTAAATACTGTAGTTTTATGTTGTCTTGTATGTGCTGGTATTCATTCTTTGTCTTTTAAGTCTTCAAGAAAGCCTTTGATATTCTTGGCTCCTTCCATTGCAGATTAAACTTTGGAATTAACATTTAAACTTCTACAAAACAAACTACTAGAATTTGTAATGAGAAAGAGCCGTTTGGGGAGATTTTACATCTTTACAATACCAAATTTTCTAATTTGTGAACAGAGTGTATCTTTCCTTTTACACTTAGATATTTTGGGGGAGTGTGTGAATATGTAGAGCATATGTGGTGTGGTGTGTAATGTGATGTGAAGTATACACATATGTGTGCAGATGAACATATCCTATGTGATCATGTGCTGAGGCCACAGGTAAACATCAGGTACCCTCCTCTGTTGCTCATCCATGTATTTTCCTGAGACAGTGCTTTTTCTTCAACCCCGAGCTGCTGTTTTTAGTCAGTGAGCTCCAAAAATTCTTCCGTCTTCACCCTCTGCAGGACAGGGTTATAGGTGTGTGTGTGGTCACACCCACCTTTTTACATGGGTGCTGGTGATTGGACTCAAGTAGTCTTAGGCCTTCGCATGCTTAAGAGGCAAGTGCTCTTAGCTGCCGAGACATCATCCCAGTTCTGTATTTAGGTGTTCTTAAATTTATCTTTGTCCTTTTTTCTTTTGTCTGAGAGTTTATTGCATATTTTAGGGGACAGATTTATTCTTAAGTACTTGATGTTTATTGATGTTAATGCAAATAGTGTACTTTAAAAATTGGTTCCTGGAATGTGAAACAACTGACTGACTATATGTGGTGGCAGCCTTACTGAGCTCACTTGTGAATTCCAGTGGTTTAGAAAGCCTGTAGCTTCTTTGGATTTTCTTTGCACCCAGTCGTATCACATGTGCACAGTGGCCACTTTGTGTTGCTTCTCAGTTTCTGTCTTCTTCTTGTTTCATTATGGTGCCTAGGACATCAGTAAATGTGGACTAGATGTGGAGGTGGAAAAGTAGATCATGAGGGTGGAAGCCTTATGTGTGGGATCAGTGCCTTCTTGAAAGAGACTCTAGAGAGCTCTCCTACCTACTATCCACCATGTGCTCAGGTAAGGAAAAGGCAATTGTTTTCAGCCCTCACTAGAACCTGACCATGCTACCTACATTTCCAGACTGTGGGAAAGAAGCTCAGGGCTGTGATATTCTGTTGGGCAGAACAAGACAGTGAACTCTTTGTACCTCTTTTCTGCTTCATGATTTCTTTATTTTAGATTTAATACAATACTTGTAGATAATTTCTACTTGCTTGTGACATATGCATCCTTCTACTGCTAAACATAGGGTTTAAACCATACATTATCATATCTCCTTCACTATTCATGTCTACATTGAGTGAGACTTTTTGGTATGTATGTGTGTGCATGTGTATGCATGATGTATGGGAGTACATGTTGTGTGCACATGCACACATGTGCAAGTGGAGGCCAGAGGTAAGGAACAGGTGGCTTCCTCAGAGTCACTGTTCACCTCAGTGGTTGAGACAGGATCTCTCACTGATCCTAGACTTCACCAGTTAAGCTAGATTAGATAGCCACCAAGCCCAGAGGCTGAATCCCATTTTTACCTCCTCAGCACTGGGATCACAGGAACATCTTAGGCCAGTATGGTGCCATTCACATTTCTTTATTCTACTTATAGACATTGTATGCAGGACTGTCCTGTCCTAAGATTTGGTTGTTTTCCAATAATCTTGTATTTCAGGTAGGTGTTTTTTTTGTGTGTGTGCAAGCCCAACAGACTGGCCTTTTTTATGAGACAGAGAGAGAGAGAGAAAGAGAGAGAGAGGGAGGGAGGTGTGCAGGCACACAGAGACAGAGACAGACAGACAGACAGAGAGATGAGAGTACAAGAGCATCAGAGAAAATTGGCATACCAGGGCCTCAGCCACTGTGATCAAACTCCAGACATATGTGCCACTTTATGCATATGTACCACCTTATACTTGTATCACTTTCTGCTTACATGGGACCTGGAGAGCTGAACATGGGTCCTTATGCTTCACTAGCAAGCTCCTTAACCACTAAGCCATCTCTTCAGCCCTCCTGTAGGCAGGGTGAGTTCAGTCCAACTTCAGCATCATAACTAGGAAACCCCATATTCCACTAGAAGTTAACTTGTGATAGTAATCAAAACTTCAGTTTGTTTTATTTTACCTTATTTCCCAGAAGTTTTGGGTTTCATACTATCTGACTGGATTCTCCATCAAATATGGCATAATATCAAAAGTAGAAGAGTGATTTTGGTATAGAATATGGGTGTAATATTATGTCATGTTGTCACCTAGCAACTTGTGCATTTACCACCTGAATCAAAATGTGGAATTATCTCATAAAGACCCCTCTATGATATCCCCTCTTGGTCCTTCTGAACAATACCATCCCTAACCACCATGACTACTGGTCTCCTTTTCCATAGTTTTCTTATTTGATGGTATCACATGAGGGGCAGTTTGTGACTCATGAAGTTGCCATTTTTTTTTTTTTCACTGAGCTAAGCATCCTTCTTGTCTGTTTTGTTTATGGCAGGATGGTTATTTATACCTTTTAATTAATGTAATTAAAACTGCTATGAATAATGTTGTATAGGCATTTATATAGAAAGATTTTTATTTAGGATAAATGCTTGGGAATATCTTTACTGAGTTATAGGATAAATGTATATTTAGTGTTTGTTGAGAATTTTAACACATGGACATACAGTAATTTGATTATATTACCCCACTGTTACCCTCTTTTGTCTCCCCTCACCAACCCTTGTTCAATTAAGCAACCTTCTCTTTCTAAGTAGTCCTTTCTTTGCTTTGAAGTGTCATTCTTTTTGTCTTCCTCCATCTTCTATATCAAAATGTTCATGGACTAAGAATTGTGCAGGTCTTGTGGGGGTGATGGCATCCACTGTGAGGTTATAAATATGCTAATCAGTTCATTTCCCACCCCATGACCCTTACATTCTTTCCTTACCCTCTTCTGTAATGCTGACTGATCCCTTAAAAAAAAAGAAACTTGCTAAATCAGTTTCCAGAATGGTCTACTGGGTATATTGGTATTGCATCAGACTATTAATTTGCATTTACCTAATGGTCAGGGTTGCTGAAGATTTTTGCATGTGCTTATTGACATCTGTCATTTTTTTTGGTCAAATGTCTCCTCATATCTTTTGCTTATTTTTCCTTTCCTCCCTCTCTTCCTCCCTCCGTCTCCCTCTTTCTTTCCTTTCTTTCCTCTCTTTCCTGTTGAGTTTTGACAGTTCTTTATCAATTCCAGATGAGTCCTGTATCGGCCATATGGTTTGCAAGTATTGTCTCCCAGACTGTAACTTGATTCTTTTTTCCTCTAAATAGATTCTTTTCATAGAACCTTCAATTTTGATTTGGTGGTATAATTTGATAGCTTTCTTTTGTGGGTTGTGCTTTCAGTCTCATGTGTAAGGACTGTTGATCAAGCCCTTGCTTGACCTTGAAAGTGTTTTCCTTCTAAAGGTTTTATAGTTTAATGATTAACTTTGAAATCTGTGACCCATTTTGGGTTAATTTTTAATTTTTAAATTTTTTATTTACTTTATTTATTAGATGGGGAGAGTGGGTGCATCAGGGCTGCTGCAAATGAACTCCAGATGCATGTGCCACCTTGTACATCTGGTTTACATGGGCCCTGGGGAATTGAACCTGGATCCTTTGGCTTTGTAGGCAAGAACCTTAACCACTAAGTAATATCTCCAGTCTGGGTTAATTTTTATATAAGGTGTTATACTTAGGTTAAAAGTTTATTAATTTAGCCTACTGATCCCTAGCTACTCTTGTTGGAGTATCCCAGCCTTTGTGGAAAAGACTGTATTCCTTCATTGAATTGTATTTGTAAATTACATTAAAAATGTCATGTCTCTACTTGTGTGGGGCCATCTCTGGATTCTGTGTTCTGTTCTGTCCTTCTGTGTGCTCATGTACCCACCAGCCTCACTCACACTTTTGAGTACTGTCACTAAGTGTGTCTTTTAATTGAGTTAATTGCTTGTTTCAAATACATTTCTCTTTTTCAAAATTGCTGTACCTTTTTAGTTCTTTTGTCTTTCCATGTAAATGTTGGAGTATTCATGTCTATATCTGCAGTGAATGTTTTACTGAGATTTTGAGATGAATTGAAACAAGCCTGCATATCAATTTGGGCTGATTGGCATTATGTTGAGACTCCCAAGCCACAAATGCTGAATCAGGTGATGGTATTCAATGGGTTGTGGAAGGTCCTTCTTGTCCAAACTCTCTTCTGTTGACATCCTATCTTTTTTCTTCATTGCATCCTATTTCCTTTCACTTAACATTTTATTTAAAAAAATTACCTGTGAAAATGTTAACTTCACATCTTTTCTCCAAGACAATTTGATGAATGTCCATTGAATTGTATTATATAGGGTTTGTGTGGTATAATTGATCATGCCATATAGTTTAATCATGAACAAAGTCAACGTTGCATGTATTGGCTTTTCAAAAATTTAAAAATCACATTTATTTATTGGAGAAAGGCATATAGAGAGCTATTTCTTCATCTTTTACTTTACTTGAGAGAGAGACAGAGAAAGAGAGAGAGAAAGAGAGAGAAAGAGAGAGAGAGAGAGAGAGAGAGAATGACGAGAATGGGTGGCATGGGTGTACCAGGGCCTGTAGCCATTGTAGATGAACTCCATATGCATGAGTCACCTTGTACATCTGGCTTACATGAGTCCTGGGGAATCAAACCTGGGTACTTTGGTCTTGCAGGCAGGTAGGTGCCTTAAGTGCTAAGCCATCTTTCTAGCCCTAAAGTTTGAAAGTTTTGAATGAGAACATTACCTTTTTATTTTATTATTTTTTGCTTTCTGGTCATGTTAATGCCTGTCATAGCAGTGACATTCTTTCTGGGACCATTTTCCTGAGAGAAACAAAGATTTTGGTAGGGATGGAGAGGAGAGCTGGGGACTGAACCTGATCAGGGTCTAACATGTATGAAGTACAGATTTTATTACTGAGCTGAATTCCTGGATTCCCCTTTCTTTTAAAACCACTTCCTGAAAATTAGTATATATGATATGATGACTATAAAAAATCCCTATGGCTGCAGAGATTGGGCCACTAGCTGGGGTCTTAACAAGAGGTAAAATTTATGCCTCAGTAAAACTCTTAGCTTTATAGATCATGAATCTTCAGCATGGCTCAGTAACAGTTAACCTTTTTAGGCTACATATGTACTCTTAAAATGTCTATGACAGTGCTGGAGAGATGGCTTAGTGGTTAAAGTGGTTGCCTATGAGGCCTAAGGACCCAGGTATGACTCCCCAGAATCCACATAAGTCAGATGAACAAGCTGATGCATGCACACAGGTGACATGTGTGTCTATAGTTAATTTCAGTTGCTAAGGCCCTGGCATGCCAACTCTCTCTCTCTCTCTCTTTCTCTCTTGTACTCTTTCTCTTTCAAAAAAAATGTCTAATACAGTAGATAGGATTGTGTTGGGTATTCATCTGTCCTCAAGTTTTCAGTATTTCCTTCTCCTCCTTTCTTCTTTCTTTACAGGGTCTTGGTTTGTAGCCCTGGATGTCCAGGGCTACACTGTGGTAGCTCAGACTAGCCTCAAATACATAGCAATCCTCTACCTTCCAAAGTACTAGATTACAGGTGAGAGCCTCTACTCCTGGCTGGATGTTGCTCTTTTTCAGAGATTACAAACTTCCTATTTGTTAATTCATTCTCCTTTTATCACATTTTCCCTACTTTTGGGTATGGGGATTTTTAAAAGAAGATCCTTACTCTATTGTGATCTGAGTAAATATGTAAGTAAGTTCTTGTTCCTATTTTCAATTTGAACATTAAGTGGTTTCGCTAACTGAATTTTTAAGTACAAAATGAGCTCCTGGTTGCTGTCTTTAGATCTCCCTGTACTGTGGCCTTTAATTGACATTTTCTTCCAAGCTGCTTTTAGGTGAGTTGAAAAGGAAATACATACAACAAGACATTGTGCTGAGCAAAATCTCTTGGATTACTTAATGTTTGGCATAATCATAGAAACTCCAGGAGAATTTGCCTTTTTCAGAAGTAGAGGTTATCAAAGTAAGATAAGTTTAATGATGAATTGGGAAAATAGTGCCTTGGGACCTCATGATCTCTACTGTCTTTTCTTCTCTTTTTTCTTTTTGACATGTGTATGTATGTAGTTGAGTGTATGCATGTTCATAGATGTGTGGGCAGATGTGTATGTGTATCAAGGCCAGTGGTTGATATCTAGTGTCTTCTTTGGTCACTCTTCACATTATGTATTCATTTTGTAGGTATGTATTATGAGAATGCATGTACCACAATGTGTATATGGAGGTCAGAAGACAACCATGAAGTATCAGTCCTTTTCCCCCCTCCTTGTTTGAAACAGGACCTTCCTTCCTTGCTTGTTTCCTTCCTTCCTTCCTTCCTTCCTTCCTTCCTTCCTTCCTTCCTTCCTTCCTTCCTTCCTTCCTTCCTTCCTTCCTTCCTTCCTTCCTTTCTTTTTGATTTTTCAAGGTAGTTTCTCGCTCTAGTCCAGGCTGACCTGGAATTCACTATGTAGTCTCAGGGTGGCCTCAAACTCACAATGATCCTCCTACCTTAGCCTCCTGAGTGCTGGGATTAAAGGCGTGAACCACTATGCCTTGTAAAACAGGATCTTTCTTGTTTTTGCTCCTGTGAATGCTAAGCTAGCTGGTCTGTGAGCTTTGGGATTCTCCTGACTCTATCCCCTATTGCTATGGGTGCTTAATATGGGTTTTGGAGAGGAACTGGTCATCAGACTTAAACAGCAAGTAGATCTTCTTAGCCATCCACCTTATTTTTTTAACTGACTGAATCAACCAGCCACACATATTGCCTTATTTTTTGGGACTTCTCACTGTACCTAGAGCTTACTGATTTGGTTAGACTAGTTTGCCAGTAAATTCTGGAAACCCTCCTGTCACTATTTTCCCAGCACTGGGATTACAGACATGCCTGGATTTTACCTGGGTGCTAGGGATCTGAACTCAAGTCCTTGCATGGCAAAGCATTTTAATTAAAGCCTATTCTTGCTAGGTTGCTCATGAGGAGAGCATTAGTAAAAGTATGTGTGATGGTTTATCTTCATTGTCAACTTGACTGGATTTGGAATCACCTATGAGCAATACCTCTGGGTGTGATTATAAAGGTGTTTCTAGGGAAGTTTAGCTGAGGAGGGAAGGCCTTAAATGTGGGCATCAGTTGGAGTCTCTCCACTGAGTAGAAAGGGACAAAGAAGAAAGAGAGCTGAGCACCAGCATCTCCCTTTCTCTGTTTCATCTACTCAAATGTGTGCAAGCTCCCCACCACCATGCATTCCCCACTAGGAGACTAGACCTTCAAAACAAACTCTAGCTCTACTAAGTTACTCCTTGTCAGACATTTGATCACAGAAATAAGGAAAACACATTCTTCTACATCCTAGAAAAATCCCTGTTAATCATTGCAGCTTCTCCTAGTGATATGTTGCTTATTGATAATCTGGCTGCATTTGTGTTGATAAAACATTGAACAATATTAAAGGGAACCACTGTGGGTTTTAGTTATGGAATTCAATTATTTCAGAAGAGTAAGTATTTTGTGTATATTCTGATATATAAATTGACTCCCCCCCCCCCCTTAGGTAGGTTCTTGCTGTAGTATAGGCTGACCTTGAATTCACTATGTAATCTCAGGGTGGCCTCAAATTTATGGCAATCCTCCTACTCCTGCCCTCCAAGTGCTGAGCTTAGAGGCATGCACCACCATACCTGGCCCCTAAGTTGACTTCTTTAGGGATTTAATGATTTAATATTATTTATACTTAGTATAAGTAATTTATTTCAAAATAGCCACAGCAAGTTGGACATTAATAGCTTGTACAATGGGTACAGGGAGGACTTTTGTACTGGATTTAATTATTAATGTCTGCTATCCAGATGACTAAATGTAGTCCATGAAAATGTTTATATAACATTTAGCTTAAGAGAGAAATATTTCCCAAGGAAAATGCTTGCTAATGTTCCTTTATGAGCAATGCTGATCCTTTTCACAGTCTTTAAAAACCCAAGTGAAGTACTGAGTTATCAGGAATGAACAATTTCTTTGAGAATTTTGGCATAGCCCCTCTTTTTCCTTCTATGTAGCATCAGACAAGAGTTCAGACATTTTTATGTGCTGTTTTATTTTCAAGGTAATTTCCTTCATATTTTTATTATACCATTTCTCAAACAACATGTTTTACTTTATTGTTTTTCACTCTAATACTGGTTTTCCTTAACAATAATAATTTATTAAGATGTTTGTTCTTAAAATATTTTTAAACTTTTTATTGACAACCTCCAGACATATAGACAATATACCATAATCATAATCCCCTCATCTTTTTTCCCACTCCATATGCCCCCTATTGAATCACTTTTTTCCAACTAGTCTCTTTTCTATTTTCATTTACTTTCTCCCTCCTATTCAGATCTTGTGAATGTAATGTCAGCCACTGTGAAGTTATGAGTGAGTGCCAAGGCTACTTTGTGTCTGAGGGACAGTATTGAAAAGAACTCCTCCCTTTCCTTTGGCTCTTACATTCTTTCAGCCACCTCTTCCACAATGGTTCCTGAGCTTTGGAGGGTATGATAGAGATGTCTCAGTGCTGAACACTCCACTGTCACTTCTCAGCAGTTTGATGAATTTTGAGCTTCCCCAGTGGTCACTGCCATCTGAAAAGAGAAGTTTCTCTAGCCAAAACAGAGTAGCATTAATATATGAGCATAAATATAAATATCTGGGATCAGTTTGGTGGGTATCCATTTTTCCAGACAACAGTAATAGTTTTCCCCCACTTCTTATAACCTCCATAGCCATAGGCTTTTGATTAAGCTTTCCGTACCAAGTACAAGTTTCCTCTTATGGAGTGGGACTCAAATTCAATCAGAGAGCAGTTGGTTTCCCTACAACAGACATGCCACTATTGTATCAGTTGGTACATTTGACCTGGCTGTCTCATTGTGAAGCTTGCAGCATCCATTGCTGGAACATTGATGACTTTTCTCCCCCAACAGGCTGCATAGACCTTTGCAGTATCCTGACAGCTAGTCAACAGAGAGGAGGCTTCTAGCTCAATTCCAGCTTGATTTCTCAGTATTCAGAAGCCCAAGCATATGCTGTCTTCAAGAATAGGGTCTTACCATCTAGTTCTGGTGGGCAATCAAGAGTCTTGGTAAAAGACTGTAATGTTTTGGGGTCATCAGGAGCCTCCCTGACCAACCACTCATTGGAAGGTATCCCACTCCCAATGCTGAAATAAAATGCAAGGAGGGTACACCATGACTTATAAACACTTCATTTGATTCTCCTCATTCTACTTTTTATATTTTATTTTTGTTTATTTATATTCATTTGAGAAAGGAAAAGAGGGGTGAGAGATAGAAAGAAAGGATGCGCCAGCCACTGCAAACAAACTAGACACATGTGTCACCTTGTGCATTTGGCTTATGTGGGTCCTGGGGAATCAAACCTGGATCCTTTGGCTTTGAAGGCAAGCACCTTAACTGCTAAGCCATCTCTCCAGCCCTCCTCTTTCTAATTTTAAAACTGTTTTTCATTGCACATCATGTTAATATAAACTTACCATATTATAAATGCATTTCCTGGTCCACATAAGTCACTAGAAATGGTTTAGCACCCTTTGTTTGCATTTAGTTTTTTGCCCCTCTTTTCTTTGTTTTTCTCTTGCATGTTGACTTGAAGCAGAATTAGCAGCATGCTGTGATTACTTATCAGTCAACAGCAATCTCTTTAGTGTGTTTGAAGCAGTGGGAGATGAATTCCTACCCTCAGGGGTTTTAGGATGTAGGAACAGAGAGAGAACTGAGTTTAAGTAGTGTAATGGTTAATATTTATTGCCAATTGAACTGGATTAAGTATGGCTATGGAAACATAGCTCTGGGTGTGTCTTTGAGAGTACTTCAATAAATGTTTAGTTGAGGAGGGAAAACCCACTCTAAACATGTGAAGCACCATTCCATGGACTGGAATTCTGGAATAAATATAAAGGAGGTAGTGAGTTGAGCACCAGCACTTATCTCTCTCTGCTTCCTGACTGTGGGTTCAATACCACCACCTGCCTCATCCTCCTGCCACTATGCCTTCCCTGCCATGATGGACAGTGCCCACAAACTGTCAGCCAAACTAAGCCCTTCCTCCCTTACATTGCTTGAGAACAAGTAGCACGTGCAGCGGAGTGTGATTCAAGACCAGCAATTGTGCAGCCTTTGCACATTTCATATTGGTCAGGGTGGGCTGTTGACATTCACTTAGGTGGGCAGAGAGGATGAAAGAGAAACAGGTGAGGGAAGTACTTACATCCCTGCAGCAGAGCCGAGGATGCCTGTAAGCTTTGAGCAGGTGGCATTGGGGAGCCAGTGTTCCTGAGTTTCATTAATGTGCCAACTGGCAGAAAGGTGGGGAGAGAGTGCCAGAGGTTTTCTGGAGTGTCAGCTTTCAAGCTGTAAAAACAAAGTACACTTGGAGTCTCACATTTAATCTAAACAAAACTAAACAAAACAGCAACAAAAGTCAAACTAGAAGGGGTTTGGGCCTTCTCTCTCAGTGTTCAGAAGAACATTTTAACATGCGGATACTCACCGGTTAGTATCATTGATGGCATAGGCAAATGTAACGTACTTACCTTGTGCCCTATTTCTATCTTTGCTCTACTATGCCTTGGAAAAGTAATATTTGGATCTAGAGATTTACAGAAAGGATCTTTGCAAAATGCTAAAAGTTAAGCCAGAATGTCACACTAAGAAATGTGGGTTTTATTCGGGAATCTTTAGTTGATTGGCCATTTAGGGGACTTTACAGAGTGTTTGCTATTGAGAATACAAATAGGATTTCATTAGTTGGTCTGGCCTTCAGGCAGGCAAGTCTAGCATTGTCAGGTGGATGGATCTGTGGCAACATGGACAGTGATGGTGGGCAAGGCTGGAGATCAATGTTGTATATTTGCATATATTTACTCATGTTTAACTCATATCCTCATACATGGCCATGCATAAGTCAGCTTTCCATTAGTATAACAAAACACTTAGATAACCAATTCACAAAGAGAAAAAGGTTATTTTGGTTCATAGTTTTAAAGAGTCCAGTCCATGATAAGTTAACCCTGATTTTTGGACCTGTGGCAGGATGCCACATTGGGGTGGGAATGTATCAGAGCTCAGCTTATGACCAGGGAGAATATAAAAAGGAAGGGGAGGAGAAGGCCTTGGTCTCATAATCCCTTCCCAGAGCATATCCTTAGTGATCTAAAGACCTTTTACTCGGTCCCATTTCTTAAAGGCTGTAGCATCTCCCACCAGCACCAGCCTGGAGTCTAAGCCTTTAGCCCATGGACATTTTTATTGAGAATTTTAATACATGAACATAGTGTAATATGATCATAATCCTCTCCAATTATCCTTGTTAGTCCTCCCTCCTCTACCTCAATTTCAGTGACCTCCCTCATTTTTCTAATCCCTGAACTTTTGAAAAATACTTACCCAGACCAAAGCTCTATGTAAGGTATATGTTGTTATACAGTTTTCACTGAAATAAAGTTAATTAAAATTGGAAGGCAGTTATGCTAACCACTATACCACCAATGTCTCATAACTGGTCATTGTTTTTGAGGTAGGGTCTTGCTCTGGCCCAAGCTGACCTAGAATTCATTATGTAGTCTCAGGCTGGCCTCAAACTCACAGTGCTACTCCTACCTCAGCCTCCTGAGGATTAAAGGTATGTACCACCACGCCTGGTCAACTTGTGCCCAAATTCAAAACTCATGTTTATTGCCTTATAGTGCCTCAAGAGAAAGGTCACATGTAGGAAGTCTTCATCAGCTAAATGCTAAATATTTCTCATGGTCCAGAAATAGAGTAGTAACATTGTTATGGTAAATACACCATGGTATTATATGTGGCATTGCTTTCTTGCATTGTTTCATTACTTTGGTGGAATTAAGACTCCTGTATTATGTTCCCTCAATTAAGAACAAATATATAGACATAGATCTGTCATGGAGAACTGCCATTTAGGGCTGCCCCTCCTGTAATCCTTCAGTGTTTCCAAGTTCCCAGTGCCATAAGGTTAGCCCACAAGAGCTTGAATAAGCAGATGTGTGTGGGCTGAGGGCTTGTTAGTCTCTCTGGGAGTTGCTTCTATATGTAAAGAATGTTAAATTGGGGCTCTGCTATTGGTACAGTTCTTTATATGAGTTATATGAATTTAATAGGGGAAATTCACAAGTTATGCAATTCTGTGTGAAGTACACATTTTCATGCACACCTGCAGTGCTAGGTGACATTAATTCTTCTTCCATATCCTTGCTTGTGGAGAAATCACAAAGCCTGGATAATGTCTAGGAGTTTTTTTTTAAACAAGTTGAAAGATAATTTGCCTTCTATAAGCACTTATGTACTTTCTATTTTGTGAATGTTTATAAGGACCTGTCATCCACCTGGAATTATCACCTCACCTACATAAAGCCTTCTGGGCTATATGTGGAGGGCTAGTTTCTGTTGCTAGCTGCCTTTGAGAAGTTACTGATGGCTGTCAGCAATTACCTTTTGCAAAACTCATTTACTTGGGGCTGGAGAGTAGGAGGAAAAAGCAGCTAAAACAATCTATAGCAGATTGATGCATGCTTTGTTTGAGGTTATTTGGTAATGAAATTCCTCACAAACATCTGGAAAGTTCCCAATGAATGATGTGGCATTTGGAAAGCCCAGTCCCCTGTGAGAAGACCTAGGGATGCTGGGATCTAGTGTATTCTTAGGGGGACCCATGATCTCCTCTTCTCAGGCTGGCCACTAAGCTCTCACTAGATTTTTCCAGCCCATCTCTTAGTATTATCTAGGATTTAACCCAAAAGCTGAAACATAAAAGCTTTTTTTTTTTTTTTAAATAGATTGCAGAATGCCTTCATGACCATTTCTGTTCTCTGCTTGTGTCTGTGTGCCAGCTTTCCCCAGACAGTTCAGTGGTACTAAGAATGTGAATTGGAGAGTATGTGTTTGTCTTGATAATACCCAAAGGGGGCAGGCATGTGTTTTGTTAGGGTTCTTGTTGTTATGACAACATAGTTAACACAGACAACTTAAGGGAGGAAGGATTTATTTTGGATCACAGTTTCTGCCTATCAGAGTGAATAGGACATGATGAAATAAAGTAGCTTACATCACTGGAGCCAAGAAAAGGAGAGGTAAGGGTGGTGGGAGGGAGGGAACGAGAATTTACACTTGAGGGCTTTCTCTCTTTCAGTTTCTTCCATCTAGTTACCCTAGTCTGTGGGATAGTGTCACCCATGCTCTAGCATGTCTTCCCTTCTTAGTTAATCCTCTCTGGACATCACAGATGCCTCCAAAGGTTTGCTTTGCTTATCTCTGCTAATCTTCTAGGTGATTTTCAATCCAGTCAGGCTCACCATTAAGATTAAGAATCAAAGCTATATATAAACACATGCAAGATTTTCTTATCATTAGCAAACAGAATGTTCCTATCTGCTTCTCTGTTCCTGTGTCCAGAATTTATTTATTTATTTTTTTACCA
This sequence comes from Jaculus jaculus, assembly GCF_020740685.1. NCBI lineage: Eukaryota > Metazoa > Chordata > Mammalia > Rodentia > Dipodidae > Jaculus > Jaculus jaculus. The sequence goes on along the minus strand of NC_059107.1, from coordinate 76,037,411 downwards.
TTTTTATGTAAGTTTAATTTTTTTCATTTTTAATTTTTTTATTAATTTTGTACTGAGCAAATACAGTCAATTTGGTACCATTGTTAGGCTCATCCATGACCTACCCCCTCCCCTTGGACCCTCCTTGTTGAGGTATATGGGTCATCCATTCTGGATTTAGCCCACAGTTATGGGTAGGATAATTGTCTCTGCATATCATGACCCAACATGTGGCTCTGACATTCTTTCCACACCCTCTTTTTTTGTATATGTATGCATGTGTGTGCACATGTGTGCATGTGTGTATGGAGGACAAAGGACAACCTCAGGTGGCATTTTCAGATGATGTACAATTATTTTTGAGACAAGAGCTCTCACTGGCCTTTAGTTTACTACATAGGCTAGAATGGTGTCTGGTGAGCACCAGGGAGCCTCATGTCTTCACTTTCCTAGCAGTGGACTTATAAATGCATTCCACTGCATTTGACTTTTTTTTTTTTTTACATGGGTTCTGGGGATCAAACTCAGGACCTCAATGCATGTAAGGTAAGAACTTTACCAACTGAGCCATCTCTCCAGCCTTCCACGCTCCAAGTTTCTAGGTACAGTGATGGTCTATTTATTTCCTGCCTCCTTAACAGTTCAATTACTTCTCTCCAAAATGGTTCTGTGAAATACTGTCAGTGAGCTCTCGAATGCTTTCCCCTTATGTGTCCTTGAAAAACAGTCACCTGTTTAGGCCTCAATACCCACTGTGTATTTCATTCTCATCTCAGTGTTAGTCAGCCATGTTTCAAGCACTTGGCAACAGGTGGTGAGTGGATAGCATGCTTATAAACAATGATTATTTCTCACCCCAGTGGCTTCACTATTCATAGATGAAAACTCCAGAGTTTGGTCCTTGGACTTCCCTGATCTGCCCACACATTTTCCCTTTGGAAGGGCTCCTTTATAGCCTCATCAGCAGCTGTGATGGGGCCACTAGCCCAGTGCCTCATCTCTTTCTTTTCTTGGGTGCCCAAAGGATCTCAGATTTAGATTTCTAAAATTTCAACATTTAAAACTGGATGTCTTTTCTTTCACCCATGATTCTTTTGTTTTCCTGCGTTCTAGTCTTCTTCACAATTTCATTAAAGAGTTAAGAAGACAGAGCCGGCATAAGTGAACATCTGCAAACCAATGAGTGGAGGGCATTGTGGACATTAAATGGCAGCTTTCAGAAAGAGGAACATACCTAACGATGTGGATAATTCTTATAGACAGCCAGGTAACCCGGTACATGTAGCTATTCACAAGCATTAAGACTGCCATTGCTCTCACTCATGAGCAGAGCAAGTGATTTTGGAATTAGGTGTCAAAGTGCCCCAGTCCTGCCCAGGAGCTTGGAGGAGCTGAGGCTTGGTCCACCATTCTTCACCCCAGCTCTGCTCTCTCCCAGAGACTGTCCGTGCAGCTCCCTGGTGTGGTGCCTTTACTCTTCCTGGTTTCACTTTATAGGTAACAGTGCTTCATTTTGGGTTAGGCATATCCCGAATGTGCTGGTTCCTTGTTAGCTCTTTAGAAGAAAAATTAAGTTGGAAGCTGATTTGGGCTCAGTATAAGGTACAGTTATTGTCTCCTTTCACCTTCAGGATCCATGCTGGAGGCATGGAATGAGCTTGCTTGAAGGGTTGTGGCTGGTGCTCTTGTGGATTGGGACCTTGGAGCAGCAGAATGACCTTGTCAGTAGAGATAGAGCCTCCAAAGCTGAGCAATGATAAGAAACCAGGATTTACATAGCTTTCTTCTGAATATTGCTTCATATGCATTTTTTTATCTTTCAACAAAACTACCAAGCAACAATGTTCATTTTTGGCAGGATTTGCAAAATTTGAGTTACATGGTTTATATAGTTTATGTTTGATTTCTATAAGGCTTACATAGTAGAAAATATCTAATTATTGACAATTTAAAAGTACTCTCTAAGAATATTAAGATAGTATTTACAGTAAGCCCTTTATAGAATTATCTGTAAGAATTTTCTTATCTCAGCTACAGGGTGGCTTGATGGGAAGAATATAAGAGAAGGAATCAGAAACTTCTGTGTTCAATTCTTGGTCCCACTATTGGAGATATTACTTTAACCTCCCCTAGTACCCTTCTGTTTCAATCATTAACCCTTTTGGAGATAATGTCTCATTGTCCTGGAACTTACCCAGTAGGCTAGACTAGCTATCCAGTGAACTTCAGGGACCCTCCTGTCTCTGCCTCCCCAATGCAGGGATTATAGTGATGTACCACTATGCCCAGCATTTTTACATTGGTGTTGGGGATCAAAATCAGGTCCCCATGCTTGTGAGGCGAGGTGTTTACTAACTGAGCTATCTCTCTAGCTCCTAACTTCCAAAACTCCCTAGGACTTTATCTTAAAATGTAGTCACATTCTGAGGTGCTCATTCATATGAATGAGATTTCAGGGGGCACATTCAATTCATAACCTCCCTAGTAAGTCTGCTATATTCTGGGTTTATCCTCTCCTTCCAATCAACCTATTTTCTTCATTCTACTAAGGCGATGTGGAGTTGGAAGGCCAGGCCTAAACCTTACAAGGGAACTTGGGCATATTGGTTTACTGATCAAAACCCGGGCTCTGCACACAGGAGACACTTATGAATGGGGCCTTGTCTCTTTAGTGTGCTGAGGACTCTGAGCTTTGGGAGGAGAGTGTGGGGAAAGTTACAAGTTGCACATGCTTTCATTCTTCAGCTGAGGTAGACGACATTGGATGACAACATTAAAAACTATGATTTTAAATTGGATTGACTTAGTAATAATAGGCCAGTTAATCCTACCCTGGGGGAGTGTGGAGCATTTTTATTATGTGGACATGCTTCCAACTCTTACAATATAGTATTATGACTTAACGCCATATGAATTCTCCTTGCTCAAGCTTCATAACATATTTTCATGGCCCTTAATCTTGATAAAATGCTTGTCAATTCACATGTATTAAAAATAGAACTTGGAGTCCTTGAAGGAGGAATTAATTGAAGGGGAATGTTTGGATTTCTGAATTTCACTTCTTTCCTAACTAGATGTTGCTTTCAGGTGGCACCTGACCAGTGTATGGGCCAAGATATGGGTGGACTGCCTAGTCTTCAATCGTGGGGTTTGTTGGTTTTATGTATTACCAGCCACTGTCACATTTTGTCATGTTTTACTTCTGTTTGTTCTGTCTTTTTTTTCTCTTCCTCCTCTTCCTTCTGCCTCCCTTACTCCCTTCTTTTCTTCCTTTCATCTAACTCCCTTTTCCTTTCTTTCCTGTATCTAGGCTACCTACCAGTAATGAATCATCTGATGTTATATTATAGTCTAGCAAAATCAGTATAAAAATGTAAATGTTTTTGTTTAAAAGGAGATGCAAATGTGAGAAGTATAATGAGTAATGATTCACTCTTCAAGTACCATTTGTGGAGGTAGATTTATTCCTAATACCAGATGCACCAAGATACTTTTTCCCCAGCCCACAGAGATGTCAATAAATGGAGAATAGTGTCTGTGTATCTTGCCAGAAGCCAAGTGTGGGAAAGTTGCTGGATCTCTCTGAACACAAGCTCCTATTTGAGATGTTGACAGGTAGATGCCCTTCATGTCTGGTTGGACATTCTAGGCTTCTCACTCCAAATTCTGTATTACACATTGGGCTTAGATATATTTTTTAATGAGTCTTCATAAAAATTGGAGGAATTCATTGTGATGGTTTATTATCATTGTTATTCTGACAGGCTTTGGAATCAACTAGGAGACGCACCCCTCTGGGCATGTCTATGAGAGTGTTTCCAGAAACATTTAACTGAGGGAAAGAGCCATACTGAATGCTGGTGAGACCTCATGAGTTGGAGTCCCAGACTGAATAAAAAGAAAGTGAGCTGAGTGCAAGCTTTCATCTCTCTTTTCCTGACTGTGGACATAATTTGACCAGCCGTCTTATACTCCTGTTTCCATGCCTTCTTCTCCATGATGGATTCAAATCCCCTCAAACCAAGCCATAGTAAACCTTGCCTCTCTTTAAGTTGCTTCTTTTTGTTTGTTTCTTTTTTTGAGTTAAGATAATATTCTAGCCCAGGCTGACTTGGAATTCACTATGTAGTTTCAGGGTGGTCTCAAACTCTTGGCAATCCGTTCACCTCTGCCCCCTAGTGCTGGGATTAAAGGCATGTGCCACCACACCTGGCCTTAAATTGCTTATTGTCATGTTGCCACAGCAACATGAAAATGAAGTAATAAATTCTCATCTTGTTTTATGTGGCTTTCTATCTCATTCTTCTCATATTTAGTGTAGAAAATACTTTCTAGACTATTTTAAGAAGGTAGTATTTACTACCATTATTTTCATGTGAGTACAGGGGTTAAGTCACTGCCATTCATATTATCCCTTTGGTGTCTGTTGGCAGGACTGAAGAATGTGTCAGTAACATCTTCAAATTTACATGTGGATTGATGGCTATAATGGCCATATTTTTTGCTTCAAAGTGTACTGGAAATTAGCACAAGTAGAGAGAAGGTATAATACTGGGTGTCCTCTTTCTCTATAATGAGGTACCTGCTGTCAGCACCTAGCATGTTGCATTCACGGGCTAGTACCCTTTGTTGGCTGTGCATAATGCAGAGGGCGAGTAACGTCTAGCTTTACGCCTTACTGCGGTCTTTGTGACCCTGCAGTTTAGCTTCTACAGCAGTCCTTGTGGCCTTACAGTACAGTCTAGTTTCCACTGAGTTTTTTTATGACCCCCAGGTAAGGGCTGGACTCCACCACGGTTCTTCAAAAATGACCTTAGGTGTTTGGTTTGCCTGCTATGAGAGTATTCAAGTAGGCTGAGTAGATAGTTTAACTAAACAGTGTACACTTTCAATGAAAAACAGCAAAAAGTATTTATCCAAGAGTAGGTATTATGATAACCAGATCCTCTGTCCCTCAGGGTGTGTGGTGCCCCACTCATTCCCTTAATCCTGACAATAAGGAGGTTAAGATTTCTGGTCTATTGAGGGTTCCAAGTCAGCTTGTGACCAGGTGAGATGCTTCCCTAATGTATAACAGAAGAGGAAACAAAGCCACTATAAATCAAGAAGCAACAAAAAACAAGCCCAAAATATAGCTTCTTTAAGAATGGCAAATCTGACCATCTATCAAATTTAACACATAATTTATCCTGCTATGGAAGGTGAAATTAGGACTTCTGGTTCAGACCTATATACCAGGTTTATTAGGTGGGTACTGACCTGGTGTAATCCCAGTTACCTTTTGGGATGATTTTGGTCTCAGTTATTCTGTGCTCCTGGTTGAGTCCCTCTTTGGTGTGCTGTGGGTTCTACTAGGCCGGCCAGGTCGCTGGATCACAGCTCTGTTCACTGGAGCTGGGCACTGGCGGTGGGGGAGGGAGCCGGGCCCTGGAGGTGGGGGAGTGGAGGCTGATGATGCGGGCTCTAGTTGTGTCTCTGGTTCATGTGTTCTTCTACCTTGTGATCTGCTCCTCCATTGTTCACTGCCGTTCTCCCTTCACATTTCTTGAGTTTGCAGAGAGTGCTGGTGTTAGTGGAAAATCCCCTCACCTGGCTTTTCCTGCACCGAGCCTGGGGGTTGTGGTCCTGCGGACCTGGAACCACTGCTGCTGGAGCTGCCTCTGCCGGGCTATGTGGGCTCTGGATCTCTTCTACTTCTCTGTTGCCGTTTCAATTTCCTATACACCTCACTTTTTAGTAAAAGTGTGTATTTTGCTGTTTTTTTTTTCTTTGCTTTTTTTTCCCCCTAGGCTGCTTTGGCATGGTTCCTATGCTTCTATCTTAACCGGAAGTCTCCACCATGGTTCTTATGACCTCCCACTTATGAATCTCAATGGCTGGTCAGGGGAGATGAGAAGTTAGTACTTTTTTCCCTTATTATTTTCTTCAACTTTCTGCAGGACTGGACCATATGCCCATTTTCTTCAATAAGGGTGTAAATATAGCTTGGATGTCTGCTGCATAAGCACTGGAATAAATGCTTTTCACAATTTGTCATCTCTAAATTCTGTGTCACATGAGACAAAACAAGCACCAAACACTAGAGGTGTTGATGGTGTTCAAGACAATTCCAGGTTTCCTTATTATTATTCTATGCTTTGAGTTCCATTGCATGGTGGAAGATTAGACTAGGGACTCAGAAATTAGCCAGTGTCAGTGTTATATAGTTGTAGGAAATACTTGAGGGCTGTCAGCTCATTTTGTGTGATTACAGCAGAGTAGCACAGCACATCTGAATAGGGTGATTTTGATCAATAGAAGTTTATTTGCCTTCTGGTTGTAGAGGTTGGGAAGTTTAAGGTTGAAGGGATAATTGAATCAAGGCCTCCTCAGCACATCTTAGTCCATGGAAACTGTTATGTGGTGAGGAGGGAGGAGAGGGATGGGGAGAGAGAGAAGAACGTCTTCTGCTTATGAAGTTCATTCTTTCTAACCTTGTTTCTGTGGTATAAAGAACTTTCTCTAAGTATGTAGACATGTTTGGATAAAGCTGTCATGTGATACATCCAAGATATGGCTCCTAATGTCTTGCATTTGAAATATACCACAGGACAGTATTCTGAAAATTGTACTTCCTTGAATTTTAGATGAGTATTTAAAATTTTTTTTTTTTTTTTTGTTATGGTGGGAGGAACTGCGACACCAGGGCTCCCAACTTCTGCAATCAAACTAGACACATGCACCACCTTGTGCACATGCACAACTTTGCACATGCATCACCTGATACTTTTGGGGGATCTGGAGAGTTGAACATGGGTCTTTAGGCTTCACAGGCAAGTGCCTTAACTAAGTCATCTCTCTAGCCCTCAGCTGAGTATTTTTATTGCTTATCAAATCAACATAATAAGCATAGCAGGAAATTCTTTTACTGTTCCCAAGTAGCAAACCAAGCCTTTAAGAATCAACAAAGCTGGGTTTTGTTCTCAGATTATAAATGGCTCTATTCCATGGAAAGGCACCTTTGGTTCTATCCTTTTACCTGCTGAGTGTTACCTTTTAAGTATTTATCTCAGGAGATCCCTCCTACTTCCATCTTTGACATCCACATCCAAGTTAAGCCATCCCCAACACAGGTAACTATATCCAAGTTAAGCCATCCCCAACACAGGTGAATCTCAGAGCCAGTTTTTAATCTTCTCATTTATTTAATTTTCAGATATTTAGATGTGTTCCAAATAAGACAATACTATAAAAAGACTAGTGGTTTTCTTACATATGTTGTTTTATTCCTTATGACTATTTTTGTAATTTATTATAAAGTAATATTTAAACATTTACTATAAAATACTTTTTGTTCAGTCTAGTGCTAGTACATTTTTTTCATTTTTTTAAATAATTTTGAAAAGAGATGATAATCTATTGAGAATGAATTAAAGTGTATCTTGTCCATTTTACATTTGACCTCACATTGTCCCAGCAACCCTCAAGTGATAGCTATTCCACATTACTTTTAGGAAATACAGTTGCATACTAAGTAAGAAAAGGCCTTATTCTTACAGATAGATACATTCCATCATGGCATGGAAGCACTGCAACACAGGAGAGAGAGGTGACTTGTCACCTTACATCCAGTCAGCAAGAGGGTGAACAAACAGGAAGTGGGCCTTGCTATACAACCTCAAGGTCCATTCCTAGTGACCCTCTTCCTCCAGCAGGGCCCCACCACCTAATGGCTCCACAGCCCTCCCAAACAGCACCACACATGTGCCTATGAGGGATACTTTACATTCAAACCATTCCAGAATGAAAGAGTCAGTGGATATGTAACAATGGAAATAAGAGAGAGAGAAAGAGAGAGAGAGATTGACTGATTGATTAATTAAAGATGCCACATTGATGGTTGGAAGGTACAAGAGACAGGTTTGTCCTAGCATTTCTAGTAGGAATGCAGCCTTGTAGACCCACTTTAGACTTCTCATCTTCAGAACAACAACATAATACATTTATGTTGCTTTAAGCCATTCTACCTGTGGCAATTTTGACAGCAGCAATAGGAAGCATCAGTTGCCTGCTGAAGTACCGCACTGTGGTAGGCACTGTGAGTGCTGCCTATGCAAAATGATAGGGTCTTCGCTAGCTTGTACAGGACTGACCCTCTTCTCTGATCTATCTACATGGTTTGCAGTCAGTGAGCTATTTTTAGCAATATTTATTTCAGAAAGAGACAGACAGACAGAATGGGCACACCAGGGCCTCTAGCCACTACAAACAAACTCCAGACACATGCACCACCTGTGCATCTGGTTTTACATGGTACTGGGGGATCAAACCAAGGTACTTAGGCTTTTCAGGCAAGTACCTTAACCATTGAACCCTCTCTTTAGACGGCAGTGAGTGATGTTTAAATGTGAAAAAGTTTTCCAGCTGCAGAAAGTTTGCAGAGAAATTATATTATTTGGGAAAATATTTGAAGAAGGAGGAGGAGGATGAGGAAGAGAAGAACACTCATGTTAGAGAAGGAAAGTCCATGTGAAATTAAGGGTACTAGAGATAGTGTGGGTGTTTGGTAATACTGTTGCATGTACATTACAAAATCTCATCATTTTGTAATAAATTAAACAAGTTAAATGAAGCTTATGTACTTGTATTTAATTGCACACATTTATTTTGGGAAAAGTCTTCACATAATATTTATGTTGGGTAATCTTGGGTTGATGGAGGAGTGTTACTATTCTGGAAGGAGGTATTAATAGAGATTTGAGTCAAATGGTTAACTCTGAAGATCGGGCTTGAAAAATGGACTGCATAGAAAGAAATCTAGGATCAGGTACTCTTGGTATCTGCTGGGGGACTCTGTGAACATCCAGAAAAATTGGCATCCACTGTGGTATGAGCATGAGTGTGACAAGCAGGCTGTGTTTTGGATTCCATATGAGAGATGTATACATTCTCTTCTGCACTGCCCAGTAGGCAAATGGTCCCATAGGAAAACATTCACCATAAGGAGGAGGGTGCCACTCCTAGGGCCGTGGTGGTATTGATTAAGAAATACAGTATTCCAGGGTCTTATTTTCTAAGACCTATTCATGGCTTGAGTCATGACCAGACTTGAGTGCTTGCCTTTTCCTCCCTTGAATCCTTGCCCTTGAATAACAGACTTATACCACTCTACATAGAAAAATATACCTAGGAGGTATCAAGCATTGTGTTGATGTCAGATCTCTTGACTAAAGGATGGGATAATGTAGAAAGAGCAGAGTTAATTTGGAGTGGGCTGAAAATGGAATTAAGCTTATGATATCCAAAGGTTCCTTTTATCCTCTTTTCTTTTGTCCTCCTCTTTCCTGTCCCTTTCTGGTCTTAATTTGACTTATAATTACAGCTGTAATGATGGTCATACCACCAAAATATACTTGAACAGTTTTATAATGATGGTTTATAGGAAAAGGGTCCTTGTAGAAAACATAGTCTACTAATGGGTTAACAAGGGCACTACTGTCTAATGGTGGTGTAGAGTGTTGAGGTCAGAGAAAGTAACATGAAAGCAGGGTAGGACATCCTTAGACAGAATCTACATGCTAGTTTGTTTGTTTGTTTTGTGGTAGGGTCTCACTTTATCTCAGGCTGACCTGGAACTCACTCTGTAGTCTCAGGCTGGCCTTGAACTCACAGCAATCCTGTCACCCATGCCTCCTGAGTGCTGGTATTAAAGGTGTGCACCACCATGCCTGGCCTAAGTGGTGTTTTGATGCCTGAACTAGAATTGAAATGAAAGGATGTTTGTTTCTTTGAGAGAGAACTGACTTGGGCTCCCATGTGTCCTTACATATGCTCTTATGCCATGTGAAATGCTGACCCCACTGGAAAGCATGTTATTTTAAAAATGTACAAATTTTTCATACATTCACAATTGTACCTAGATATGAACTGGTCTTAAGATGGGCTTGATAGTGGACACGTGTAATACCAGCACTGGGTGAGATGATGAGGCAGGGAGATTGTGAGATTGAGGCCAGCCGGGGTTAAATAGCCGATCCTGTCACAAAACAAACAAAACAAAAACCAAACCAAACAAAGAAATCAGAACAAAATAATAGCATTATGATTTTGAATCCTAGTTCAAAACTTCCACTATAGCAATCCTGCAATAAAGTCTGCTATAGCAATATTGCATGTTCCCTCTGTGTGCAGAGCGTGGCTTTCCTGAAGCCAGAGCTCTATCATTGTGCTTTCCAGCTCAGCTCGCTATGATGGTGAGAATGCTCCATCTTTGCCAGCAACACTGCAGGGGCTGGGCACATATGGCTATGGAGTCTGGTTCCACCAAGGAACCAACCTTTTAGTTTCCTTTAATTTCAATAACTTAAATACCCTTGGTAAGCAAGTGATTATTGTTTTGGAAAGTGTGCCTCCATAAGCTAAGAAACTAGATTTGGGCTTATTTTGAATTATTTTGAACTGGACAAGACCTTAACAGCCCATAATGTGGTGTCCTAGGAGAGAAGTTACTGATGCTTTTAGAAAAACATCACAGTGTACGTTCAGGACAAATGGTTTGTTTATGACACCAGGAATAGGCACATGGGAGGATCAAGGACAGTTCAGAAGGATGGTGACAGCAGCAGCAGTCTCAGGGGGTTTCTTTCACTTTTTAAATGGTTGATTTCCTGTCACAATAGGAAATTACTTCATTAACCTTGATCTGAGTTTTTGACCCTTTCATATATGTACATAATATATTTTTTGCATTAAAATACTTTAATATTTCTTTTTTATTGACAACTTTCATAATTACAGTCAACAAACCATGGTAATTCCCTCCCTCCTCCCACTTTCCCCTTTGCAACTCCACTCTCTATCATACCCCTTCCTTCTCTCAATCAGTCTCTCTTTTATTTTGATGTCATCATCTTTTCCTCCTGTTATGATGGTCTTGTGTAGGTAGTGTCAGACACTGTGAGGTCATGGATATCCAGGCCATTTTGTGTATGGAGGAGCACGTTGTAAGGAGTCCTACCCTTCCTTTGGCTCTTACATTCTTTCTGCCACCTCCTCTGCAATGGACCCTGAGCCTTGGAAGATGTGACTGAGATATTTCAGTGTTGAGCACTCCTCTGTCACTTCTTCTCAGCACCATGGTGCCTTCTGAGTCATCTCAAGGTCACTGTCATATAATATATTTTTATGCTATTCCTCCCAATTAATCTCTCATCAGCCTGTCCTTCTACTAAATCCCTTCTTCCCAATTGTTTTGTATCATAGGGAAAGTAGTTTCATGGCTTTTATCATTATTTTTTGACTCACTAAGTTAATTGGGTTTGCTTGCATGAGCAGGGCTGGGGGGATGTTATTTATTACGGAATGAGCAACTTACCAGTGGCTAGCTCACTGAAGAACGTGACTACTCTTCTCACAGCAACTATTAACTGCTACTAGTTACTAAGGGAAGTGTGTGGTCTTGTGAACCTATCACCATTCATGGTGCAATACTGACAGGCTCAATCTTATGCAAGAAATCAGAGCTGCTGTGGGCTCATGAGTACAATAGCCATGTGACATCTTTAGAAGACGGCATTCTGCAGCTTTTCTCCCCATCCTCATGCTCTTAAATTCTTTCCACCCCCTTTTCTTTTTTGTTGTTTTGAACTTTTTTTATTAATTAGTTTTGATTTCAGCAAATACAGTCAGTTTGGTACCATTATTAGGCTCTACCCCCTCCCCTTGGCCCCTCCTTGTTGAGTTATATGGGTCATGCATTGTGGAGTTAGCCCTCAGTTATGGGTAGGATAAATGTCTCTGCATATCATGACCCAACATGTGGCTCTGACATTCTTTCCACCCCCTCTTCTGCAAAATTTCCCTGAGCCATGTTGGGTTGATTTTTGGTCTGCTTCAGTGCTGAGATGTTGGGGGCCTCTGGGTCTCTGGGTCTCTGGCTCTCTGATTTGGCAGAAGTTGATTTTTCCCTGTGTTGGTCTTCTTCATCCTTGTGCTGGTATCCAGTTCACCAGGAAAACAGCACCCTTGCTTGTTTCGCCAATGTTTCTTAGTTTCAGCCCAGGCCCTTTTGAGGTATGATGGGGTGGCTCTCTCCTTAGTGTCTACATCTATCTGAAAAAGAGAAGCAGATTTTCCAACGGAGAGTAAGTTAGCACCAGGACAAATGAGATAACCCTTACTTTTATTTTATAGAGAGTTTAATAGGTGTAGGCCCTCTTGTAGCCCATGATTGATGGTAGCTTGATAATGGAGAGTGGGCTTATGTTGGATCTGGTTCTGACTTTTTTCCCAGCTCCAGCTATGGGTCCTGTACCACTGAGGGGATCAGTTAGCCAAATCAAGAGCAGTTGGTTCCCCCTCATGGCTGTGTGCCGCTATTGCACTTGTGTGGGCATCACAACAGGTTATTTGCTACTAAGTAGGTTAGATGCTTGGACAGATATTGGTCACTTTCCCCCAGTCGCCCATGTAGCACCTACTGGCACTAGATGTGCTAACTGTTTGGGACTGACTCTCTTCCAGCTTCCAGCCGTGCCATTCCATTTTACATGTCAACCACATACAGTGTCTTCAGCAGTGGTCTACCCCTCTTCTATGAGGTTCTCCAGGGGATTCTTAAGTGAGTCCATGTGACCCTAAGCTAGGCTTAGGTGACTGTGGAGAGATGTGTTCAGGACACAGATGCTCTCAGCTGGGGAAAATTTATATTCAGGAAAACGAGAGGGTACCCAATAGGCTACTCACTGCACCACTCAGCATGGCTTATCAAGAGAGGAATCCACAGATTTTCATGTCAGCTGGATGCTCACTGTGGTTGACCTTGAAGTCTGGCATTCCAGGCAGGTGGATCAACATGAGCCCTGGCAAATGGTCCCCTTGACTCTGCCATGGTCTTGAGTCTAGTGATGAATTGGACTTAAAATTGATTTCAGAAAAGCAATGAAGGTCATAGCTGCCGGGTTCTTGGATATTATTTTGTGTTCTCATAGGCTTTAGTGGTTCTGGATTTATGGGAGAGAGAATTAAATTCCACATTTGTGAGTTTCTTTCTTCAACAAAGGGGACTTGCCTTTCAGTTTATGACATTAAACAGCTTCACATACTTTCCACTGTAGTAAGAGTGCCATTGCCAGTCTGGGAAATCTTGTCCTGAGCCCATTTCACTTGGAGATTAAGGCATGTGCATCTCTTGTCTTCAGTTCTTGTCTATACTCCAGACACTCCTACTTCCTCCCTCTCAGTGGGCCTTTTTTAAAGCCAGAAATGTGCCCTTCCAGTTTATTGTTCTTAAAAAAATAGTTTCTTTACAGCAGTGTGTGGAGGTTAACAGAACTTGAAAGTTAAAGCATAGGGGATCATGTTTTTACTAATTCTAGTTTTCTTGAGTAGTTTTGTCCTTTTAAAAAACTTAAAAAATTATATTTATTTTTTAAGGAGAGAGAGAGAGAGAGAGAGATAATAGCAAGGGGGGGGGGGGATATAATGGGCATACCAGAGCACTTGCCACTACAGACAAACTCCAGATATATGCAGCACTTTGTGTATCTGGCTTTTCATGGGTACTGGGTTATCAAACCTAGACCATTAGGCTTTGGAAGCAAGGGCCTTAACAGCTGAGCCATCTCTCCAGCCCTAAAACTTTTTTGCATATGTGTGTATGTGTGTATGGGGGATAGGCAGATGTGTGCATATATATGTGCGTGTGTGTGTGTGTGTGTGTGCATGTGCATGTGCATGTGCAAGTGCATGTTTATGTGGAGGCCAGAGGACAACCTCAGGTATCATCCTAGGAATGCCATCTACCTCTTTTGAGACAGGCTCTCTCTTTGGCCTGAAGCTTGCCATTTTGATTTGACTGAGTGACCAGTGAGCTCCAGAGAGCCTTCTTTCTTTGCCTCCATAGCTCTTGGATTACAAATGTGTGTCACCATGCTCAGCATTTATGCAGGTACTGGGTGTCTCTATTAGTTACTTACTCATTGCTATGACCAAACACCAGGTAAGAAGCAGAGAGGGAAGGGTTTATTTTGGCTTTCAGTTCCAGCAAGTACACTTCATCATGACTGGGAAAGCATGGCAGAAGAAGCAGGAAGTGTGCTGGTCACATTGCATCTAGTCAGAAGGGGAGAGGAAGCAGGAGTTGGCTAGACTATAAAACCACAAGTTGTGGGCTGGAAAGGTGGCTCAGTGGCTAAGAAACTTGCCTGTAAAACCTAACGACCTGAGTTTGGTTCCCCATTACCCACGTAAAACCAGATGCAAAAAGTGCCGTGTGCATCTGGAATTCATTTGTAGTGGCTAGAGGCCCTTGTGTACTCATTCTCTCATTCTCTTTCTCTGCTTGGCATGGTGGCACACACTTTTAATCCCAGCACTCAGGAGGCTGAGGTAGGAGGATCACCACGAGCTTGAGGCCAGCCTGAGACTACATAGTGAGTTTCAGGTCAGCCTGGGCTAGAGGGAGACCCTACCTTGAAAACAACAACCAAATAACCCATCAAGTTGCACACCCTTAGTGATCCATTTCTCCAGCAGTGTTCCACATCCTAATGTGCCCTCACCTTCTGAAACAGTGCTGTCAGAAAGGGACTGTGTGTTCAAATGCAGAGCCTATGGGCTACATTTTACACTCAAATCCCAACAGGATCAAACTTAGATCCTCATGCCTGTGAGGCAGCACATTACTCATTGAGCCATCTCCCTGACCCTTCAAGTAGCTTTTAGCAATGAATTGTACAGTGGTATCTTATTTTCTCTACTCCAGTAACTTTAAAAAAATATTTTATTTTTATTTATTTATGAGAGAGAGAGAGAGAGGGAGGGAGAGAAAGAATATGAATGGGCATGCCAGGGCTTCCAGCCACTGCAAACGAACTCCAGACACATGTGCCCCTTTGTGCATATGGCTAAAGTGGATCCTGGGGAAACAAACCTTACTCCTTTGGCTTTGCAGACAAACATCTTAATTGCTAAGTCATCCCTCTAGCTTGTTTTTTTAAAAAAATATTTTAAAATTTTATTTTAGAGAGAATGAGCAAGCAAGCAAGAGAATTGGCATACCAGGGCCTCAGCCACTGCAATTGATCTCCAGATGCTTGTGCCACCGAGTGGGCATGAGCAACATTGTGCTTGTCTCACCTTTGTTCGTCTGGTGTATGTGGTATTTGGAGAGAACATGGGTCTTTAGGCTTTGTTGGCAAGCACCTTAACTGCTAATCCATCTCTGCAGCCCTAGTGTTAGCTTTTTGCTAGTCATTCCACCATTGATAATCTGCTTCAGAAAAACAACAACAACAACAAAACCAACATGCTACTATGTAGTAAAGATTTTATTACTTAGACAAAGGATTAAAGTTCCAGAAGAGTATTATGGGAGTTCCTGTGGCATATATTTGGATCCTATCTTCTATGGCATTGTTGTACAGGGCAACATCCTATTTCTCCTTTAAACCTGTAGGTTGTTTTCCTGACAGCCCTTCTCCTGCATGGCATTGAACGGCTAGTGCTACTCCCTGTAGGAATGGGTGTCGTTGGCTGTTCTGCAGGTCCTACATGGCCTAGAGTCCCAAGAGAATGCCTTATGTTATGCTTATGACTTCGGGCTATTTTAGGGTAGCCTGTTTATTCAAACCTTACTAAAATTGGGATTGAGTAATGGCCTCTTTAAAGATGAATTGATCATGGCTTGAATATGTATTTTCATTTCTTCTTTTGGTTTCTGGATGGCTTATGTTCCAGAGAGTGTGATTCAAGTATTCCAGTGCTGTAAGAGAGCCAAATTCTGTTCCTTAGGTAGATAAATAAAGCATGGTTGGAACTATTTGAAGTTGTCACACTGACCTTTTACATCAGCACTAGACTCTCTGAAAAAGTGGTAGTAAGATGTAAGGCCTCAGGGTAAAGGAGAAGACAGAGATATTCGAGTTGAAGGATCTAGGAGATGCTGTTCTGTTTGGTTCTCTGATCATTCCTCTACATTCATTTCTAATAAGGAAGTGAACCCCAGATGGCAGGCCTGATTTGCTTTGATTGAGTAACTGTTGAAATCCATTTCATTGCTTAAATCAGGTTAACTAAGAGAGAAGGATGTTTTGTAAGTCTGGTCTCTGGGTTTCTGGTATATTTACTGATTTCTACTTAATACCTATTTCTGTTTCTTAGGCATTCTCTTGATACCAGCTTCTGGTATAAAGGATTGAAAAGGATAAGACAAAAAGAAACTAGCTTGTAATGCAATCAAAGCAAATTCAATGGTTTTATTATTTTTTTTTGGCAGAGAGAATGTGGGCTTAAGTAAAAGTCTTCATTTCATCCCTTCTGGGAATTTAGTTTTATAAACCACATATGAAATATTTCATGTCTGTTCACTACCAGTGATGTTAACCATAACCAGTCAGTGTCAACACAGGGAAGAAGAGCTGGAGAAGGGCAAATGAATCGTTATATTCTGTGATCTATTGGTAAGCCAGCACCCCTTTCCTGTTGGCCTTCGTACTGCTTTAGTTTTGTTTGTCACTGTATTTCAACCTCTGTGTGTGTGTGTGTGATGTTTATGTTTGCCAGCTGGATTTATACGTAGGTGGCTAGGGAATTGAACCTGGGCCAGCAGGCTTTGCAAGCAAGTGCTTTGAAGCTCAACCATCTCCCCCTGCTACATTAAAATTTTTATTAAAATTATACTTGGGGCTAAGAATATATATCTGTCAGTAAAATACCTGACTTGTAAGCATGAGGACCTCAGTACCCATGTAATATGCTGGAGAAGGTGAGCCATGTTTGTAGTCTCAGTGCTGGGCAGGTTGAGAAAGGAGAGTCCTTGCCAAGGGATTCATTGACCAGCTATTCTAGCTTACTTAGTGAGCTTCAGGCCAAAGAGTGACCCCGTTTCAAAGTATGTGAATGGTATTCCTAAGGATAGCACTCAAGATTATCCTCCGGCCTCCATAGGCATGAGAACACATATGCACACTTACATATGCACACTGCACATGCAAACACATATAAATTATACTTGAAGGTAAAAATAAAGATTAATTCTAATGATCTGTTTTATTCCCTATTCATTTCCCAAATAAATATTCAGTTCATATATGAAAATGGCATTTAAAACTTTGAAAATGGAGAGAACTTGGCAAATCATTTATTCAGTAATCTGTTGCTATAAGTTACTGAAGAGAGGTCAGTGATTTAGTCTTTACTAATTGGTTGGTTGGTTGATAGATTTTATTTCCTCCAGCTTTGCTGAGATAGAATTTAAGAAAATAAATATACATATTCAAAGTTTACAGTGTGATAATGTGTTATCTTTGATATTATTGTGAACTGCTGTGTTAATTAAGGCAATTAATGTGTCTATCACATAGTTACCGTGTGTGTGCATGTGTGTGTGTGCGCGCACGTGCACGTGCAAGTATACAGTATACAGTGTTACTATAATGCTGCATAATCCTACAGAAACAAACTTAAGTATCTAAGAATGAATGAAAAGATAAGGAAAATGTGTGCAATGTGTATATGTACAACTAAAAATAGTTCATTTTTAAATTAGAAATCCCTGTCATTTCTGACCACATGGATGAACCAAGGGTACACTGTGCTAATGAACAAGCTATGCAAGCTGAGGGCTGCAAGATTTTGCTTATATATGATATCTAAAATGTTTAAACACATAGAAGCACAGACAATGATGTTTTTTCCGGGTCCTAGGAGTGGAGAGGGGAGATTCTGGCTAAAGTATATGAAATCAGGTCTGCAAGAAGCTTAGTGATTCAATGCTGACCCTGGAGAAGTCCGCAGACACTGCAAAATACCTGGCGAGTACTTGAGACAGTCTCTCTTCATGGAACATCTCAGCCATCTTGGCCCAAACCTGAGTTCTGAGCCCGCTGGAATACTATGAGAAGGTATCCAGAAACTACTCCTTTTCTGCACAGATGCTATACTGCATCACCTCCTGGTGAGTTTAATAATTATCATTTACGGGGTGAAAGTAATGTGAGCATTTACAAGACACACCTAGACAGTGCAGTGTCAGGGCAGTATTTAGGTTGATTTGGTCCTTGGACTGATGGCAGTCAGTGTTTACTGTCTCAGGAACACATGGGGCAGGCCAGCCTCCATGTCCTCTTCTTCAGCTCCTTGCTATGGACATCAAGATCAATCTAAGAAGATAGCATAAAAACCCAAAGATGATTTATAAATTAAAATTTCTAAAGTGGAAATTGTTCAGTATCAGATAGCTTCTAGAAAATCCATAGAACATTCTTTTGCTCTGAAAACATAGTTTGGTAAAAATTTATGTATTTGAGAAAAAACTTTCACACAAAAGAAGAGGTGAGATTCTTGAGTGCCAGGTACTAAACCTCCAATCTTTTGATCTTCCTCCAAATTAGGCACTCTTTTTCCCTACATTTTACAAATATGAAAACTGAGGCAAAGTTGAACTTTGTTACTTTCTCAAGATTATGCAGCCAGTTCCAAGAGTTGGAGTATGTACTTGATTGCTTGGCCTGGAAGCACTCACTGTCAGGAGCTGTGGTAATGAATATTGTAGTGAACGAATGTAGTGAGTGAGTAATGAATATTGTAGTTAGCTTTCTGTTTCTGGGATGAACTTCCAAACCAGACACAGTTTATAGGAGGAAGGGGTTATTTCAGCATATAGATCCATCAGTGGTGGAAGAAGCTGGCTGCCATTCATAAATCCAAGCAAGCAAGCAGGAATGGGACAGCAGAAAAAGCAGGGACCCAGGCAGAGCCCAGGCTTCTTTGCATACATTTGAGCTAGAAATCAGATCTGCCTCCAGTGACACCTCTTCTGGCCAGGCAGCTGGAGACGGGCTTTAATAAAACCACCTGAGTCTATTGGGGGACATACATTTAAACTAAACATGAGTGAGTGAGTGTGTGTGTGTGTGCGTGTGTAGGATTGATGCCAGGTGGTAGGGATGTCTTCCTCAGTTACACTCTACCTTATTCTTTGAGACAGGGTCTCTTAGTAGCCAGTGTTCCCACCTCTCCAGTGCTGGATTACAAGCATGTGCTACCTCACCCAGCATTTTACATGTGCTCTGAGGATTGAACTCAGGTCCATATGCTTGTGTGGCAAGCACTCTATCCACTAAGTTATCTCCCCTGTCCACTTGGGCCTTTATATTTTTGTCCAGGTCCCTAGGGCTCCTCTGAAGTTGTTGGGGAGGAAAGATGATGCTACCTCACATGGTCTCTTGCCACAGTTTCTTTTTGATCTCCTTTATCCCATCTTCCCAGGCCCCAAATCCTTAGCTTCAATTCAAAGCCCTCTGTCATGTTTGGCTTGTCACCATATGGTTGTTAGGGTGGCTTCTTAAGCTGGCACACACATACTACCCCTGAGCTGCATGACATGTTTTCTTTCAAAGTCCAGAAACTTCCCTGTGGGTGTGGCCACTTGCTATCTTCCCTACTGCCTGTCTGGTGGGGGGATCTGTCCTCCATTCTGGCTGGCTGGGATTTCTGGGAGGATGGACAGGCTCCCAGTTCAGTGGAGCAAGTTCACATGCTTGGCTCTAACCATGGGTTCTTTCAGGCCCATCCCTTGGATACCTTCACAGGTATGACTAGCCAAATTTCATTCATTCTTTTCATACATTTCCTTAAAAATTAAACCCAACAATAAAAGTCTTTTTCTTTTTTCAAAATAGACATACATAGTGTCACCATTAGGATGAGAGCCATCTCTTTAGGGCAGTGGTAGACTTTTATTATCACAGTGTACAAACAACCTTCATCTGTACTCATTCTATTTTTTCATCCTTTACAATAACAGACCAGTACAGTAATATCTACTGAACATTTACCAGGTGCTAGAGATGGACACACGTACATACAGAGCACACAGTGGGAACAAGAATAAGAATTCCTCTACACAATTTTGAGTATTTTTGAATGTGTATGGTGGTATATGAGTGTATGTATGTGTGTACACATGTTTGTGCGCATGTAGAGGCTAGAGATTGACATTGAATGTTTTCTTCAACCTCTTTCATCTTATGTTGTAGAGACAGGGCCTCTCACTGAACCTGGAGCTCACTGATTCAGCTAAATTAGATCATTATTGAGTGGCAGAAGTCCTTGTGTCTCTGCCTCCCAAGCACAGGGATTGCAGACCTAAGTAGCATCCTTAGCTTTCACATGGGTACTGGGAATGTAAACATAGGTCCTCATATTTGGCAGCAAGCAGTTTACCAAGTGAAGTATCTCTCCAATGCCATCAGTCCGCATACACATGAGGCCCATTAATCATATCAGGTAAGGTCATGTAAGTGCCAAACAGTGGCAAGCAATTTTATAACATCACACAAACTTTTATGTATAAAAAAGAAAAATCAGGTGACTTCACTGTTAGAAGAATGATTGTCCACAACTTAGGGTCAAGTCCTTTTTCTTTATTTTTCTGGGGTTGGAACTAGACCCCAGGGTCTCTACAATGCCAGACAAGCACTCTACCATTGAACTACCTCTAGGGAGATTTTAAACAATTATAATGCAACATTTATTTTTCAGTTCTATTTCAGTTTTTCATTTCTGAAAAAATCTACTCAGTTCTTTCATATATGTTGAGTATTTATTCTATCTAAAGTAAGACGAGTAGTAGAGGTTAAGAACATAATCATGTCTGCCCCTGTGATTTCCATCTTATTACAATATATGTATCCATAAGAGATGAGTTAATAAAGGAAGGTGGTGTCAAACAGGAACTCTTGGTCCCCTTGCTCTTTTTTTTTAAAATTTTTAAAATTTATTTATTTGAGAGCGACAGACACAGAGAGAAAGACAGATAGAGGGAGAGAGAGAGAATGGGCGCGCCAGGGCTTCCAGCCTCTGCAAACGAACTCCAGACGCGTGCGCCCCCTTGTGCATCTGGCTAACGTGGGACCTGGGGAACCAAGCCTCGAACCAGGGTTCTTAGGCTTCACAGGCAAGTGCTTAACCGCTAAGCCATCTCTCCAGCCCCCCTTGCTCTTAAGTATTATAGGAATTTAGAAGCCAGAGAAAGGCCATGGCTTGTGGTGGTATGTACAGCTATAGCCAAGAGTTAGACAGTTAGATGGGGGACAGGATGGACAGGTAGGGAGAGTTCCCACAGGTAACAAGGGTGGGAAAAGGTGTGGCTTAGTCTACCCATAGGTGGGCCTTGCATAGAGGGAAAGGCTTTGGGTGTTGCAGGGGCATCTCAGAAGGTCAAAAATAGTCACATCATCACAAGCCTCCCTGCACATACACACACATGCACACATATGCAAACTTATACATCAGAAAGTATTTCTCTGCTTAATGCATCTCTTTTTAAACACAAATGTATTCACTGCTCATTTAGTGAAGTGGTTAAGTCACAGTAGGAGGCTGGGCATCAATGAATACAAATGCAGGTGTTTCTTGAGATTTTTCTATCAGCTGTACACAAAGAGTGAATTTTTATTTTATTTGACAGTGAGGGAGATAAAATCATTTTTTACTGTCATGTAAAATTTACTTTTAGCTTTGTTTTGAGACACAGTCTTTCTATATTGCCAGGGCTAGTTTGGAACTAGAGATCTTCCTGCTTCAGCCCCTTAAGTGCTAGGATTATAGCCATGGACCACCTTGTTTGACTAAAGTTTACCAATTTTAAGTATACATTCCACTAGCGTTCAGTAAATTCACATTGTTGTGTAGTAGATCTCTAGATTTTGCAAAACTGGTATTCTTTACTCATTAAACAATTGAGAGTTGTTTTTCTTATGTGTATGTATATGTGTGTGGTATTTTTGAGAGTATTTGTATGTGTGTGGGTATGCATGTATGTAAATGTTGTTGGAGGCCAGAGGATAACCTTCTTCAGGGATGCCATCCACCTCTTCTTGTGAGAGAATCTCTCGTCCTAGAGCTCATCCATTAGGGTAGTCTGGCTGACTAGTGAGTTCCAGGGATTTATCTGCTTATACCTCCCCCATGCTGAGATTACAGGCATGCCACCCACCCCCAGCATTTACATACTTGCAGTCTCCCCAGGCCCCTCTCTGGAGTCTAGGAGAACCGAACTATGAATTCTTCTTTGGAAGTTTTCAGTCCCCATAGTTGGGGTTATGGGTACTTGGTTGCAGCAGGTGTTGCAAGGCCATTCATGATAAATATGCCCACAGCATATTGTGCTTACTGTAAGAAACTCCTTAGTGGACATTATCTATCATCTATCTATCTATCTATCTATCTATATATTTAAATTTAAATATATATTTAATATATATTTATATATATTTAAATTTAAATAAACATATTTAAATATATATTTAATATATTTTATTTATTTATATATTAATATAAATATATATTTATATATAATATTTATATTTATATACATTAAAAATATATATTTAAATTTATATATATATATATATATATATATATATATATATATATATATATTTAAATTTGGGGTAGAGAGTTGGCTCAGAGGTTATATGTTTCCTGTGCAAGCATGAGAGCCTGAGGGAGCCTGAAACTGCCCAAGTTAGAATCTCCAGAATCCATGTAAACAGCTGGACACAGACACACTTGCCTGTAACCTCACTCCTGAGAAAGGGGAACAGAGACCAGGATATCAAGCTCTGCTAACAGTAAGAGACTCTTGCTCAAACAGTAATGGGTGTGAGAGGAATGGATCAGGACACCTAGGTTCTGCTCTCCCTACCATAGGCGAGTGCCCCATGCCTTAGGCAAACACACAGGTGCCACAAGGGCACATTTGTGTGCATACACCACCTCAAACACTCACACACTCACACACCACATTACACACATAGAAACAAACGAAAAAATTTGTTTTGGATATGCAGTATCAGCTGTGTTGCTGCTTCAAGGACTTCACCCTGGTGTGCCTTCTGGTGCCTCCTGCACCAAAGGCCAAGAAGGCCCAACCTTGGCTTCTGGTCCCTTGCTGTCCAGGCACTGAGCTCACCTTATAGCACAAGCAGTCCACCACTGGCCTGGGCCTCTGGACCTGCAGTCGGTCAGGTACTGTGAACTCAGATGTGTGTGCTGGGAACTGCTTCTGGATGTGCCTTAGCTATAGAACTTCTGGCTCCTGGCTTACTTTGGTTCCTGCCTGCATTCCAGTCATGTTTTCCCATTTCTTGATTTTTCTACCACAGTTGGTCTTCATTTTTATAGCTAAGAACTCTGTTCTGCTATCTCTTGTCCACTGTCCTCTGTGAGCTTTATTAGTCTATATGTCATCCTTGGCTGAGCCGAAGTTTCTCAAAGGATTTTTTGATCTTCAGTGAAGGTCATGTGCTAGACTGATTTCTCACTTGGGCAGGAAGGAGTCCTGTTCTTAAAGCCTTTCTTCTCTCTTTCCTTTTACTATGTAGCCTGGAAGGAACTGCTATAACCGTCAGCCTTAGAAGGTGCCTGCCTGTGGCTTGGACTTAACGGGGTTTGGCCAGTGTCCCCCTTGCATTGTATTTGGACATGTGTAGAACAGCAAGACTCTGTGGGTACTCTGGATGTAGAGCCAGTGAGTTCCCCACTCCTGATTCAGATGCGGGCTGAGAAAGAAGTGGAGTAAATACATGGGTTATCCCAGGTCTCTGGTGAGTGGACAGCAGGAAGGAAGAGGTGCAAGAGTGGTTGTTGGGCACAGCTGCTATAGTCAGTGGCCATGTTGATAAGCAGTGTGGGGTTCTCAGAGAGATTTGAGCTAGAGATGGGATGTGTTGGGAAGGAAGTGAGTTTCTCAGTGTGGAATATGTATCATCTTCCTGTGCCAACCTTGGTCCCCTTGGGCTGCTGTAACAAAACACCAAGTGGCTTATGGAACAGACACATTTCTCAAAGTTTTGAGGTCAGAAAGTCCAAGATGAAGGGACTAGCAGATTCAGTGTCTGATGAAGGCCATTTCCCGGCTCAGAGTTGACACATTCACCTCTACCCTGTGATGACTTTGGTGGAAGGGTCTCAGAAGTCCCTAGTATGATGTACTAATCCTATCCATGCAGGCTCAAATCCCATGATCTAGTCACCTTTCAAAGGTTTTGCCTCCTAACACTGTCATTGTGGGGGCCACAAATGATTTCAACAAATGAATTGTGTGTGGGGGGGGCACACATATTTGAAGTATAGCACGTGGAAAGTTAATTTGCATTAAGAAATTTAAGACCATAAGGGACAAAAAGCTTAGAAGACAAAAAAAGATGATGGCTATTCTGTTAGCTCCTTTCCTCATTGCTGTGAAAATATTTGACAGAAGCAACTTAAGGAAGGCTTTACTGTGGTTAACAGTCAAGAGCACAGTTCATCATGGTGGGGAGGGCATGGAGGACAGGAGTTTGAGGTAGCCGACCACATTGTATCCAGAGTTAGGCAGCACAGAGGGATGAGTAGTACTGCTTGGCTCAAGTGCTCCTCGTGCAGTGCCCAGCTCACACTTAGGGTGGGTCTTTCCACTTCATTTAGCCCAATCTCAAAACTCCCTCACCAACATGCACAGAGGTTTGGCTCCTAGGTGATGCTAGATCCTGTCAGGATAACAATCAATACTGACCATCATAGCAGCTAAAGGAATAAAAGGCCAGTGCCTTAAATGATGACATCTGAATTATAATAGCAATGCTTATGTGATATTTCTGTTAGAAATATTTTCATTTATTTACTGGAGGGAGAGACAGAGGAAGAGAAAGTGACTATAGGCACACCAGGACCTCTTCCACTGAAAGTAAACTCCAGATGCATGTTCCATTTTCTGTGCCTGGCTTCATGGGGGTGTTGGGGAATTGAATTTGGGCCATCAGGCTTTGTAAGGAAGTGCCTTTAGCCACTGAGTCATTTCTCCAGCCCTTGTAGTTTTTTTTTTTTTTTAATTTTAGAGAGAGATAATGGTGTGCAGGGCCTCAGCCACTGCAATTGAACTTCAGATTTTTGCACCACCTAGTGAGCATGTGTGACCTTGCACTTGCCTCACCTTTGTGTGTCTGGTTTATGTGGGATCTGGAGAGTCAAACATGGGTCCTCAGACTTCAAAGCCAAGCACCTTAACCACCAAGCCATCTCACCAGCCCTAGTGTGTTTTATGTCTTAACAGAGAAGTTACAGGTGATTCAGTATATCCCACTAATGAGTCTCTGCTTAGGAGAAAATATTAACAGGGTGTATCACTCACTTTTCTTGTTGCTATGATAAAATACTTGAAAATGCAACTTAAGGGAGGGGAAATTTATGTCAGCTCACAGTTCAGGGCATTTAGCCCTTTGTGGCAGGAAAGGGACCGCCACCAAGGCTGGGACTCTGGCTGTGGCTTACTTCCATCTAGTGGATCAAGAAACTGAGCCATGATGCTGGAACTGGGGCTGGCCTATAACCTGTAAGGCTAGCACTCCCATACGCATAACATATACACGGAGTCTTCTTTGCTTCCCCGTGGTGGTTCGTTGATTGCCTCAGGCCTGAGTCCATGCACCACAACCTTCCTGTATTGTTCTTTTGACTTTGTTTCTTTACAAGGCAGCTTTACCTCCCACTACAAAGGTTATAGCCTATGACTGGGGCTATAGAGTTCTGTAGTAAAATTCTTGCCTACCATGTATGATGAAGGCCTGGGGATTAATCCCTGACATTGGGAGAAAAAAAGTTGAAATCATGACCTTAATGTTTCTGTAACTTTCTCCTGTGGGGGAAATCAGAGCTGAACTTGCTGATAGTGCTAAAAACTTTGAGGTGGCTGGATGCTTTCGCCACCAAGTTTACATAACTGGGAACTTGATACTAGAATATTCTCTCATAAAATATAACCCAAACCTTAGCATGTTTTTCAGGCTTTGTCCAAGGATCAGGTGCTGCACGAAACTTTCCCAGAAAGATGCTCTGGGGAAGGGGTCTTGGACTCTGGGTGGGCATAGCATACCTGTTGGAGAAGTAGGAGGCCCAAGTATAATGACTTCTATTTCCTGTCCAGGTTCCCAGCTGATTGAAAGAAACACAGTGACTGGAACACATAGGAGGTCAGAGTGTCTTGTCTCTTCTGGAGAATGTTGTGTGAAGTCTGCCAGCAGCAGCCAGCTAGGCCTGCTAATTGAATTCCTGGAATGAATCTGATGTACTGCAGGGGCACCAGCAGACCCATCCCTGGGGACAGGGCCTGAAGCTGCAATGGAGCTAAGATTTCAAGAGTTTGCTTCCAAAACCCAGCATAGGGCAGGGTAGGGCAGAGCTGAGCTGAGCTGAGCTGAGCTGTGCCCAGACTCTCCCCAGCTTATCCAAGAACTTCCTTTTCCTTCCTGGAAGGGAAGTCAGGAGTGTGCTGGATGTTCTGGCTGCTGAGTGCAGCTGGGGTGTGTTTCTAATAGTGGTTAGAAGTGGAGGGGACAGCATTTGTTTATTTGTTCTTTATGTGGCTGCATGGGGTGGCACTGATTTGTAGGGACATGAGTGTGCAGGTTCAATTCTGAGATCAAGATTTCTGATTTCTACTTGCTTTCTCTCTCTGTGTTTAATAAAGTAATCAGGCAGGTCTCCAGTGAGTTGTTGGTCAGGGAGGCCACTGGTGCCTCTCCTAATAATATATGCTATTGCCAAGGCTCTTGGATGCCCACCAGAACTAGATGGTAAGACACTACTCCTGAAGATGCCACATGCTTAGGCTTTAGGATACCGAGAAATAAGTCTGGAGGTAAACTGGAAGCCTCCTCCCTGTTGGCTAGCTGTCATGGTGCTGGAAGGTGCTATGAAGCCTGTTGGGGGAGAAAAGTCACCTTTAGGCTTCACCAGCAGTGGACTCTGCAAACCACATGGCTGACCAGCCAAGCAGAATATGTCAACTGGCACATGTGTGTTATGGTGGAAAACAGCTGTTCTTTGATTAGATTTGAGGCCTGCTCCATGGGAGGGAAGTTATGCCTAGTACTGAAAACACAATCAACATAAAACATAAAAAAACTGCATGGGCTGAAGCTTCTCTGTTCAGATGGTGGTGACCACTGGGGAGGCACAAAACTCTTCAAAGGGATACGGAGAAGTGACAATGGAGCATTCAGCACCAAATGAGACATCTGTATCTGTCACACCCTCCAAGAGTCAGGGACCATAACAGAAGAGGTGGCAGAATGCATGTAAGAGTCAAAGGAAGGGAGGAGTACTTGGAATACTGTTTTCCAGACATTAAGTGGTCATTGCATTTAGGACCTCATAATGGCTGACACTATCTACACAAGACCTGTGTAATATGAAGGCAAAAAAACCCCAGATGACATGAAAATAGAAGAAAGACTAGTTAGAAAGGAGTCCAGTGGAAAGGGACAGGGGAGGACATTACCTTCTTCATCAGAGCAGCAGTGACTACCCTTGAGATTGGGCCTATTGATGTTCTCCAATAAAGGAAGGGAAGTGGTTATCTGACTCTCACATGAGATCTCATGTATCCACCTGTGCCTCCCAGTCAGCTCTATGCTGCCTGGAGCCTCGTGGCTCAAGGAGCTATGAGAGTATGTAGTGTGTGGAAGGATAACTGAAGAGGATTTCCTTGCATATACCTTTGAGGAAGTCACATCTATGCTGGAAAGACTTCATGGTAGTGTGGCCTTTTTTGGGGGGTCACCTACACTCTTGCAAGTAACCCTTTACCTATGCTCTGTAAGCCCTAAACACACATTGATTTGCCCAGTTAAAGTTGGTAGAACCATTATTTTTGTCTGTCACAAGTGCGCCATCTTGGGGGAGCAGATCTTTGCTTACTTATTCCCAGAAAAAGTTCACAGAAATACAATATCATAATACAAACATATACATTATGTTATATAACTATATATTTACATATAAATATGTAACTTTAGTGAGTTCAATTTTTTTCTTTTAGTTTTTTTCAAGGTAGAGTCTCACTTTAGCCCAGGATGACCTGAATTTCACTCTGCAGTGCTAGGCTGGTCTTGAACACATGGTCTTGAACACATTAGATTTGAGGAAAGAGGCAGTTCCCTTACCTGTGCCTCCTGAGTGCTGGGATAAAAACATGCACCACTAGGCTTGGCTTCATTTATAATATTTTTAACTTTTATTAAAAATAATTTGTTTCATAGTGAAGCAAAGAAAGTACTGAGAAGTTCCATGTACTCCCTACATTTCATTTTTATTATTATTATTTTATTGTTTTGAGGTAGGGTCTCTGTTGAAGTCAGGTTCACATTGCTGGCAGAAATAACCCAACCAGGAGCAGCTTGTGGGGAGAAAAAAGGTTTATTTTGGCTTATGGGCTTAAGTGGAAGCCTCAAGATGACTGGGAAATTGATGGCATGAGCAGAAGTTGGACATCACCTCCTGGGTAACATCAAATGGACAACCACAGTGTGCCAAATACTGGCAAGAGGAAACTGGGTATAATACCCATAAGCCTTCCCCCAACAATACACTGCCTCCAGGAGGTGTTAATTCCCAAATCTCCATCAGCTGGAAACCTAGCATTGAGAACACCTAAGTTTATGGGAGACACCTGAATCAAACCATCACTTCCTCATTCTAGTCCAGCTGACCTGGAACTCTCTCCTTTAGCCCCAGACTGGCGTCAAACTCATAGAAACCCTCCTATATCTTTTCTCAAAAGTCCACATTCTTTAGTTTGCATTCTTTCACATTTTAAAAAGTTCATTCTTTTATTGAGAGAGAGAGAATGGGCACACCAAGATCCCTAACCACTGCAAACAAACTCCAAATGAATAAATCACCGTTGCATCTGGCTTATGTGGGTTGTTGGGAATAGAACCTAGTTCCTTAGACTTTTCAGGCAAGTGCCTTAACTACTAAGTCATCTCTCCATGGTTAATCCACATTCTTTATTGTTATTGTCTCCTCTTTCCTCAAGAGTCTGCATTCTTTGTTCTCATTGTCTCCTCCTCAGTCTGCATTCTTTCACATTTTGAAAGGTTTTAAACCTTTAGAAAATTGATTTGTGAGAGAATGGGCATGCCAGGACCTCTAGCCACCATAAACAAACTCCAGACACATGCACCACCATGTGCATCTGGTTTATATGGGTACTAGGGAAAGTGAATCTGTGTCATTAGAATCACAGGCAAGTGTCTTCACTGCTAAGCCATGAGAGAGAGAGCTATGAGAAAGAGAGCGAGAGAAAGACCTGGTGCACCAGGGCCTCCAGCCCCTGCAGTCAAGTACCAGACATGTGTGCCACCTTGTGCGCATGTGCCACCTTGCTCACCTGCAGGACCTTGTGAGTCTTGCTTATGTGGAGTCCGGCAAGCACTTTAACTGCTAAGCCATCTCTCCAGCCCCTTTTCACATTTACACACAAGATAAGAAATCACAAGAATGTGCCATTCAAAATAAGGTTCTAAACAATTTGATAAGACCATCCAGGGCAATTTTGTACCATACAAATGACATTTAATCTTGTTATCTCGAGTAAACTAGGTTTCAACAACCACAGTCACCTTTGAAGCAAAGTTTCAAATTTCCCAAGTTAGCTTGGCAGTTTTTGAGGTAACATTTCACACATGTAAAAGCCCCAAGCCCTGCACGCCTGTTCTCACCCAGAGGGGCAGACACCTTCTCACCATGTTTCTGAGCCAAAGCCGAGTTCCAGTGTTTGGGGCTTCATCGCATTTTCTGTGTGAAAATGAGCCTTTGCAAAACCAGCTTTCTCGCTAAGAAGGAGCACATTTTCTTCCTTACAGGCAAGAGGTGCTGTCGCACTTCCTAAAATGGCTCCCAAACATTCCTTACTACTTCTTTTCCAACATGAACACAACTTTGTGCTGGAATACTGTGAGGTTGAAGGGGTCCAGTAACCATCCTCACTATGTGGAGGATATACTACACAGGTCCCTGTGGACCTGGAGGAGGGAAGATGGAATCTTCTCCAAGGTTTTGAAAGCCTCATGCTTCCCCTACACTGCTGCCTCTGGCCCAGAACAGGAGGACCACACTCTCCTCCCTCCTTGCTGACCTCCATTTGTGAGGTTTGAGCTCCCTCCAAGTCAGGGTGGGTTCGTAGACATGGCAATAACTACCTTGCTCCTGCCAGTGTCCTATATTAACTTTATAACAGTACCCTTTAGAGGGACACATGGTGACACACAGGCTTGGTCTCACATTCTATTCCAAAGAGTCATCAGCTGTACACATTGGACATTCAGAGCAGCCCCTACTCTGTTGTTATGGCTTGAGTGTGAAATGTCCTCACAGGCTCATGGGTTTGAATATTTGCTCTCCAGCTGCTAGTACTGTTTTAGGACATTGTAGAACCTTTAGGATCTTGGGCCTAGCTTGAAGACATTGGTCATTGAGTGATGGCCTGGTTCCAGTTCTAGCCTGATCTCTCTGCTTCTTGATCCATTCAAATGTGAGCAAGCAACCTATCACCACAGTGAACCAAAGCCACCATGATGAACTGAATTCCCTCAAACCATAAACCCAAATAAATCCTTCCTTTCTAAAGTTGCTTCTTGTTAGGCATTTAAACACAGTGACAAGAAAAGTAACGAATACATTTGTTTATAGCCCCATATGGCAAACACTGGCCAAATGCCACCAGACCGCCTGAGTCAAGACTGATAGGTGTTGAGGACTTGCCCAAGATAACCATGCTAGTCAGCAATGGCTGGACGCTAAGACTTGCAATGGCCCCTTATTTACTAGACCTGGGTGTCCAAGACCCATTGTTTTCCTAAATTACAACATCTCCATGACTCCAAGGTCTGTCTTTAATACAGCTTTCTTCCTTGAAACCAGAATTTTAAAAAGGTTTCCCAGAGTCTTATCAATGGAACAGCAACATTTTATTTTTCATTTTTTTATTAACAACTTCCATGATTATAAAAAAAAAAAATCCCATGGTAATACCCTCCCTCCCCCCAACTTTCCCCTTTGAAACTCCATTCTCCATCATATCCCCTCCCCCTCTCAATCAGTCTCTTTTATATTGATGTCATGATCTTTTCCTCCTATTATGATGGTCTTGTGTAGGTAGTGTCAGGGACTGTGAGGTAATGGATATCAGGCCATTTTGTGTCTGGGGGGACACATTGTAAGGAGTCCTAGCCCTCCTTTGGCTCTTACATTCTTCCTGCCACCTCTTCTGCAATAGACCCTGAGCCTTAGAAGGTGTGATAGAGATACTGCAGTACTGAGTACCCCGGTCACTTCTTTCCAGCATCATGATGCCTTCTAAGTCATCCCAAGGTCACTGCTGTCTGAAAAGAGAAGATTCTCTACCAAAAGTGAGAGTAGCATTAATATAAGGGTGTAAACATTAACAGAAGTGCTTACTGGGCAGTTTGATAAGCATAGTATAGACATTTCGCTAGACAGCAGCAGACGTTACACCCCTAGGGCTCATGACTACTCCTGTTTTAAGTTTTCAGTATCATTGATATATTCTCTCCCATGAAGCAGGCCTCCAGTCCAATTAGAGGGCAGTTGGATTCCACCATGACAGACATGCCACTATTGCACAGGTTGGCTCATTTGGCCTGGCTGGCCAAATATAAGGGTTACAGTGTCCACTGTTGAGTATCTTCACTGGTGTTTTCTCTTTCTCCCATTGAACTGCATACAGAATGACTTCTTCCAGCTTTCTGTCAGCTGGTCTACATGGAAGAGGTTATCAGCTGAGTTCCAGCCAGATTTCTCGGTGGCCTTGCAGCCCAAGTATGTGGAGTCTTCAGCAGTAGGGTCTTACCATCTATTCCTGGTAGGAACCCAGGGGCCTCCGAATGGCCTATAATGTTTTGGGGGCATTGGGGACCTCCCTGGCCAACAACTCAGTGGAAGTTATCCTATACCTGGCACTGAAAATTTTCTAGCAACAATCTATGGCTCCTGAGTGTTCCATTGTCCAAAAAAGCAGGTTTCCATATGATTTATGTATATGCTCTTAGATTTTGATTAGCCCTCCTTTCACATTTACTTTACTCAATCTCTTTCCCTTTGGGACTTTTCACCCCCATTTATTTATTTTTCTACTTACATATATACAATACCGACCTATTAAGTACCCTCCTCCCTTCCTTTCTCTTCTCTTTATATCTCTTTTTCTAGCTGGCTGGCCTCTGCTACTGAAGTTTTTCCTTCTCACAGAGAAGCCCAGTAATCTGTAGCTAGGATCGACATATGAGAGAGAACAAGTGACACTTGGTTTTCTGGGCCTGGGTTACCTCACTTAGTATAATCCTTTCCAGATCCATCCATTTTCCTGCAAATTTTGTAACTTCATTTTTCTTTACCACTGAGTAGAACTCCATTGTATAAATATGCCATATCTTCATTATCCACTCGTACGTTGAGGGACATCTAGATTGGTTCCATTTCCCAGCTATTGTGAATTGAGCGGCAATAAACATGGTTGAGCACGTATTTCTGAGGTAATGAGATGAGTCCTTAGGATATAAGCCTAGGAGTACTATAGCTGGGTCATATGGTAGATCAATTTTTAGCTGTTTTAGGAACCTCCATACTGATTTCCACAATGGCTGGACCAGATTGCATTCCCACCAACAGTGTAAAAGAGTTCCTCTTTTTCCACATCCCCGCCAACATTTATGATCATTTGTTTTCATGATGGTGGCCAATCTGACAGGAGTGAGATGGAATTTCAACATAGTTTTAATCTGGATTTCCTGATGACTAGGGATGTAGAACATTTTTTCAGATGTTTATATGCCATCCGTATTTCTTCTTTTGAGAACTCTCTATTTAGTTCCATAGCCCATTTTTTAATTGGCTTGTTTGATTTCTTATTATTTAATTTTTTGAGTTCTTTGTATATCCTAGATATTAATCCTCTATCAGATGTATAGCTGGCAAAGATTTTTTTTTCCCATTTTGTAGGTTGCCTCTTTACTTTATTCACAGTGTCCTTTGCTGTACAAAATCTTGGTAAT
Organism: Jaculus jaculus; assembly: GCF_020740685.1. Lineage (NCBI taxonomy): Eukaryota > Metazoa > Chordata > Mammalia > Rodentia > Dipodidae > Jaculus > Jaculus jaculus. Next base: position 76,004,553 of record NC_059107.1, on the reverse strand, counting down.
TTGATGTGGTCCCAACGGTTAATCTGTGGTTTTATTGCCTGAGTAATTGGGGTTGTATTCAGAAAGTCTTTGCCAAGACCAATATGTTGAAGTGTTTCCCCTACTTTTTCCTCTAGCAGTATCAGAGTTTCAGGTCTGATGTTAATCTGTTTGGACTTAATTCTTGTGCATGGACATAGAGAAGAATCTATTTTCATCCTTCTACAGATACATATCCAGTTTTCTGGTACCATTTGCTAAAGAGGCTGTCTTTTTCCAATGAGTATTTTTGGTATTATTGAATATCAGGTGGCTATAGCTACCTGGACTTACATCTGGGTCTTCTATTCTGTTCCATTAATCTTCATGTCTGCTTTTGTGCCAGTATCATGCTGTTTTTGTTCCTAAGGCTCTGTAAGTATAGGTTAAAATCAGCTATGGTGATACCACCAGCCTTATTTTTGTTGCTCAGTATTGTTTTAGATATTCAAGATTTTTTTTTGTGATTCCAAATGAATTTTTGTATTGTTTTTTTCTATTTCTGTGAAGAATGTTGTTGGAGTTTTGATGGGGATTGCATTAAATGTGGAGATTGCTTTTGTTAAGATTGCCATTTTCACAATATTGATTCTTCCAATCCAGGAACAAGGGATGTTTTTCCATTTCCTAGTGTCTTCTGCAATTTCTTGCTTGAGAGTTTTAAAGTTTTCATTGTAGAGATCCTCCACTTCCTTGGTTAGGTTTATTCCAAGGTACATTATTTTCTTTGATGCAATTGTGAATGGGAATGATTCTCTGATTTCATCTTCTATGTGTTTGTTGTTAGCATATATGAAAGCTACTGATTTCTGTGTATTTATTTTGTATCCTGCTACATGGCTGTAGGTGTTTATCAGCTCTAACAGTTTGCTGGTAGAGTCTTTAGGATCCTTCATGTATAGAATCATGTCATCTGCAAATAATGATCACTTGATCTCTTCCTTTCCAATTTGTATCCCTTTTATGTGTGTCTCTTGCCTGATTGCTATGGCTAAGACTTCTAGTACGATATTAAATAAAAGTGGGGATAGTGGACACCCTTGTCTTTTTCCTGATTTTAGTGGAAAAGCTTCCATTTTTTCCCCCATTAAGTCATATGTTGGCTGTAGGCTTGTCATAAATAGCCTTTATTATACTGATATATGTTCCTTCTATTCCCAGTCTCTGTAGGACTTTTATCATGAAGAGATGTCAGATTTTGTCAAATGCCTTCTCTATATGTAATGAGATGATCATGTGATTTTTGTCCTTCAGTCCATTGATATAATATATTCCATTTATCGATTTGCATATGTTGAACCATCCCTGCATCTCTGGGATAAAGCCTACTTGGTCAGGGTGAATGATCTTTCTGATATATTCTTGTCTTTTGTTGAGAATTTTTGCATCTATGTTCATGAGGGAGATTGGTCTGTAGTTTTCTTTTTTTTTGTTCTATCTTTGCCTTGTTTTTGTATCAGGATGATACTGGCTTCGTAGAAGGAGTTTGGTAGGAGTTTTTTCTTTTTCTATTTTATGGAAAAGCCTCAGAAGCAATGGTGTTAGTTCTTCCCTGAAGGTCTAGTAAAATTCCCCATTGAATCCATCTGGCCTAGACTTTTTTTAGTTGGGAGATTTTTGATAACTGCTTGGATTGTCATACTTGTTATAGGTCTGTTTAAGTGACTTACCTCGTCTTGATTTAATGTAGATAGGTCCTATAAAACAAGGAAATAATCCATTTCTTTCAGATTTTCATACTTAGTAGAGTTTTTATAGTATGTCCCTATGGTTTTTTTCAATTTCTCTGGTATCTGTTGTGATGTTGCCCTTTTCATCTTTAATGTTATTAATTTGTGTCCCTTCTCTCTTTATTTTGGTCAGAATTGCTAAGGGTTTATCAATCTTGTTTTTCCTTTAAAGAAACAACTCTTTGTTTCATTGATTCTTTGGCTTTTTTTTTTTGTTTTTATTTCATTAATTTCTGCCCTAATCTTTATTATTTCTTCCTTCCTACTGATATTCAGTTTGCCTTGTTCTTTGTTTTCCAAGGCTTTAAGGTAAAGCATTAGGTCATATACTTGAGACCTTTCTAATTTCTTAATATAGGCACTTAAAGCTATAACTTTACCTCTTAGGACTGCCTTCATTGTGTCCCAAAGGTTTTGTTATGTTCTGTTCCCATTATCATTTGACTGTATGAATTTTTTGATTTTCTTCTTCATTTCTTCATTGAACCATTCATCATTTAGTAATATATTGTTTAGTTTCCTTGCTTTTGTGTACTCTCTATAGCTTTTCTTGCTATTGATTTGTAGTTTGATTTAATTGTGGTCAGATAGAATGCAAGGAATTATTTCAATATTCCTGTATTCGTTAAGATTTGCTTTGTGTCCTAATATATGGTCTGTTTTAGAGAATGTTCCATGTGCTGCTGAAAAGAATGTATATTCTGCAGCATTTGGATGAAATGTCCTGTATATATATATATATATATAATCTGTTAGGTCCATTCCTTCTATGACCTTATTTAATCCAGATGCCTCTCTGTTTATTTTTTTTTGCCAGGATGACCTGTCAACTGATGAGAGTGGGGTGTTGAAGTCACCCACTGCCAGTGTGCTTGGTGTTATCTGTAACCTTAGTTCTAATAGCTTTTGTTGGATGAATTTGGGAGCCCCCATGTTAGGTGCATATATGTTTAGATTGTAATGTCCTCCTGTTGGAGTGTTCCTTTAATCAATATAAAGTGACCTTCCTTATCTTTCTTAACTAATGTTGGACTGAAGTCTACCTTGTCAGATTTTAGGATAACAACTCCTGCTTCTTTTCTAGGCCCATTTGCTTGAAACACCATTTTCTAACCTTTCACCCTAAGATAGTGTCCATCCTTTGTAGAAAGGTACATTTCTTGGAGGCAACAAATTAAATGCCTTTGGATTGAAATTCTTCTCCTTCCATTATGCCCTGAATTCTTATGTTTGATCTTTTCATAGTGTCCTGAATATCCTGAAATTCCCATTCATACTTTCCTATCAGTTTATCTTTCTCTTTGTTGTACTGTATTAGATCTGCCACCTGGTCTTCTAGTTTAGATATTCTGTCCTCTCCTTCATCCATTCTACTGGTGAGATTTTCTAGTTTTTTTAAATTTCATTAACTGTGTTTTTTATTGCTAGTAATTTTAACTGGTTTTTCTTTTTTATTTATATTTCTTTTTTTTTTAAATTTATTTATTTGAGAGCGACAGACACAGAGAGAAAGACAGATAGAGGCAGAGAGAGAGAATGGGCGCGCCAGGGCTTCCAGCCTCTGCAAACGAACTCCAGACGCGTGCGCCCCCTTGTGCATCTGGCTAACGTGGGACCTGGGGAACCGAGCCTCGAACCGGGGTCCTTAGGCTTCACAGGCAAGCGCTTAACCGCTACGCCATCTCTCCAGCCCTATTTATATTTCTTTATTTATGTCTAGTATTGATCTCTTTATTTCATTAAACTGGTGTCCTGTGTCTTCTTTGATTCCTTTGATTTCCTCTTTGACTTCTTTGAGCATATTTATAATCATTCTTTTGTAATCTTTCTCAGTCATTTCCTCTAACTCATTGTCACTGGAGGTCATTTCTGATACACTAATACTTTTTGGTGCTTTTATATTGTCTTAGTTTTGGTGTTTCTTGTGTTATATATATATTTTTTTGCATCTTGGTTTAATTTAATGCTTGGATTTTCTAGTTAGCTGCAGCATTATTAGATGTATCAATCAATCTGATGTCATATATCCTCAGGGTAGGAGCTTAAGGTGCTAGTTATGGCTCTCAAGACTCCCAGATTATCTAGAAAAGTGATCCTAAGTGTTGGGTTTCCTGCTATGAGAGTATTCAAGTAGGCTGAGTAGAGCAAAATACCAGAAGATTCTAAAATTTATCTAAACAATGTACCCTTTCAATGAAAAACAGTACAGAGTATTTATGCAAGAGTAGGTATTATGGCAACCAGATACACTAACAATATCACTGCCCCTTAGGTTGTGTGGTGCCCCACACCCTTAATCCTATCAACAAGGAGGTTCAGATTTCTGGTGTTTTGAGGGTTCCAAGACAGCTTGTGACCATGTGAGACCCTTCCCTAATGAACAACAGAAAACCAAACAAAAGTAAACCAAGCCACTATAAATCAAGAAGCAACAAATAACAAGCTCAAAATATAGCTCATTTAAGAATGGCAGATCTGACCATCAGATTTAACATATAATTTATCCTGATATGGAAGGTGCAATTACTACTTTCAGTTTAGACCTATGTACCAGGCTTATCTGGCAGGTACTGACCAGGTATAATCCCATTTACCTTTTGGGATGATTTTGGTCTCAGTTATGCTGTACTCCTGCATGGGACCCTCTTTGGTACACTGTGGGTTCAAGTAGGCTGGCCGGGTCATTGGATGGCTGCTCTGGATGCTGGCGCTGGGTGCTGTGATCTCCCTTCCCCTGGTCTCTGGTGCTTGTGCTGGCTGTTGGGGAGGTGGAGGCTGTGGATGGTGGCTCTAGCTCTCTTGCTGGTCCACGTGACCCTCTACCTTGTGATCTGCTTCTCTATTGTTCTCTGCCATTCTCCCTTCACATTTCTTGAATTTGTGAAGAGCTCTGGTGTGAGTGGAAAATCCCCTCACCTGGCTTTTCCTGTGGCTCAAGCTGAGCCTTGCAGCTTTGGCCCTGTGGACTGGTGCTGCTGCTGCTGGAGACACTTGTGCCTGACTGTGTGGGCTCTGGATCTCTCCTACTTCTCTGCTGCCTTTGGTCTTATACACATCACTTTTTGGTAGAAGAGTATATTTTGCCGTTTTTTTTTTTTTTTTTTTTTTTTCTTTCTCTCCCCTGGGCTGCTTTGGCGTGGTTCCTATGCTGCCATCTTAACTGGAAGTCCAACAATTTCTTAATCTATGTATTTCCAAGTTTCTGGCAGTGTCTAAGTTCTAAATGTCTGAACTCCAGACACTTATATTCTTACTTTCCATGGTCAGAACCTTATTAGTTTAGAATTAGTTCCTAAAAGAAATGATATATTTCTATCATTACTTTCAAAAGCTTTTTTTGTAGTGGAATGTCTTGTGAATCAAAGACTTTTGTATAAAAAATGTTTTTTATGGTTAAAATTTTGTAGAAAAAGTTAGGAGTTGGGTTGAGACAGGATCTTGCTATATAGCCCTACATGGCCTAGTGCTTTCTTTGTAACCCCAGGCTGGACTCAAGCTCACAATCCTTCTTCTTTCTGAATGCTAGCATTTCGAGACTGAGCCACTATTTCTGGAAAATTTAACAGAGTTTCCAATAGATAAGAAAATATAAATGAAGAAAAAAAGAGAATTTCAGGCATTATGCTAGTGCTAGTAATACTGACCAGGCTAGAGCTATCCTAGTGTGGGAGAAGGCACTGAGCTTTCCACATTTAACCCCATAAATACGTCTAACTAAAAAGAAATCATTCCTTTGTAATTTGATGTCAACTTATATTGTTTGAATAATCACTTTTCCCAGAGTCATCTATATTGTTGAAATATTCTATTTGTGAAATCAAAGTGTTTGCCCTTTTGTGAAACAATGCATGGTTGTGCCTGGGGAGATAGCTCAGTTGGTGGAATGCTTGTCTTGCAAGTATGTGGCCCTCCTGCGGTTTGCTTGGCAGGGTTGCCAGCCCCCTCAAAAAAAAAAGACAAAAAGAGAAGGAGGAGAGAAGAGGGAGGGGAAGAAGAAGGGAAAAGGGAGAGCAGGAAGAAGGAATAAAAGGAGGAAGTAAAAGGAAACATCTGGCTGATCACATGGAACTTAAGAGAACAACTATGAGTAGAAGAGGCACATGGTGTGTTTGGGATAGGAGGGACATGGAGTAGCCATCATGCCACAGCCTGCTGTCCTACCTGGATCTACTCCATTCACAATTTCCTTCAGTACAGTACTTAGAAAGGAGCTTGCCACATAGCAACACAAACTGTTTATTCTCATGTGGTCTTGAAAATAACACCTTTGTTGGTATTTCAGTACCTGTGATTAGAAATCATTTCACTGCCACCCAATAGATGTGAGCCCACTGGATTCTAACTTCTCACTGTCTGTCCCTTTGCCTGAAAAATTCCAGTTCTGGTCTCTCTTTCTTGAGAACTGTGCTACATTGATTCTCTTTACTGTTTCATGGAAGTCTCAAGACCCTTCCAAGCACATAAGAAGTACAAGACTAAGGCAAAAATTTGAAGGGAGTTGTAGGTAGCAAAAGTGATGAGGGTGTTATTCTAACATCTGAGGATGAGATTCCCCATAAAGGACACTGTGTAAAGGTCCTGAAACAGGGAGGCCAAGAGAACACTATGTCTCGATGGAAGGGAAACTGAGCTGATAGAAATGGAACCCCAGGCATGACTAAAAAGCAGGAGTTTGTCCTGGTTTCCTTCCAAGGATTGTACCAAGGATACAAAGGGGGAAGAGCCACTGTGGATGCATCCACAATGTAGCCCCTGGTAGCTCCTTTAATATATATTTATGTAACACCAAGGATCTGCAAGATATGGCACTTAGGGACAAAAAGGGGATAAAAAAAACAAACATCCAAAACACAGGATTAAAGATAAAATAGCCAAGCACAAGAGAGACAGTAAATTATACAGTGGATTATAAACTAACTAAACACAAGTGACAAATTTAGTTGTTATTTTAAAAGTCAGTGGATGTCACTACAGAATCATGGCCTAATTCCTAAGAGGCTTATACCCTCGTAGTGAGATTAAATCAAATAAGTATGGGTCCACAGAAACTTAAAACTGTAATTATTACTATATGCAAGTTGTAGAGGTGAGCCTTTGAGAAGAAAACATCATGCCATTTAACCCTAGAAATCTGCCTGGAAAGAGTGAGCCAGTAGCTGATTTTTTGTTTTTTTAATATCGTAGTTGAGAAAGAAATAAATGAAAAATCGTCACTCTGCTTAGGTAAACATTGTTAATGGAAATGGTAAACAAAAGTGGCCAGTTTAATTAAAGTGTAGAGAGACGGCTGGAGAAATGGCTTAGTGGTTAGGGGTGTTGCCTGAGAAGCCTAAAGACTTAGTTTCGACTCCCCAGAACCCATATTAGCCAGATGCACAAGGTGACACACAAGTATAGACTTGGATTGCAGTGGCTAGAGGACTTGATTCACCAATTATTTGCCTTGCTCTCTCTGTCTCATAAAAAATAGAGACATAGCCGGGCGTGGTGGCACACGCCTTTAATCCCAGCACTCGGGTGGCAGAGGTAGGAGGATCGCCGTGAGTTCGAGGCCACCCTGAGACTACATAGTTAATTCCAGGTCAGCCTGAGCTAGAGTGAGACTGTACCTTGAAAAACAAAAAACAAACAAACAAAAAAAAATAGAGACATGAGAGAGAGAAAGAAAAGAGGAAAAATGGGGTAACTGGAGGCCCTACTACAGCTGTACATATTTTGGCTCACTTAATGTTCCTACTACTCACCAAGATCCACTCAGGTGTTCGCACCACATCAGTTACTTTTCTCTTTGCTATGACCAAAATCCTGAGAAGAAGCAGCAGAAACTTCAGAGAGGCTCATAGTTTGAAGATACAGTCCATCCAGGGGGGAGGGAAGTTGTGTTGGCAGGAGTGTGGAGTGAATGGTTCATTGCCTCCACAGTCGGGAGGCAGAGAGATGAGTACTGGTGTGCTTAGTTCACTATTCCTTTTCTCCCTTATTCAGTCAAGGACACATGTCTTCCCTCTTCAGTTTTACCTCGCTGAAAACCCTCTTATTACCATCCAAAAGTCTGTCTGTAGATGATTCTAAATCCAGTCAAGTTAGCAATGTCATACCACATGGGTAGGGCCAAAATGCCACAGGATGCCAGATGAGTCACCTGCTCTCATGGAACTATCATGGAATGAGTCACATCTTACCACCCTGTTGTACAAATTCAGAGACATACAGTCCTACAACCATGCAAGCCCTTCCTGCTCAAGAGCACACAGGAGACAGAGTAAGGGCACAAGCCAGGCAGGTGTGTCTGACTCAAAACTCAAGAGCTTTCTGGAAATTGCATAGGATGAAAAAAAAAGAGAAGAAAATAAAGAGAAACTCAGGGCTAGTAATGTCTTCCATTGAACAGTCTTATGTCCTATTTCCATTGCACACTTAAGGCTTGACACCTTTACTCTTTCTCAGGACCTCTTGTAGGGCCATATCTTGAGACTATAGCTGCATATTGATAACATCTCAATTCCATGATTTACAAAAGGTACCATGGAAAGTAGAATAAACAGGAAAGGAATAAATTATAATCATTTCCTCTCACAAGTAGTTATATGATAAATACTCTTCCATCTTCTAGTATAGGTGTCTAGCTTTTTAAAACCACAGCATACAGGGTCATCTCCAAACATGTGAGGCCACACTCATAGCTATGCAGGGGTGAGTGCAGCAGGCTGGATACCCACTGTAGTACTCCTGAGAAAAAGGGGGACAACAAGCATTCCAATAAAAGGCACACAGCACTGTGAGCATCCTCCTAAGTTTTCTCTCCTCCCCTAGCAGCCTAACATGAAAGAATGAAAACATTTACTAACCACATACACATTTATTCTGTCCAAGATGACAACCACCTAACTGTGCCACACACATCCCCAGGAATGAAAGGCAAGATATTAAGGGTTCACTGGGTCTTTTAGGGGAGAGCAATCTTCAATAGATTGCCACTGGGAGGGCACAGAGGGGAAAAACAGGGAATTGCTTATTCCCTCACCTGTGGGTAGCCTACCCCTCCCCGCAAGCAGCCTCTGTACCCACAGTCCCAGCTTTGGGAAACTCCCACACTTACTGTAGGAAAAGGGTCCCAGGCCAACATAGTTCCACTTGCCTCACTGCATAGGGCCGATCACCCTGCTACCTCTGCCCACGAGTGACCTTGGCCAGGCTACGCCCACTGGCCCATTGGAGCTCAGGCTCCTTTGATCAATTTGCCCACCAAATGCATGCTGCTGCTTAGATCCCTGCTTGTGCAGACTTAGCCTTCTTGGCCCATTTGCACACTTACTGCTCCAACTGCCACACATTCATGTGCGAGCCCAGGTCCATTGCTACTGCCCACACGAGCTCAGGCTGCCTCTGTCTGTTGCTTGCACCAGCTCAGGTGCCAGCCCCTCCCTGTCTGTCAAGCCAGCTGACTGATGACCATTGTCCTGTTGTGGGTGAGCTCAGACTGCTTCCAGGTCCTCAGTGTTCCACCACACCAGAGTTTGGGCTGCTTCAGTGCTTGGTGCCTCAGTGCTCCTCCTACCATAAGCGCAGGCAGGTTTTGTGCATTACAACATGAGAGCTCAGGCAACTTTGGTGTACCTGCCAGGCAGGAGCTCAGGTGGCTTTGGCAAGTGACAGCCAAAGGCCAGACTGCTTGGCAACTGCCTCAAATGCTTCATATTCCCATTGTGCTTGAGCCCAGGCTGATCCACCCACCTATGTTGCCATACACCATGACGGGCAGGCCACAGCGCAAAAAAAAAAAAAAAAAAAAAAAAAAAAAATCATGAAAAATCAAATGCAAGAAAATACAGTTAGATCACTCAGTCCTACAATGGACATCTCTAATCAAAACATAGAAGAGTCATTAGGATCAGAACACCAAAATGAAGCTATGAGCAATGCAACCCTGGCAAAGCTACTGGTAAAACTTGCAGAAAAGCAACAAAGGGCTGATAATCATGTGGATGCTGCCGTCACTAGAATAGACATAATAGATAAGAAAATGGAAGGAATTCAAATACAGTTAAGAGATATGAAGGAGACTGAAAAAAAGAGGGTCTCAAAAATCAGCTGGCAATGCTAAATGAAGACATAAAGAAATACAAGGATGAATTCCAAGAAGCATCAAGAAAAGAAGAAAAGGATGTGAAAAGGGAGCTTGATAGAGGGATGGAAACTATACATAGAAAAGTAGTAGAAAATGCAAACTTAATTGAACAAGTCCAAAACTCTCTAGAAGCTCTCAAGAATAGAGTCAGCCATGTGGAGGATAGAATTTCTGATCTGGAAGACAAGATGGAAGAAACAGTTCAAGAGTTCAAAAGTTTCAATAAGTTCAAAAGTTTCTGTGAACAGAACATGAGGGAATTGTGGGATACCCTTAAATGTCCTAATATCAGGATCATTGGAATACCAGAAGGAGAAGAAATTCAGACCACAGGTATGGAGAACTTGTTTAACAAAATAATTGAAGAAAACTTCCCCAGTCTCTTAAAAGAAAGGCCCATCAAGATAAAATAAGCCAACAGAACTCCAAACAGACTGGACCAAAGGAGAAACTTTCCCAGACATATTGTCATTAAGACTCTAAACATGGACACCAAAGAAAAAATCCTAATAGCAGCTAGGGAAAAACAGCACACTACTTTCAAATGTAACCCCATCAGAATGACTCCAGACTTCTCAATAGAAACCCTGAAAGCTAGAAGTGCCTGGAATGAAACACTGCAAAGTCTAAGAACCTATGGTTTCCAACCCAAACTACTCTACCCGGCAAAAGTTTCCCTTATAATAGATGGTAAAAGGAAAACTTTCCCTGACAAAACTCAGCTTTACAATTATATGAACACAAAACCAAACCTACAGAAAGTATTCCAGGAAATTCTCCACACAGAAGAATCAAATAATCAAACTCAAATGCCTACAAGAAGCAGATCACAATAACCAAACTCAGAGAAGGAACAAAAAACTTCAAAATCCATGAAAACACCAAACCACATATACCCTCACAACATGACAGGGACCAAATCAAATCTCACATTCATTACTCTAAATATTAATGGCCTTAATTCACCCATCAAGAGACTAAAGCTAACTGGATGGATCAAAATATTAGACCCCTAAATCTGTTGTCTTCAAGAAACCCATCTCACCACTAAAGACAGACACCTCCTCAGGATGAAAGGGTAGAAAACAATATTCCATGCAAATGGAAATAAGAAACAAGCAGGTATAGCTATATTAATATTGGATCAAATATACTTCAAACAAAAAATAATCAAAAAAGACAAAGAATACCACTTCCTACTTATCAAGGGAACAATCCAGCAAGAGTATATTACAATGATAAATCTGTAATCATCAAACACAAGGGCACCACAGTTCATAAAACAAAAAACCTACTTGACAATAAAACAGAAATAACCACCAACACCATCATAGTTGGGGACTTCAATACACCATTATCAGTAATAGACAGATCATTCAAACAAACTCAACAGAGAAGTAAGAGAGCTCAACAAAACCAAAGATCACTTAGACCTAATGGACATCTACAGATCTTTCCATCCCAAATCCACAGACTACACATTCTTCTCAACAGCTCATGGAACATTCTGTAAAATAGATCATATACTGGGTCACAAAGCCTGCATCCACATATTTAGGAAGATTGACATAATTCCCTGCATGATATCAGATCATAATGCTATATTGCTAGAAATTAACAATAAAAGACACGCCAAGAATCCCAACAGCACCTGGAAACTGAAGAGCACACGTTTAAACAATAAATGTATAATGGATGAAATAAAAAATGAAATTGCAAAATTTCTAGAAATGAATGATAATGAGAACACATCATACCAAAACTTATGGGACACAATGAAGGTGGTCCTCAGGGGAAAATTCATAGCACTCAATGCCTTCATAAACAAGACAGAGATCCTGAGTCAATAACCTAGCTATCCACCTAAAGGCACTGGACAAGCAAGAAAAATCCAACCTGAAAAGCTCCAGAAGGAAAGAAATAATTAAATTCAGAGCTGAAATTAATAAATTGGAAACTAAGGTACAATTAAGACAGTTGACAAAACAAAGAGCTGGTTCTTTGAAAAAATAAACAAGATTGACAAAGCCCTGACTAATTTGATCAAGCAAAAAAAAAAAAAAAAAAAAAGAGAGATGGTAAAAATTAACAAAATTCAAAATGAAAAAGGAGAGATCACAGCAGACATAAGTGATATTGGGAGAATCACCAGGACTTATTTCAAAAACCTCTACTCCACAAAACTGTATAACGTGGAAGGGATGGATAAGTTCCTGGACACATACCATCTATCAAAGTTAAACTCAGAGCAGATTAATCATCTAAACAAACCTGCCACAGTCATTGATATTGAAAAAGTAATAAAAATTCTCCTCTTAGCATTCTGACAAAGGACCCAGTGGGTCCTGTGATGGATCTCAAATTTAGAAAAAAGAACAGGGGCCTAAGAACGAAGAGTGCAAGTTTGAAACCCAGCATCATGTTTGACCTTGATGGTGATCGTGAACTTGGGAGTGTTAACATAGAAGGAGTTCAAAATTTACCTTACAAGGTTGTGAGTTTAAAACAAATGTAAACTCTTATAGCAGAGAGTCCAGTTCAGCAGAAGCAATTCCAATGTTAATTGCCATAGCATCGGACATCCTGGCTCCAGTTACTCAGAGCATATTGGAGTCTACTACAAAGGGATACAGAGGATGTGCACTCAGACAAGAACAGAGCTTTGGTGACACAAAGTATTAACAGAATATAGCTTTCCTGAGTAGGTGGCAGGTAAGCAACTATCTGAAATGGATTGGCAGCTGTAACTAGGACAGTGGTCCTTAGAGTACAAATTCCAGGCCAGCAGCAACAGGAACATCTAAGAACTTGCTACATATGTCCATCTTCAAACCCTACTGCATGCCTACCTGATCAAAAACTTAGTGGACAGAACCCAACAATCTTTGTTTTAAGAAGCTCTTTAGGTGATTCTCATGCAGGGTCATTTGAGAACCTCTAGTGAGAGAAGATAGCAGCAGAGAAAAAAACTTTCTTTTGTGGTTCTATAGTTCTTCTTTTCTTAAATGTGTGTGGTGTGCATGGAAATGTGTATACATGTTCATGTATATGGACATGTGTGTGTGTGAAGGTCAGAATTCAATGTCAGGTATCTTCCTCAGTTGCTCTCCATCTTAAACTTTTGAGAGGTGTCTCTCACTGAACTTGGAGCTCACCAGTTTGGATGGACTAGCTAGATAAAGTGTTTCAAGGATTTCCTGTCTCTGCCTCCCCAGTGCTGGGCTTACACATGCATGCCACCATGGACAGCATTTTATGTGGTTGCTTGGGATCCATACCCATGTCTGTATGCTTGCATAGCAAGTGCTTTACAAATTGAGTCATTGCTCTAGTCTAGCCCTATAGACGTAGAAGTAAAGTCAGTACAGGACATAGTGCAGTCCAGCATTTACACTCTTGAAAAACATGACAGGAGGATCTGAATTTTCTGCTTAGCAAAGGGGACACAGCTGACTGCACCATACTGTCTAAGGCCTTATTTGTGATCTATTATTTGGGAAATCCTCTAATGCTCACATGCTAGGAAACAATGCTGAAGACCATAAAGATGACATTTAAAATACAAAGCCGTTATAAAGGAACTCATCCCCCGAAACTACCAGCCAGACAACTGGCAATCAGCTGACTTCATCCCCTCTACCCACCTAGCAAATGCTTTTGTTAAATTTTTCAAATCAGTCACATGGCACTCCTGTGGCAGGGTCCTGCTCGGAGGAGATGCCACCCACACTCCACCCACTGACAGCAGATGCTTCCCTGGGCTATGGCCCCTCACATAGGCCCTTCAGCAGAATCAATCCTGTCAGCATGCTGCTGGGTTTGGAGCCATGAAACACAGATAATCAGATATTGTTTTTAGGCTTTGTAAAACAAACTTCTAATACCACAGGCAAAATCCATGCAAAATAATAATCTTCCTTTTCCAGGCAAATAGTTGTCTGAGTAATCCATGCCTAAATTAGCTGCATGTTCTTCCTCTACTTTAAAGGAGAGAGTTATTTTCTGTCCAGATTATATTTCTGTTTTTCTAAATATTTTATTTATTTGAGAGAGAAATACAGACAGAGAGAAAGAGGTAGACACAGAGAGAATGAGTTTGGGCATACTAGGGCCTCCTGCCACTGCAAATAAACTCTAGATTCATATACCACTGGCTTTATGTGGGTTCTGGGGAATTGAGCCCAGGCCATCAGGTTTTACAAGCAAGTACATTTAAATGTTGAGTCATCTATCTAGCCCCAAGAGTATATTTCTCAACAAGAAGTATATATAAACCTGTTGGAAAGAATAAGAGATTCAGTGGAGTGGGGACTGAGGCAGGGACGAAACTATGATTATGATATATTAGGAGGAGAATCTAATGATATATTGTGTATATTTATGGAAGTTGTCAATAGAAAGTTCAACACACACACACACAAACACACACACACACACACACACACACACACACACTTGAGAAAAGAGGGGTCAATGGGAATCAAGAATGTGGACTCTTGAGGAAAGAGAAGCAGACAATAGGAACCAAGAATGTGGACTCTTGACTTCCATTTAAGATGGTGGCATAGGAACCATGCAAGAGCAGCCTAGGGGAGAAAAAGCCAAAGAAAACCCAGCAAAATACACACTTTTACTAAAAAGTGAGGTGTATGAGAAATTAAAACAGTAGCAGAGAAGTAGGAGAGTCCCAGAGCATCCAGAGCCCACACAGGCAGACCAAAGCAGCTCTGGCAGTGGTGCCCCGGCTCCAGCAGCAGAAGTGGCGGTAGAAACCGCGGGTCTGGCTCCAGCAGCAACAGCAGCAGCTCCAGCACCAGCAACAGTGGCTCCAGCAGAGGCAGCTATAAAAGAGGCAGCTGCGGACCCAGCAGTGGTGGCTTCGGCAGCAGCGGCAGCGGTGTTTCCAGCAGCAGTGGTGCAGTTTGCAGGGCCACAGTTGCCAGGCTCAGTTTGCCCCACAGGAAAAGCCAGTGCCCAGCTCCAGAAAACAGAACAGCGGTCTAGCAACCTACCCAGCCTACTTGACTGAGACGAAAAACATCCAAAAAAGTAACTGGGATTGCACCAGGGAAGGGTCTCACTTGGTCACAAGCTGACTTGGAACCCTCAACAGACCAGAAATCTTAACCTCTTTGTTGATAGAGGATCTGGTTGTTGTAACACTTATTCTTGCATAAAGACCCAGTGCTGTTGTTGATGTGTACAGTGTTTAGTTAAATTTTAGAATCTACCTGTATTTTGTTCCACTCAGCCTACTTGAATACTTCCATAGCAGGCAAACTCAACACCTAGGAACACTTTTCTAGATACTCTGAGAGTGTTAAGAGCCACACCTAGCATCTTAATCTCCAACAGTGAAGATATATAACATCAGATCAATTGATACAGCTAAGAATACCCAGCAAACTAGAAAATCCAAACATTAACTTAACCCAAGATACAAAAATGTATACATTATAACACAAGAAACACCAAAAATTGAGACAATATAAATCCAACAAAAGTATTAATGCATCAGAGATAACCTCCAGTGAGAACGAGTTGGAGGTAATGCCTGAGAAAGATTTCAAAAGAATGATTATAAATATGTTCAAAGAAGTCAAAGAACAAATTGAGGAAATCAAAGAAGTCAGAGAAGAAATCAAAGGAATCAAAGAAGATGCAGGACACCAATTTAATGAAATAAAGAAGGCAATACAAGACATAAATAAGGAAATAGAAATAATAAAGAAAAAACAGCCAGAATTACTAGCAATGAAGAACACAGTTAATGAAATAAAAAAACTCTGTAGAAAATCTCACCAGTAGAATGGATGAAGGAGAGGACAGAATATCTAAGCTACAAGACCAGGTGACAGATCTAATACAGTCCAATAAAGAGAAAGACAGACTAATAGAAAAGTATGAATGGGAATTCTAAGATATTCAGGACACTATGAAAAGATCAAACATAAGAATTCAGAGCATAGTAGAAGGAGAAGCATCTCACTCCAAAGGCATAGTAGGTATCCTCAACAAAATCATAGAAGAAAACTTCTCCCAAGTTGGGAAAGAGATGCCAATGCAGATACAGGAAGTCTTTAGTACACCAGCCAGACAAAACCTGGAAAGAACCTCTCTTTGCCATATTATAATCTAACTACCAAACACACAATCCAAAGAAAAAATACGGAAAGCAGTCAGAGAGAAAAATCAAGTTATCTACAAAGGCAAGCCCATCAGGATTACAGCAAATTACTCAACACAAACTTTAAAAGCCAGAAGGGTTTGGAGTGATGTATTCCAAATTCTGAAAGATAACAACTGTCAGCCAAGGTTACTTTATTCTGCAAAGCTATCCATTCAAATAGATGGAGAAATAAGGACATTCCATGACAAAAGCAGGCTAAAGGAATATTTGAAGACAAAACCAGCTCTACAGAAAATACTTGATAGAATCCTCCATGCTGAAGAAAAGGAAAAGCACACATATAAGGAACCTAGAAAAAACAAGCAATACTCAAATACTAGTTAACAGAAGAAAGCACAGGTAGAACCGGAACCACAAAAAAACATAAATATACACCTTTCAATAATATCACTTAATATCAATGGCCAAATCAAAAGACATATGTTTGCAGACTGGGTTAAAAAGCAGGATCCTACAATTTGTTGTCTCCAAGAAATGCACGTTTCTACAAAGGATGGACATTATCTTAGGGTAAAAGGTTGGAAAATGGTGTTACAAGATAATGGGCCTAGAAAACAAGCAGGGGTTGCTATCCTAATATCTGACTAGGTATACTTCAGTCCAACGTTAGTCAAGAAAGATAAGGAAGGTCACTTTATATTGATTAAGGGCACACTCCAACAGGAGGACATTACAATTCTAAACATATATGCACCTAACTTGGGGGCTCCCAAATTCATCAAACAAACACTATTAGAACTAGGGTCACAGATAACACCAAACACAGTGGTGGTGGGTGACTTCAACACCTCACTCTCATCAATTGACAGGTCATCCTAGGAAAAAAATAAACAGAGAGGCATCTGGACTAAATGCGGTCATAGAAGGAATGGACCTAACAGATATATATAGGACATTTCATCCAAATGCTGCAGAATATACATTCCTTTCAGCAGCACATGGAACATTCTCTAAAATAGACCATATATTAGGACACAAAGCAAATCTTAACAAATTCAGGAAAGTTGAAATAATTCCTTTCATTCTATCTGACCACAATGGAATCAAACTACAAATCAATAGCAAGAAAGGCCATAGAGCATACACAAAATCAGGGACACTAAACTAAATATACCACTAAATGAGGAATGGGTCAATGAAGAAATCAAGAAGGAAATCAAAAAATTTATAGAATCAAATGATAATGAGAACACAACATATCAAAATCTCTGGAACACAATGAAGGCAGTTCTAAGAGGTAAATTTATAGCTTTAAGTGCCTATAATAAGAAATTAGAAATGTCACAGGTAAACGACCTAATGCTTCACCTTAAAGCCTTGGAAAAAGAAGAACAAGGCATGCCAAAATCCGTAGATTGAAAGAAATAATAAAGATTAGGGCAGAAATTAATGAAATAGAAACAAAAAATCCAAATAATTAATGAAACAAAGAGTTGGTTCATTGAAAGGATAAACAAGATTGATAAACCCTTAGCAAATCTGACCAAAAGAAAGAGAGAAGAGACACAAATTAATAAAATTAGAGGTGAAAAAGGTAACATCACAGTAGATGCCAGAGAAATTTAAAAAATCATGGGGACATACTATAAAAGCATATTGTTGCAGTCCGGTTCGCATTGCTGGTAGAAATCACCCAACCAAGAGCAGCTTCTGGGAAAAAGAGATTTATTTTGGTTTACAGGCTTGAGAGGAAGCTCCACAATGGCAGGGGAAAACGATGGCATGAGCAGAGGGTGGACATCACTCCCTGGCCAACATAAGGTGGACTACAGCAACAGGAGGGTGTGCCAGACACTGGCTGGGGAAACTGGCTATAAAGCCCATAAGCCCGCCCCCAACAATACACTCCCTTCAGGAGGCATTAATTCCCAAATATCTATCAGCTGGGAATGTAGCATTCAGAACACCTAAGTTTATGGGGGACACCTGAATCAAACCATCACACATATACTCCACAAAGTATGAAAATCTGAAAGAAATGGATGATTTCCTTGATTTATATGACCTACCTAAATTAAATCAACATGAGATTAATCACTTAAATGGACCTATAACAAGCATGGAGATCTGAACATTTATCAAAAATCTCCCAACTAAAAAAAGCCCAGGCCCAGATGGATTCACTGCTGAATTTTACCAGACTTTTAAGGAAGAGCTAACACCATTGCTTCTTAAGCTTTTCCATGAAATAGAAAAAGAATGAATTCTACCAAACTCCTTCTATGAAGCCAGCATCACCTTGATACCAAAACCAGAGAAAGATAGAACGAAAAAAGAAAATTACAGACCAATCTCCCTCATGAACATAGATGCAAAAATTCTGAACAAAATATTGGCAAAAAGAATACAAGAATATATCAGAAAGATCATTCACCTGGACCAAGTAGGCTTTATCCCAGAGATGCTGGGATGGTTCAATATAAACAAATCTATAAATGTAATACATCATATAAATGGGTTGAAGGACAAAAATCACATGATCATGTCATTAGACACAGAGAGAAAGTATTTGACAAAATCTAACATCTCCTCATGATAAAAGTCAAATAGAGACTAGGAATAGAAGGAACATATCTCAATATCATAAAAGCTATTTATGACAAGCCTACAGCCAACATATTACTAAATCAGGAAAACCTGGAAGCTTTTCTACTAAAATCAGGAACAAGACAAGGGTGACCACTGTCCCCACTTTTATTTAATATAGTTCTGGAAGTCTTAGCCATAGCATTAAGGCAAGAGACACACCTAAAAGAAATACAAATTGGAAAGGAAGAGATCAAGTTATCATTATTTGCAGATGACACAATTCTATATATAAAAGACCCTAAAGACTCTACTAGCAAACTGTTAGAGCTGATAAATCCTATAGCTACATAGCAAGCTACAAAATATATACACAGAAATCAGTAGTCTTCCTATATGCTAACAACAAACACACAAAGGATGAAATCAGAGAATCGCTCCCATTCACAATTACATCAAAAAAAAAAGTACCTTGGAATAAACCTAATGAAGGAAATAAAGAATCTCTACAATGAGAACTTTAAAACACTCAAGCAAGAAATTTCAGAAGACACTAGGAAATGGAAAAACATCCCTTGTTCCTGGATTGGAAGAATCAATATTGTGAAAATGGCAATCTTACCAAAAGCCATCTACACATTTAATGCAATTCCCATGAAAGTTCAAAAGGCATTCTTCATGGGAATAGAAAAAACAATACAAAGGTTCATTTGGAATCAAAAATCATCGAATATCTAAAATAGTACTGAGCAGCAAAACTATGGCTGGTGGTATCACCATACCTGATTTCAACCTATACTACAGAGCTGTAGTAACAAAAACAGTGTGGTACTGGCACAAAAGCAGACATGTAGATCCATGGAACAGAATAGAGGACCCAGATGTAAGTCCAGGGAGCTATAGCCACCTGATATTCGATAAAAATGCCAAAAATACTGATTGAAGAAAAGACAGCTTCTTCAGCAAATTGTGTTGGGAAAACTGGATATGTATCTGTAGAAGGATGAAAATAGATCCTTCTATCTTGCCATGCACAAGAATTAAGTCCAAATGGATTAAAGACCTTAACATCAGACCTGAAACTCTGAAACTGCTAGAGGAAAAAGTAGGGAAAAACCCTTCAACATATTGGTCTTGGCAAAGAGTTTCTGAATATAACCCCAATTGCTCAGACAATAAAACCAGAGATTAATCACTGGGACCTCATGAAATTACAAAGATTTTGCACTGCAAAGGACACAGTGAATAAAGCAAAGAGGCAACCTACAGAATGGGAAAAAATCTTTGACAGCTATATATTTGATAGAGGATTAATATCTAGAATATACAAATAACTTAAAAAGTTAACTAATAAGGAATCAAAAAGCCGATCAAAAAATGGGCTATGGAGCTAAATAGAGAATTCTCAAAGGAAGAAATACAAATGGCATATAAGCATCTACAAAAATGTTCTATGTCACTAGTCATCAGGGAAATGCAGATTAAAACTACATTGAGATTCCATCTCACTCCTGACAGATTGGCCACCATCATGAAAACAAATGATCATAAATGTTGGCCGGGATGTGGAAAAAGAGGAACCCTTCTACACTGTTGGTGGGAATGCAATCTGGTCCAGCCATTGGGGAAATCAGTGTGGAGGTTCCTAAAACAGCTAAAGATTGATCTACCATATGACCCAGCTATAGCACTCCTAGGCATATATATCCTAAGTACTCATCTCATTTCCTTAGAAGTACATGCTCAACCATGTTTATTGCTGCTCAATTTATAATAGCTGGGAAATGAAACCAGCCTAGATGTCCCTCAACTGATGAGTGTATAATGAAGATGTGGCACATGTATACAATGGAGTTCTACTCAGCAGTAAAGAAAAATTAAGTTATGAAATTTGCAGAGAAATGGATGGGCCTGGAAAGGATTATACTAAGTGAGGTAACCCAGGCCCAGAAAGCCAAGCACCACATATTCTCCCTCATATGTGGATCCTAGCTACAGATGATTGAGCTTCTGTGTTAGAAGGAAAATACTTAGTAGCAGAGGCCAGTAAGTTAAAAGGGAGATATAAAGGGAAGACAAAGGAAGGGAGGAGGGTACTTAATAGGTTGGTATTGTATATATGTAAGTATAATGATTGAGGTGGTAGAGGGGATATGATGAAGAATGGAATTTCAAGGGGGAAAGTGGGGAGAGGGTAGGGAGGAACTACCATGGGATATTTTTTATAATCATGGAAAATGTTAATAAAAATTGAGAAAAAAAAAGAATGTGGACTCTTGAGGAAAGAGAAGCAGACAGTGGAAATAAAGAATGTGGACTGTTAAGGAAAGAGAAACAGACAGTGGGAATCAAGAATGTGGACTCTTGAGGAAAAGAAGCAGATAATGGGAATTTAATAGTTTCAGAAATGATTTTGGATGTTCTTAATATTGTCTTCTATTAAAGTATTAAAGTATTGTAATTTCTGGAACTGCGGAGATAGCCTAGCTGGTCAAGTGCTTGCCTTTCACGGCTGAGTTCTTGAATTTGATCTCTAGAACACGTAAATGCCAGACATGTTTGTTTATGCCTGTAATCCCAGAACTGGAAAAGCATAGGCAGGTGGATTCCCCAGGGCACACTGGCTTGCCAATCTAGTTCTATTAGAGAACTCTAGACCAACAAGAGAGCTTGTCTCAAAAAGAGGTAGAAGGTATTCCTGAGGTTGTCTCCTGGCCTCCATGTACATGTGCATATTCACTCAGGTGCACATATGCACATGCAGAAAAAGAATTGTAATTTCTTATGGTGATTTTTGCAAGCATTTTCTTTTTATTACTTTACAACTAAAAAGAAAGGAGAGCAGCTTTCCCTCTTTTATAGAAGGTCAGCCAGGCAGAGGAATTTGGTACCAATGTACCCTGTTAACATGCACTGCTGGTACCTGGAAGGACAGAGAGAATGGAGCTGTTCCTGTGGTCTCTTTATTAAGAACCTATTGCCTGTACCAGAAAATGTGGCCAGGACTTGTAGAGTCATACCATCAACCTGCTTTGCCTGCCCTTCAGAAGGTCCAGGTGTACACCTGTCTTGATTGTACTGTGTGATGTTCTTCAGAGAAACTGAATAAGTCAGAACAGAGCATGTGTGTATGTGTGTATAGTGCATGTGGAAGTGGAAGTGTGGGTGCATGCATGACACCATGCATGTGGAGGCCAGAGGGTAGCCTCTGGTGCCAGTACTCACCTTCCTTGTCTAAAGCAGTGTCTCTTGCTATCTGCTGTGTTCAACAGGCCTGTCAGCTTATGGGGATTGTCTGTCTCTACCTCCCATCTCACTGTAGGCATGCCTCGACTAAGATGATTGTGCCTCTGCGTTTGGTTTTACATGGGTGCTGGGTATTTGAAATCAGGTACTCACATTTTTAGAGCAAGTACTTTATCCACTGAGCCATCTACCTAGCCCTGAAATAGAACTTATAAGTATGTATCCCTGTGTGTTTATCACAAATTCTTGCCTCGCATAAATATGGAGGCCAAGAAGTATCCCAGTAGATCTGTCATAGTAAATCTGGAGCCCAGTGTCCATGGTGCTATATTTCATTGTGCATCCAAAGGCCTCATAGCTACATCAAGTTGATGCTTAAAATTAGCCATCCCATGGTGTAGGTGTGAGTACGTACTCTGAGCTCACAGACGAGGGCAGGACAGCCTCAGAGTGTGTGAGTCAAGGAAGGCCTGGATCATGGGGGAGGTGCTTGGAGATCGACTGAAGCCTTATAGATGAACAAGATGCTGAGCTGGACATGGTGATACATGCTTGTAATCTCAGCACATGGGACATAAAGGTAAGAGGATTGCTAGTTCTAGGATATTCTGGGATGCATAACATGACCCTACCTCATGAAGTGAAACCAAACAAGCAAGAAGTGCAGAAGTAGTAGAAACTTGCAGGTGGGAAAGGAGAGAGAGACACAGACACAGAGAGACAGAGACAGAGAGAGGTTGATTCTCAGCAAACAGGAGGCAGCAGTAAGAAGTACAAGAGTGCGGGCTGCAGAGATGGCTTAGTGGTTAAGCGCTTGCCTGTGAAGCTTGAGGACCCCGGTTTGAGGCTTGATTCCCCAGGACCAACGTTAGCCAGATGCCCAAGGGGGTGCACACGTTTAGAGTTCGTTTGCAGTGGCTGGAGACCCTGTCGTGCCCATTCTCTTTTCTCTGTGTCTCTTTGTCTGTCACTCTCAAATAAATAAATAAAAGTAAACAAAATAAATTAAAAAAAAATACAAGAGTGCAAGGCACTGCCTGGCACTGTTTAGCAGGCTGAGGAAGATGTTGGGAGCAGAAATCAGGTGCAGATAATAGAAGATCTTCTCTGTGACACTACAAGATTTGGACTTCCCTCTAGACTATGGGCATCAGTGGAGGCCTGTAAGTATAGGAGGAACATCTTGTGCAGGCAGGAAGCTAAATTATGGTAGCACTGTAGAAGGTACACAGGTGGGGGTGGGGTAATACATTCTTATCTCCTTGCCTCTTTTGCACCTCAATTAAATATTTCTGGTTGTTGAAAGGAGGTTGAGCAGGGCCTCAGAACTGGACTGGAACATTATGGTCCTTAGGAGTTTGGGTCTGTGATCAGTGGGCTCTTGTTGCTCTTTTAATCGCCTTTCCTTTTCTCTCTCCCTTCCTCTTCTTCCCTGCCTTCCTTCCTACCTTCCTTCCTTCTGAGACAGGTCTCATAAATCTTAGGCTGGCCTTAAACTCATTATATAGCAGAGGATGGCCATGAACTTATCATTTTCTTGCCTCTACCTCCTAAGTTCTTGTATTATAGGCATGCACTGCCATGCTTTGTGTATGTGGTATTGTGGAATCAACACAGGATCATGTGCATGCTAGGAAACATTACAGCTCTATTAAACTTTTTTCCCAGACCCTTGTTTCAATTTTCAACTTTCCTGCTTATAAATATACACAAAAATGTCTACAAATACATTTTCTCCAATTTCCAAAGTACCTAGAGGAATATGTACATGTATGTGAATACTTTTTAAATTGAAAATAATTGGAACTTACTCTTTTTCACTTTTTAAAAATTTTACTTACTTATTAGAGAGAGGGAGGGAGAAAGGGAAAGAAAAAAAAGTGGGTATGCCAGGGCCTTCAGTCACTGCAAATGAGCTCCAGATGCATGCGTCTGGCTTGTGTAGGTACTGGGGAATTAAAATAAAAATTAAATGTGTCTTAGGCTTCACAGTCAAGTGCCTTAACTGATAAGCCATCTCTCCAGCCCTCCTTTTTATTTTTGGAAAATATTTTTGAGAATAGAGTTTCTTATATGCATTTGAAACAGGGCTGCACATTATTATAATACTGGGCTTTCCTGTCTGCCTGACTGAGGGCCTGTGTGTACTGTAGTCACCTTGACAACCAGACATTCATTGCTATATGGAGTCAAACAACTGCTGTTGTTATTTCTCAGTCATGTGCCTAGCTACATACTAGATACTGGGCTTGGCTCTGTGGAACCCCAAATGAAATGATTCCACGGGCCCTAACCCCAATGGGTAGACTCATTAGATAGTTAGAAACACTCTATGGTCTTCATGGCAGCAGGTTAGAATGGTGGTGGAAAGGAAAATGCAGCGTTAGTGTACCATAGTAACAGATTTTCAAATCTATCCCTTGTAGCTTTGTATGTATGTATGATGATTTTCTTGGGCAAAAGGACTAGCTTAGAATGACTAAATTGAAAGTGTGCAAATTTCTGGTATTTCATTAAAAATTGTTAGGTTCCCCCTAGAAAGGCTTACCAAATTACTTTTCTACCAGTTATATACCAAAGTGCATTTTATTTACTTTTCACTAACACTATGTGCTAACACTTCTTTGGATGACTTATAGCAAGTTGGCCAAATAGGAAATCTCTGATTTAATTTGCAATTGGCTGATAGTAATACTATGCTTTTTCATGTAAAAATGGTCATAATGGGGATTGTGTGCTATGTGGATTTTTTGGCAATTAAAACTGAAAACAAGCTGGGCATGGTGGCATATGGCTTTAATCCCAGCACTTGGGAGGATTGGACGGATTGCCAAGAGTTCGAGACCACCCTGAAACTACATAGTGAATTCCAAGTCAGCCTGGGCTAGAGTGAGACCATACCTCGAAAAACCAAAAAAAGAAAACAAAACAAAAAAAAACAAAAACAAAACCTCAATGAAGCAAAAGCAAAAACTTCTAAGGGCATACATATGTGCATGACTTAATTATTTTCAAATGTTAGCTTGAATACATCCTCTCTTAGCTCACCAGAAGCTTTTACTGTTTACAAGGGATAGAGGAGAGCTTGTGGTCACAGGTTTACAGTTCTGGAACAAAGTAGGTATGCATCACAAAAGCAAAAATTGCCTTGTTCTATTCATTAAAAGCATCTTTAAATGTGCTAACAAATGTGCTAGCAAGTGTTCCCTATCTGAGATGAGCTTAACATGTATCTCTGTGTCATTGACACACATAGGAACATATTGCATATAAGGATGGTTCTTTAAGAAATGGGCATCATCTTGAACATATTGTTTCATGACCAACATTTATCAACTTGGTGTGTGTTGAGCATTTTTCCTAAGTTACAAACATTCCTGTACGTCATGATTTTTCATGACTGTGTAAGACGTTGTGACACTATTTAATCAATCTTTTAGTGTTACACACAGGATGTTCCCACAGTTTGCAAGATGGGATAAGCTTCTCATTATATAACTATTCAGAGGAATTTTATATACATAGGTCAAAGGGATCATATCTTTTTATAAGGATTTTTCTTTTCTCCTTATTGTTAACATTATTCAAGTAGCTATGGTTAAATATTTAAAGGGGAATGAATTTCTAAGTCTTATTTAGACTTATTTATCCCAAGAAAAAGAAAAAAAAATCTGTACTTTTGTGAAAGATGAATTTAGAATGAAACTGCTCTGAGTGTTATAAAGAAATAATTAGTGAAACTGTTCATCGGATTCGTGTTCAAACCCTGGTGTTTATGTGAGTGTTTACAGACAGCATCGGAAAGAGGAAATTAAGGTCAGTGAGGTTATTCAGTTGATCTCTGATCCAATGAAACTGCTGTCTGTGTGAGAAGAGGAAAGAATGCCAGGGGTGCATGTGCATAGAGAAAGGGTTTTATAAGGATACAGGCAGATGACAGCCATCTGCCAGTCACGGGAGGCCCTTTGATCTAGCTGATACCTGCTTTCCTCTGCCCAGCCTTCAGAACTGTTAGACAAGGATGTCCTGTTGGTTAGGTCACTTAGTTTGTGGTACTTTGTTAAGACAGTTTTCACAAACTCTTCCAATAGGTCATTGCTAAAATTGCAGGTGTGTGTGTGTGTGTGTGTGTGTGTGTGTGTGTGTGTGTGCATGCGTGCGTATGTGTGCTCCTACTTTCTCATCCTCTCACTCTGACATGCCCATGATAGTATCAGAGTTCATGGCTGGTTATGGAAGCCTGGGCCCCAGGTGTCCAGAGCCAGACATCCAGGTATGGCATAAGATGGGCCTGCCAGGCTGTATGGATCCCTTTGTCTGAGGAGGGTCAGATTGGAAGGTATACGTCTAAAGAGTGGCAGGAGAAGCTGGGTTGAATTCCTGCCTGTGAGGCTGTCCTGCACTCATGTTGCATGGATCCAAGAAGGGCCAGATGAACAGATTGCACTATAGTGAAGGATCTGCCTTCTGTCACCTCCCAAGTCCAGGGAGACATGGACAAGTATTTACCTGGGCCTTAGTTTGGCCTGTTGGTCCCACATCTTCCTCTTGACTTCTAGTTACTGCATCTCATCTCAGATTACTTTTCAGTTTTGAGCTTTGTTCACAAGAGATGCTGTTAAGTGATAAATGATTTATCCTAACACTTTAAAATTAAAGACCAGAGGCTTCATTTTTCTTTGAGGCAAAAGCTTTTTGTCTGAGATGTTTGTTCTTCAAAGCAAAGGTGAGATAGTGAAATGTGTGTTTTTTATGATCTGTGGTGGGAGATCTCTTGATTTAGATGCCTATTTTCTCTGTCTTATATCCTTCAGCAAGTTAATTGATTATCTGACTGTCAGTCTTCTCCTTATCTATAAATGGTTTGTTAGTCACGTTTTTCATCATAAGGACATTAGAAGGCAGCTATGTTCACCACTGTATCACCGACACTATGCCATCATAGAGGTATTGCAGAGAAGACCCCTGAGGTAATGTATTAGTGGCTTATCTCACATTACCTGAAATATATCAGGTACTTGACTAATGTTAGCTCCAATTCCATTACTTAAACATCATTTCAAATGCTACATTAGGAATCAGAGTGGTCAGAAGCTCTGGACTATTTAGCTCCACCTAACTGTCTGTCAGAAATATAGTAAGTTTGACATAGCCTGTTCATCTTTAGAATGAACAAATGTCATGGTCTGAAAAGTGGAAAATGCTTAATGTGTTTGTGGAATCTTATACACATGCAGCAGATGGTGGTGGGAAAGTGTGCCATTACCTAGCTCCTCCTTTAAGGAGCTTTGTGACTTGATGCAGGTCTCATAATGTTGTCATGCCTCAATTCCCTCATTGGTGGAATGTAACCTCAAACTGACCTCAGGCTCATTCTGAAGCTCATGTGTGCTCCCTGGAGCTTGTTCCTTACTTTCTCCCAATATGGCTTTCCAAAACATATAATAGCTGATGAGGAGTAAAAGTTATCCAAATGGAGGTCTAAGTTGGCCATGAGGACATTCGCCATGATGCTGGGACCTCATCAATTTCCAGGTGATTAGAGATGTCTGTGAATCTTTATGCCTCCAATGGCTTTGGGACAGCTTCTTTCAACAGAGGAGGTCAGGTATTCCAGTAGACAGACAGGAGAGCACCTCTGTGATGGCATGGTGTTGGCAGTACAGTGATGAACATAGCAGCCTTCCTTGGGTATATACAGATGTAGGTGTGACAAGCTCAGTGTGTTCACGTGCATATGTGTGCTGAGTGAAAATACTGTAGCCACATACAGGTTGTGTGGTGTCCAGGAGACATGGTGGAAACAGAAGTGATAAGAATTGTAAGAGATGTGGCTTGTCCAAAATTACAAAGTCCAAGCAAGAAACACCATCTCTTTTTGAGGTATGTAGGTCATGGAGGAAGGTGTGGGAAGAGCTTACTTTGGCTTCTGGTAAAGTATGGCAAGAAAGAATGCAATTCTTTTGGGTACCAATTTGGTGCTGGCTATGTTTTACAATTTTCATGGTGGCTCATGCCTTTAATCCCAGCACTCAGGAGGCAGAGGTAGGAGAATTGGCACGAGTTTGAGGCCACCCTGAGACTACATACTACATCCAGGTCAGCTTGAGCTAGAGTGAAAACCAACCCCCGCCCCCCCCCAAAAAAAAAACTCTGATTTAGTGCAAATAAAAGGGATCAGAGGTATTTACTCTTGATAAAGAAGACACTCCTTTGAGTAAAAGAACCATTGCAAGAGAATTGATGACCAGGAAAAGAAGTTGCAAACTCTAGATGAGCTGTGTTCCTGATCTGGGAAGAGCTTGTGTTTATGTAGATTGCCTGTGGAGAGTTCTTGATCACTTTGATGAGCTGCTGAGGATCTACAGAGGGAGGAGAGAGAGGTACGAGACAGAGAACGGATGCCACAGGTTACAGAATAGTGTTTTTGGATATCTGGTTTGATAATTAAATTTATGTTTCCTGAGGAAAAAGGGGAATCATTAATCCCCAGAAACTCCCATGTACTCCTATAGACAAGCATGATGGCTGACCTTATTGGGCTTTAAAATAGCATCACTGTGGTGGAAGATGAATGGAAAATTGTTTATGTAGGGGGTATCAATTCTTCTGTGGTGTATATGACAGTTGTTGGGGTTCCTTGGGGAAATTAAACAGTGAGATTCAGGAAAAAGCACAAGAGTGATGATTCATTGATGTGGAGACAAAGTTAGCTCAATGGTTATTCCTTCCAGATATGGGTAAGGGGCTGAGAGTTGATATCACCCAAGAGAGAAGCTTGCTATACCTCTTTTGGGCCCACCATTTTAATCTGTATTTTGAATGAGGATATAGATGGTAGGCTTATCAAATTTGTGTAAAATTTAGAGTCAGTTAAATGTTAGTTGCCAGATTATTGGAGCTGAAGTTGGAGGTCAGGGATAATGATGATGGAACAATCCAGAAGAGAGGGAGGTGATCCTAAGGCGAGGGTCACATTAGCAGTAAAGTCCTTTACATAAGCTTCTTGCTGATCTGAAATGAAAAATGAGTTTCTAAATTAGGAAAGACTTAACCAAATTATGACATTTTCTCTTCAAAAGATGAAAGTGAAAAGGGCACTCATACAAAAATGATGGTATATATATAGGATGAATAAGGGCTTAGTCAGCAAAAACAATTCCATTAAAGGCATTCAGGTAACACTTTTATGCATACTGCTTGATTTTTCACAGAAGAAAAGTTGAGATTGGTCTTGAAATTCTGATCCTCCTGCCTCCACCCCCAAAGTGCTGGGATTATAGGAATGCACAAAAATGCCTGCTTTATGCTGTGTTGGGGATTGAACCCAGGGCTTCATGCATGCTAGGCAAGAACTCTGCCAACTGAGCTATGCCCTCAGCCCCATTTTTAAAAAATTATGGACAAGACTAAACTATTGGCAAATGTGCCACTACTTTCTCAATTTTTTATTGCCAGTTAACATATTTTTTATTCAAAAACTTTAATAAAATCTTTATGTATAAAGGGCTGAAATAATGTTTCCATGGATTTTCAGATGAAAAGATATTTAAATCTTTCTTAAAGTTGCATAATGAGCAAGTGTCAGTGCTATGAGGGTTATGCATAAGGAAAGTTTATTAGATACTCTATGACAATTTTGTATGAGTGATTTGCTTCCATCTTCTAGAGTAGGGTTTTTCGGTTCAGTTGATGATTCACAGTGAGGGCCGCACTTCACTTGGTGGGTCAGGGTGGCCACATACATACAATGTGAAAGACATGAAATAATACTTTTTGTATGTCTCATGGTTTCACATTCTTGATCTGATTCTGTTTTTTTTTTTTTTAAATTTTTATTTTTTGTTTTTTGAGGTAGGATCTTGCTCTAGCTCAGGCTGACCTGGAATTCATTCTTTGGTCTCAGAGTAGTCTTGAATTTATGGCAGTCCTCCTACCTGTGCCTCCCAAATGCTGGGATTAAAGGCGCCTGGCTTTTTCTGTTTTGTTATTTAAAAAATCCCAATGAAGTCCTTAGCACTCACTACTGCTTGGGCAGAAGTATTTTTTATTGTTGTTGTTTTGAGGTAGGATCTCACTCTAGCCCAGGCTGACCTGGAGTTCACTATGTAGTCTCAGGGTGGCCTTGAACTCATGGCAGTCCTCCTACCTATGCCTCCCAAGTGCTGGGATTAAAGGCGTGTGCCACCACGCCTGGCTCAGAAGTTTTAATATATGTTGAATGCTGTGGTTGTCCTTTTCCTCCAAGAAGAGGTTGTACCTTATCACCTTCTCCTCTTACTTCATTGTGTATGATGTCAAACAGAACTCTTGTACACAGAAGAAAGTGTATCTTTTATAGAGGGAGAGCAGTCACGTAGACAGGGTATCATCAGGAAGCAAACTTCCATTTGGCCATTGTCTTATGGACCCTTTTGCGTTGACTTGCCCCAGCTGTCAGTCATCTATGTTTAAGAATTAGGCTAGAATTTAAGCTGAGCATTCCTAATCTGAAAATCTAAAGTCCCAAATACTTCAAAATTTAAAAAAAAAATCTTGACATTGTGTGTGTGTGTGTGTGTGTGTGTGTGTGTGTGTGTGTAGTATATGTGGTGTGGTATGTAATGTGTACATTGCACATATAAACGTATATATAGATGTTCATGCCCTGTGTGCCTACATGCAGAGGCTAGTGGAGAATGTCTAGTATCCTCCTCTCATCCTCCAGTTTTCTTGGGATGGAGTCTCTCACTCAGTCCAAAGCTGCCAGCAGCAAGCCCTAGTGATTCTCCATTCTTTTCTCCATCCCTCAGGACTGGGGCTGCAGACATGCACAGCCACACCTAGCTGTTTAACTGAGGTCTTTGAATCAAACTCAGGCAATCTTCAGCGCTCGTGCTTGCTCACCAAGCTCTATTAATCACTCATTAGTCCACAGTTTTTTTATGAGGCAATACAAATCCCTAAGTGAAACCCTTCACACATGATTGCATGTGCGGTGTGGCAGTATCAAAGCACAGAGACACCTGACCGTTGGCCACGCAGTAATGTTGCCTTCAGAAGCAGTTTTCACTTGGCAGTGAAGTAGCTTTAATTGTTGCTGTGACCAACCAGCACATATTTCAGTGGCTCATACAGGCTCAGGATCTTAGCCGTGTGGTTTAGAAACCTGTCCTGGGTCTGGCTGGGCCACACTTGAGGTGGTGGTGGGAAGGCTGCATTCCTTTTCCAAGGTTCTGGGAGAGAATCCATTTTCTTGCTTCTTCTACTCATTCCTTGTCTCCACTCCATCATCAAAGCCAGGCTCAGTCAAGTGAGTCTTCCTCACTTCCCTGCACTCTGACCCTCATGTCTTTGGCTGTTTCTGTCTTCTACCTTCTCTGTCTCTTGTCAGGTGAGGTAACTTCCTCACAGATTAAAATGATGATGGGAGTGGAAATGGGTTGCTGTGCCATTTCACTCACTACTTGAGCTAGTTCATTCTTTTTTCTCATGGTCCTGCTTTTGGGAAACACACATATAAAGTGAGTTCTTCTCATGTAACATGGGAGATTATTTAACATATAATTAGGGAATTAGAATACTAGAGATGTTCAGTTTTGAGAAAGCCTTCAGTTCTGAAGGCAGAAACTGAGAAAAGTATGGGAAGAGCTGTTTTATGGGAGGTCAGGTTCCCCTCTGCTGGCTATGAGGTGAATCTCTGTATGGAGCAGGTGTTTGCTTGCTGTTGGTCAGGAAGGGGAGGAACTAGGTATCCCTCAGGACAACTGGTGAGGCATTGGATTGATGAATGTCCCAGTTTCATTACTTCTGTTTGATCAGTGTTGGGAAGGTGATTTGAAGGTGTCTGTGGCTAGACCTGGATGGGTGGTGAGTGATAGGGGAGGAAAGCCTTTGAAAGTCCTGGTTTCATTGCAGATGCTCATCTGTTGAATCATGTGACTTTGGCTTGATGTACTCTCAGGCTCAGAGGTAGCATTAGGAAGCAAAGTGATAACTTTAAAACACTTTCATGTTAAAAAAAATAGAAGCAAAGTTGCAGCTCCAGTATTTCATTCTTTTAACAATGATGCAGTAGCTTAGTGAGCCTTGGAGGGCTTTGACTATAGTGAGAATGCCTTCCTTTTGAAGAGGTTAAAGTTTAGTTGAAAACTTTAATCTGTAAACAGACTAGGTTATCAATAAAATATTAATGGCACTGTTCTTAAACTCAGGTGAGTTTGCAAATATTGTCAAGCTGAAAGAAAAAAAATCAGTTTAGACAAATTTTCAATTTGGAGTCCTTTGTGAAAACAAAATAAGAACATGTCCCACATGGTTGTGAGAGCAGCTAGTGACAGCCTTTGGTTGTGGTCTTCAGCCTGGGCCCACCCTGTCCCTGGCCTGCTCTGGCCAGTGACTATACATGGTTGGGGACTAGAGCTGGGTGGGTGCTTTCTGCCCCTCAGGAGACTCCTCTAATGAGCATGCTTATGCTCTCCTCCTGCCCCACATCAGCCTTCCTGAGACTTGTTCAGAGCCGTACCTGCAGTGGGAGGCTGTCCTCTCCCGCCCTCCTTCCTTTCCTCTGTTCTGTAGGGGTCAGACATATCTAAAAGGTGCTCCTGGCCGACTCTTTCTCTTCTTTCTCCCTCATCAGCATTCCTGTTGAACGCTAGCATGGGTCTGATTCTGCCT
This sequence comes from Jaculus jaculus, assembly GCF_020740685.1. Taxonomy (NCBI): domain Eukaryota; kingdom Metazoa; phylum Chordata; class Mammalia; order Rodentia; family Dipodidae; genus Jaculus; species Jaculus jaculus. The sequence goes on along the minus strand of NC_059107.1, from coordinate 75,972,059 downwards.
GGAGTTAGCTCTTTGGAAGACTCGAACTGCACCGATTGCATAATCATGGGATGTTGCTCAGTGACAGCTGTGCAGTATAGCTGGAGCAGAGTGATGAAGGGACTGAATGGAGGAGTCAGGCCCACACCAAATGAACGTGCCAATGGTGTGGAGCCTACTGAGCCCATGAGTGAGATAAGCCATAAGTATTTTTCAAGCATATGCATGTTGCATATATATGTATATGTGTGTATACACGTGTTTATGTGTGTTCATATGTATGTGTGGGGGAGTGCATTTGTGTTGAGGCCAGAGGTAGATGTTGGGTCTCCCTCTACTACTCACCACTTTATTTACTGAGACACAATCTCTCACTGAACTTGTCTACCTGTCTAGTGTAGTAGGCAACTTGTCTCAGGAATTCCCTGCCTTTGGCTCTTGTATCTAGATAACATTCCTGTGCAACCACACCTAACATTTACACAGGTTCTGGATCTCCAAACTCAGGTCCTTATGCTTGTGTGGCATGTTCTTTACCAACTGAGCTGTCTCACCCCTCCCTCGTTTATATTTTTTAGTCAATTTGATGTTGAATTTCTGTTTTAAGTAGTACCAGGGACCACTGTAGGCATTTTATGTGTCTTACTTGACTTTGGCAAAGCTAAGAATTGAACCTGAGGCCTTGCACATGCGAGGCAACCACTGAGTTATATGGCTCCGCTCTGGCATTTAGGAACTTATTTAATTCCCCAAATGCTCCTTGTGGTGGTGGTTGTCACTCATATTACAGATGGGGAAACTGAGTTAGTTATGGAGCTAGAGAGTATCAGGGATGTGACTCAAATCTAGACAGTTTGGCCCCACAGTCTCTGTTGTAATAATTTTCCATGCCATATTTGTTCCTCACTGTGGCAGGATAACTTGGAATGTAGCACAGCCATACCAGGAACTTGAAAGTAGAGGAGGCAAAGTCCAGAAAACATAAAACTTTGGTTTCTTTTAGATGCCAAGTTAACTCTTGGCAACATATTTAGCAGGCAAGCCCTTGGTGGGAGATGACTCATGATTTCAGAGTCTTACATAAGACTATTCAGTTAGTTACATGTAGTTTATTTTCAGGTATCTTCAGTAATCTTTAAGAAGTCTTAGCAACAGTAGCCAAAGAGGGTAGTCAACTATCTTTGTGATATAATGAGACAAGTAAAAAGTTCTATAATAGAATCACATGGGGCATCAAGATTTCTTGTTCTCATGATTTATAAATTCTTGATTGTTTATTTATTTTGAGACAGGCCTGGTTTCATACTGTAGCCCAGTCTAGACTATAATTCACTATTTAACCCAAGGCAGGCTTCAAGCTCATGGTGATTCTCCATCCTCAACTTCCTGAGTACTGGAAGTAAAGGTGTGAGCCACAACTGGCTTAGTTTGCAAATTATAAAATCATAGTGCCTGGCATTCCTACTCCAACTAAACCTTTCTTTAAAGACCCTCAAAGACATACCCAGAGGTTTGTGTCTTAGGTGATTAAAAGTCCTTTCAAGTTGACAATGAAGAGTAACTGTTGCAGGGAAGCAGTCAGCTAATATTACTTTTGCTCACAATTTTTGGAGGATCCAGTCAATGCTAGGTTGAGCCTGTGGTAACCCAGCAAGCACATGGTGGCACCATGTGGACAAAAAGTACCTCATGGTCAGGACCCTAAGCAGAGGAAGAGAAATGGACCAATTCCAACATCCCCTTTAAGGCCATTCCTTCAATAAACTACAGGGCCTTTTACTAGGTTCCACTTCATAAAGGATTCTTCACCTCTCATTGGGAACTAAGCTTTTGGTTGGGGAAACCCTTACCCAAATCATAGAACTTTGCCAACTACAATATGGCCAACTACAGAGATATGCTTTAATACTGGTCATGAAAACCTGGATCTTTCTCAAGACCAGGATGTGTGTTGGAAGGTAAAGAATGGAGGGTAGGGAGGAAGAGATTTGCTGTCTGATTACACAGTACAATAGCAAAGCTATGGTGATGAGTACATGAAGGTTGAGGTTGGTGGTTTAAAAGGAACACAATATTGGGCCAGCTTTACTCCATATATGCAGCAGATGCTCCGTGGTGCTGACATCACCAATGTCCTGGGGCATCAGTGCAACTTCAGCTTCTTCACAGCTTAGTGCAGAGGCCACTCAGGGTCTCCCTGCAGGGACTTCGACTTTCTAGTTAGTTAGTTACTTTATTCGTTGTTGTGGAAAATACTTGACAGTAGGGTGTGGTGGTGTATGCCTTAAATCCCAGCACTAGGGAGGCAGAGGTAGGAGGATTTCTGTGAGTTTGAGGTTACCCTGAGACTCCCTAGTGAAGCCCAGGTCAGCTTGGGCTAGAGTGAGACCATACCTTGAAAAGCAAGACGACAACAGCAAAAGTTTGAGCAAAGCAATTTGAGAAAGGAAGGGCTTATTTTTATTTTGGTTTCTACTTTGAGGTAATACAGCCCATTGTGGCAGGAACATGAAGCAGCTGGTCACATTGATTGCAGTCTGGAAGCAGAAGATGAGTGCCGATGACCAGATTGCTTTCTCTTTCTCTTTCATAATTAGCCTGAGACCCCAGCACAGGGCAGGATAAGTTGGATAAGTTGGTTTCTTGCATATTTAGGATGGGTTGTTTCACTTCAATTAACAATCTAGAAAATACCTCTTAGATATATTACCAATATTGTTTCCAATGTGATTCTAAATCATGTCAAGTTAATAACTGACTTTAAACCATTGCATGTGGGATGTGGTCGCCATGTAAACATTCATTTCACTTTCCTTTAGATGTGGTATTTTGTTTTTAATTTTTTTTTTAATTTTACTTATTTATTTGAGAGCGAGCGAGCGAGAATGAGTGCACCCGGGCCTCCTCCAGCCATTGCAAACAAACTCCAGATGCATGTGTCACTTTGTGCATCTGACTTATGTGGGTACTGTGGAATTGAACGTGGATCTTTTGGCTTTGTAGGCAAGTACCATAACTGCTAAGCCATCTCTCCAGTCCTAGATGTGGTATTTTTATTAAAGGAAGAATCCTGAGTTAGCAGGAGTAAGGTGTAGCATATACTATTTCCATTGCCTCAGTATCTTTGTTGTTATGCCTTTGTACGGGTGTGGGGGGGGTTACCCTCCTTTTCTCATCTCAAAGATAATTTACTTGGGAATCATTGTTGGGCTGTGAAGCAGTGTAAACATTAAGGTTATCAGGAGCTAGTGTAAGATATCTTTTCAGAGCTGGAGATGATGTCTCAGTCGTTAAGGGGTCTGGTGGTTTGATGCAGGTGTCCCCCCAAAACTTAGGTGTTCTGAATGTTACATTCCTAGCCGATGGAGATTTGGGAATCAATACCTCCTGGAGCAAGTTTATTATTGGGGGAGGGCTTATGGATGTTAAAGCCAGTTTCCCTTTGTTAATGTTTTGCACACTCTCCTGTTGCTGTTTTCCACATGATGTTGGCCAGGAGGTGATGTCCACCCTCTGCTCATGCCATTGTTTTCCAATGCTATCGTGGAGCTTCCCTTGGAGTCTGTAGCCAAAATAAACCTTTTGTTTCCACAAGCTGTTCTTGGTTGGGTGATTTTTGCCAGTAATTGAACCTGACTGTAACAGGGGGCTTGCCTGCAAAGGCCAACAACGCAGGTTTGACTCCCCAGTATTCACATAAAGCCAGATGCACAAAGTGGCACATGCATCTGGAGTTCATTTGCAGGAGCTAGAGGCCCTGGTGCACCCTCTGCCAGTTTCTTTCTCTCTCTCTGCTTGAAAATAAAATATATTTTTAAAAAGATAATCTTTTCTATTGTCAGTGATTTCTTGGTAAGGTTGAAAAATAGTTGTGACCCTGGGGTTATACATATAGTTTATAATTAACACAGTAATTAAAGAGTTTTTAAATTTTTTTGATTTATTTTTATTTATGTATTTATTAGAGATAGCAAGAGGGAGGGGGAGAGAGAGAGAGAGAGAGCGAGAGCTCTAGCCACTGCAAAGGAACTCCAGATGAGTGTGCCACCATGCTTATCTGGCTTATGTGGGAGCTGGAGAATCAAACCTGGGTCCTTAGGCTTTGTGGGCAAGTACCTTAACTGCTAAGCCAACTCTTTAGCCCGTTAAAGAGTTTTTGATATTCTGATAAATGTAATTTTCAGGTAAGTGGCAGCCAAGAATGTTTATGAAAGGAGAACCACTTTGAAAGATTGGGTGATTTTTCAAAGCACTGCTTCTGTTTATGTGCACAGAATAAATTGTACAATGCAATTTTCATTTAAATGAATATGAAACATAAAGCAAGGGTAATTGTGTTCCTTTAATTGTTAGATATGGATGTATTTGAAGTAATTTCCTTTGTAAATCAAAATCTCATTTAAATATCAATGAGGTAACATGGACAAAAGTTTGCTTTTGAACCTTATTATTCGTGAAATATAAAGTCCACATAGCATCTATAAATAGTTAAAAACAAGTAAGATGAGAATTTGTTTAATTATTTCTCAACTTGGGACATTATAAACACTATGGAAACTGCTAAGTAGGCTGACCCCTGCCCAATATATCATCACATTTTTGGCTGTAGTGATAGTCATTTATTTGTACTTTCTAGTTTTAACACATTTTTACTGGACATATTTTAGAATGGAACATCCAAGGGAAGATAGATTTTTTTTAAATTAATTTGTTGTTGTTATTTTTATTCTGCTAGAAAGAGCCATAGACCAGGAGGTATGAGACTATTGCATTGTTGTTATTATCTAGCTCAGTATAGCTCTATCATTTAAAGTCTCCAGGCTTATTATATGTATGTGGAAAATGATAAATTTGATTAGGTTAGTGCTTTTATAATTGTTTTCTCAGAAAGTTTTATCAGATTATGAAATCCTAACATAAAACAAAGAGACATTAGTATTTGTTGTCTAAGTTTAGATTGATTAAATTTACCCATTTTTAGCTTATTGGCGGTGTTCAAAATGTTCAGATTTGGAAACTAGAGGTTCCTAATTTGAGAGTAATTCTACTTTGAAGCTGTGTAAAAGTTAAATGCAATAGCCAATAAACACATGAAACAGTGGTCATCTTTGTTCCTAGGGAAGTACAGATTGCTGCTGAATTGAGATACTGTGGTGGTTTGATTCAGGTGTCCCCCATAAACCTAGTTGTTCTGAATACTAGGTTCCCAGCTGATGGGGATTTGGGAATTAACACCTCCTGGAGGGAGTGTATTGTTGGGGATGGGCTTATGCGCTTTATAGCCAGTTTCCCCTTGCCAGTGTTTGGCACACCCTCCTGTTGCTGTGGTCCACCTTATGTTGGCCAGGGGGTGATGTCCACCCTCTGCTCATGCCATTGTTTTCCCCTGCCATCGTGGAGCTTCCCCTCGAGCCTGTAAGCCAAATCTTTTTCCCAGAAGCTACTCTTGGTTGGGTGATTTCTACCAGCAATGTGAACCGGATTGCAACAGATACCAATTCATATCCACTAGGAGAATTATTATTTTTTGGTGCATGCATGTGTGTATATTCACTTGTGTGTGTTTTGAGTATGCATGCTTGTGTGTGGAGGCCAGAGGATGATGTTGGTTGTTTTTCTCAATCTCTCTCCACCCAGGGCTTACTGATTCAGCCAACCTACATAGTTAGCTTGCCTTGGGGATCCCCTGTCTCTACCTCCCAAGCACTGGTGTTATAGGCAGACCAGCACATCCACTTGCCTTTTACATGGGTGCTGGGGATCTAAACTCCAGTACTTGCTCTTACATGGCTAGTGTATTTTCCACTGAGTCATCTGAACCTCCATGAGGAGGATGATAATTTAAAATTCAGATAAGTGTTTTTGTGGCTGTAAAGAAATGGGAAGCCATGTGCATTGTTGTGGATAATACAAGATGGTACAGTTGCTGTGGGAAAGTCTAAAATACCTCAAACAGTTGAACACTGAGTATTGGTCAATTTTGTGTTACTATAATAAAAAGCTGAAGACAATTCACTAACAAAAAGGAAGGATTGATTTTAGTTCACAGCTCTAGAGGTTCCATCCATGAATTGGCAGCCTCATGTCTTTGGGCTGCTGATGAGAGCAGCATATTGTGGTGGAGCAAATTATTCACATCATGAGCCAGGAAACAGCGAATTATGAGACTGTGGTTCCATTATGCTCTTTGAGATCATGCTTCCCCATGACTACAGGACCTTCTACAGGTCTTTTCTCACAAAGGTTCCATAAAATTTCTAAATTTACACACTTTGGGTAACACTAATGCACACATTGTCAATGCATAACCCCGCAATTCTGTTGCTGGGTATATACTTTGAATAAATAAAGACATATGGATACACAAACACTTGATGAATGTTCATAGAATTTTCACAGTTGCTCAAAAATCGAAACAACTCAAATGTCCATTAACTAGTCATTAGAAGAACAAATATGGTTTATCCATGTATAGGGCTATTATTTACCCATTAAAAGAAATATAGCATTGTTATATGATAGTGTGGATAAGCCTTGAAAATATTCTGAGTAAAACAAGCCAGTCACACAGGACCACATATGGTATTATTTCAGTTATAGAACTTCCAAATATATAAAGGCAGAAAATAGATCTGTTGGCTGACTTCCAGGAGCAGAGGATTACAAGAGAATTGGGTATATGTGGCTAAGGAATGAAGGACTCTTTGAGTGTTGAAAGTGTCCTAAAATTGTGGTGATGATGGCAAACCTCTGAGTATACTAAAAACTCCTCAACTGTATACTTTCCATGGGTGAATGGTACGGTAAGAATACAGCATATACATTGGTTGTACTGCAGTAAAGCTACTATAGAAAGAAGCTAGGTATAGGAAAGTAGATGGTAATTGTGCATGATACTAAACAGGGAGGGGGAGAGAGACAGGATTCCTGAGACATAATATGGTCACATCCCTCTGTAGGCTGTTCATTGCACATCCAGCAGGTTCCTTACCACCCCAGTCATGCCTGCCACATATTTGATATTTGATAATGCCATTCTTTATATCCAGGGTCAGGAATACTTGGCTTTTTGCAGCATTTCTACTAATAACTCATGTTTTATGAGCCATAAGAATGAAATGCCCTAATAGTTTCATGTAATTTCATGAACATCATGGTACTGAAAACTGGCGACATTGATAAAATTGGAACTGTAGCTGGCAGGCAGCTCCGGTGATGCAGTTGATCATGTTGTATACACAGAGGTGGAGATGAGTGAAAACTGGCTCAAGTGGGTGATGTAAGAAGGAAGTGTGGTCTGTTCAGAAACTATAATCAAATTCATTGACTGCCCTCATCTAGACCCAAGCAACAATGGTACCATAAAATTCTCCATCCCAAAAGGCAGACCAAATGGCAGAACTTTCACCAGGCCCTTACAGGGAACACCTGAACCACAAGACACTGGAGAGGGTATGATGAAAACTAACCTTAATCTACATCTTCCCTCCCTCCCTCTCCCTCTCTTCTCTCTAACTCTTGTATATCAGTTATCTTTTTCCTCCTTTGCTTAGTGGGCACTGACCTGTAACTCCCAGTACCAGCATGTGGCTATCATCCACAATGAGCTTTTGATCAAAGGGACCTACAAGGTTTCCTAAAAGAAAGACATATTTCTCTCAAAGTACTTAATGACTCACCAAAGGTTACTGGTAAGACCCTACTGCTGAAGACACTGTGGTCGACACATAAAATGGAATGGCATGGCTGGAAGAGAGTCAGTCCCCAGACAGTCAGCACATCTAGTGCCAGAGGGTGTTACATGGGGGACACATTTGAATGCATTTTCTTAAGAGTTTGGATAGGTTTGGAGCTTACTAGGAAAATAATTCAGAGTCAAATATTTATGCAAGTCTGAAGTACCATTGCAAGATATAGTTTGTAAATAATTAGGTTAGATTATATGCACAGTTTATTGTTTCTGTGTTTTATTATTTCATTTATTTGAAGTAACATGGGAATATCTACATAATATTTTCTATCCAAAGGACAGATGGGCTGAGTTTTGCTATGTTCCACTCAGCGGAAGAATGACTGTTTTGATTATTTATAGAGAGATAAGATTATCTTTCATATCTACTGTTTAGGGTCATATGCAGTTAAGTACCTCATCACAAATTAGGTTGTGATTTATTTCTCTCCACACTGTTCTGTGAACTTGAATTTTTTTCTAGAAATACATAATGCTCATTTGAAATACCTCAGTGCCAAATTGATCACACACTGGGTCTTCTTTCTTCTCTCTATGCACTAGGAAGAAGGAAGGTAGGTAGAGGTGATCTGACTCAGTCCCTTCATTTGAAAAGGTATAAGCAATTGGAAACTAAGCACCCCAACTTGGTAGAACTCCTTGGTGTAGTCTGGGATAATTTTAGGGACTTGAATTTAGGATTGAAAAAATAATAAGTAGAAAGTCTCTGAAAACTGGAATCTCTGTGTCTAGGCTACTAATGATTCTGTGAAGTTTGTGATTATGATAAAATTTCTTGAAACAATTAGATGTGAGCTTGACTCCCTTTGTCTTTAAAAAATGTTTATAGTATACAAAGTGGTTTATGTATTGCTTTTATTTTATTTTGCATCCCTGTTAGTGGTGGTCTATGAGCTCATTTTTTTTTGGCACCTTAATTCAAAGAATTGGAAAATATGCACACAAAAATAAAGCAGCGAGAAACCTTATTAAGAGCAAAGCTGCAGTAAGGATTTTAATATGCTGCCACAAGGAGTTATGGGCTACCTGAGTGGAAGAGTAGATTATGACCTAAAGGGCTCTTTCTGACCAGAGAGAGCTTCCATGAGTCTCGTCAGGGAATCAGTGACTGTTGAGTTGGGTCTTTTTGCTGTGCCTCATGGATGTGTAAACTAGCATCAGCAACCCAAGAGGAGGTGTGTACATCTGACCTCACCTGCTCACCTCTGAGTACACTTGAGCACACTTGAGTGGGGTCTGAGTCCCCCTCTCTTGGCATTTCTTACACTTTTGTGTAAAGGGACAGTTTGCCAGATGCTTGCAAGAAAGCAAAGTACAAGTGTCCCTTATTCACTGAAAAAAAAAAAAAAAATGAAGTGATGTAATTTACAGGGCATTTGATGCCCCAAGGTCCTGGACAGGAAAGGAAAGTCAAGCCAGGATGAAAGCTGGAGCTGTGAGCTGGGACGACCTCCTGCATTTATCTTCTGTAAATTTGAGTAGCATTTCTGGGCCCCAGGGAGGGAAGCACTATGGTAGGATGAAGAAGGATTCTCAGTAATCTGTGTATGGAGGAAACACAGCCTGATCACAACAAACCCTGGCCTTGTGATGGGAGCTCTTCCACGGCATGCACTTGGGGCCGCTTGCTCTCTCAGGGACTGCAATACTCTACGTTGTATACTTTGACTTCTGCACTATGAGTTCCAGATCAGACATACAGAGGGGTTCTAACCCTGATAGCAGCATCTTGTTCCCACTGGTGACTTAGTTGAGGGCTTCTTTTCCTGTTGTACTGTATGCTAGGGATGGGCAGAGTTACAGAGCACAGCTGCCTCCCAGTTCTATGAAGTATAAAATGCTTTTAGTGTGTATCAACTTCATTAATTAAGTTTTTAGGTTAGCATACAAAATAATGGGTTTCATCATGGCATCTTCATATGTGTGGGTCATTATTCTTCATTGTTCTCATTCATTCCCTTATCCTTACTATACTTTTTTAAAAAAATTTTATTTATTTATTTGAGAGCGACAGAGACAGAGAGAAAGACAGATAGAGGGAGAGAGAGAGAGAATGGGCGCGCCAGGGCTTCCAGCCTCTGCAAACAAACTCCAGATGCGTGTGCTCCCTTGTGCATCTGGATAATGTGGGACCTGGGGAACCGAGCCTCGAACCGGGGTCCTTAGGCTTCACAGGCAAGCGCTTAACCACTAAGCCATCTCTCCAGCCCCTTACTACACTCTTTTATCCTCCTTCCCCACCTTCAGCTGGTTTCCCTTTATTCCTGTTAGGCTCCCCTTTAGCTTTCTTATCTGTAAAATTTATTTTTATTATTATGATGATGATGATGATGATGATGTATGTGTGTGCATGTATGTGGGTAGGTGTGTGGAGGTCAGAGGATACCCTTTTACTCCTTTCTTTCCTTCTTCCTTGTTTGAGACTAGGTCTCTCTTGATACTGTTTTGCCACTGGAAAGGCCAGACTGGCTGGCCAGAAAGCTTAGTTTTATGATTTTCCTAACTCTACCACCCATAGCCAGGTTCTGATTACAGATGTGTGCTCTGCTGCACATGTGGGAATTACTGGGAATTCAAACTTCAGTTGGCAGGCTTGAGAAACAAGTGCCTTTAACCACTGAGCAATTTCCCCCACCCCCTTCCACTTTCTTATAATAGGTATTCCATGACCTGATTTCCATCTCTCTTAAAGTTTCTTCATCTTTTATAATCCCCATTCTAGTTCCATGAAGTATACACATATGCACTTACATAAACCTACACACATATAATTTTAAATCTAGGTGCAACAGGTAAGGGAAATATTGTGTAAGTGGAATTTATCAGTGATAGAGATAAGTTCTGGGTCTTTCTTGTATATAGCTGCATGCTGGGAAAGATGTGTCCACTGCATGAATGAAAAATTGGCTGACTCCAAATAGATTATAGTATTATGCCAATATTGCTCTTTTATTTGTTGATATACAAAGGCCCCTTGGTATTCTTAAACCTGATTTTTCTTTGGTGAGTAACTCCTAAAGCTGTAACAAGATATTTGTAAATTAGGTGCTGGGAAGATGGTTCTGTGGATAAAGTATTTGCAATGCATGAATACTTGAGTTTGGAACCCCAGCAACCATATACAAAGCCAGATAGTGTGGCAGACATTTGTAATGCCAACTGTGCTAATGGGTGAGAAGGCAGGGGGAGACAGAAGAAGCTAGGACTCAGCTGGCCTGGGGAAAGCAGCCATGCTGGTAAGAGGCAGAAGGTCATTCTTTGACTTTTACATGGGCTGTGCCCATACTCATGCACATGAACACATGAGCGTACATGCACATAACACCGTGGGTCCTTTGGCTTTGTAGGTAAATATCTTAACTGATAAGCCTTCTCTCCAGCCCCAGAGTCTTTTATTGAACTTGAAGCTCAGTGATTCATCTATGCTAGCTAGCCAGTAAGTCCTAGGGATCTGCCTATTCCCCCCTGAGCCCTGTGATTATAGACATGAACTGCCATGCCCAGCTGTTTAGTGGGGTTCTAGGGATATCAACTCAGGTACTCATTGCTGTCAGCTAGCACTTTATTGAGTGATCCATCTCCCCAGCCTCTTGACCCCCATGAACATTCTTCCTGCATTTCCTGGTGCCCATGCATATGTTTCTCCTGTGTGTACTCAGGAATGGACTCACTGATGCACTCTTCTCTTTCCCTTGTAGCACCGATAGCCCCACAAATGTCATGGCAATGCTTTATTTCCTGGGTTAATATGTCTCCTGTCTGTTACTTTGGGCCCCTGTTATGGTGTCCTTTTTCTTGGCATCAGGATTATGTTAGATTCAAATGTGCTGGGCACATGAACACAAAAGGGCCGGTATTTCACAAACAGTTTCTCTAAAAAGATCCTCAAGAGAATATTGACAATCCATTCTAGTCATAGCAGTGGAGAAAAAAATAATGCGAGGAATACTGGGAAACTGGTAGTTGTTAGCCTAAAAATAGTTTTTCTTTTTCCCAAGAAATATGCCCTGGTTGTAATATTTTTAAATGTGAGGATTTCTGGCTATTATTAGTTAAAGTTGAAGGGGTTTCTTTTCCAGTAATCATTGTGTTTATGTAAGCAAAAATCATGTTTAAGGCTTCAACGTCTCAGAAAACAGGGTCACGTCACTATTCATAAGAATATTGCAGTAAAATTAGCCTAGAGATAGTATGCCAATAAGAGATACTGACTCTGGAAAGACTTAAGATTCGCTGCCACTTGGGAAAAAATGATATATAGTGTTATGTATAATGAAAACACTGTTATTGATTTCTCTTAAACAATTCTGGGGCTGGGGGGATGGTTCAGGAGGCAAAGTGTTTGCTGGCTGAGCATGAGGACCTGAGGTCACATCCCTAACACCCACATAAAAGTCAGGTATGGCATGCTTACAATCGCTGTACTGAAGAGGTGGAGGCTAGCTGATTGCCTGGGTAAGCTGGCTAGCTGCATCCATGAGCTGCAGATTCAGAGAGAGACCCTCTCTTGAAAAACAAGGTAAAGAGCAAACCTGATGTCAACCTGTCAGGTGCACACACATGCACCATACACCACCCCTCACCAGATACATGCACACCACCATGTACATGCAAAATAATATTTTTAAAAAATTTCTTTAGAAAAGGTATAAAGAGTTTTATTTGGAAATTCAGGGAAATATTTAAGTATAGGTTATAATATTATTTCATTGATTCCAGTTTTTTTCAGTTCCACATTTTAGTTTATCATTTGTTGTCTATAAACTATAAGTAGTAAGCTGTCTAACGAGGACTTCAGTGTTGGGGAGGGGTGTTGCAGAAGTCTGTGTGGCTTGTGTCTTGGCAAAAGCCATCCAACTGACACAGGGGAAAGTGTGCCAATGAAATTCTCAAGATCGCTGTTTGACATGGTTCTGGGACCCCATTGCAAATCTGTACCTACGATAGCAGCTGGCATTCCCAGACCTGACACTTCCCTCTGTTGATGGGGAATGTTTCTTTTTATAACATTCTGCTGAACTGTCAGCTGTTTTTCTTAACTAGTTCCATTGTGGTAATTTCAAACATTTTAGCATTCATTATTTCCTTTTTCCCCTAGTTTGTGTCTATACTAATAGTTTCTTTTTAGTTTTATTGGAGTTGGTTATTTTTTACCTATTATTTTTCCAACTCCTTTTTACTTGAAGGATGTGTCAGTGTACTTTCGGCACACATTTTAAGTGGAGATTACATTGTGCTATGGTGAGTTTGGGATACAGAGTCAGGGTCTCCTGAAATATATACAGTAAGCCATTAAGGGCAGTAGTAAATGCTAGACCTTGACTGATAATATCTTTGGTATTTTACTGTCATTGAAATTGCATTTCAGATCTAGATAAGGCTGTTTGGATACTCATTTTTGAGATTTTTGGAAGAGCTAGATCCCTACCTCAGTTTTGTGAATTCTTCAAGTTCATTCTGTTTGTGTTCACTTCTGTTCTGAGACTTACCTTCTTCTGGGTTAGTTTGCCCCTTTGAGTAAATCAGAGAGGAAAAGTCAATCAAAGCATTGCTGGCAGAGGATCAGATATGTTGGGAGATAATACTTTTAAAGTGTCAGGCAGCAGTTCATACTAAAGTAGAGGGAATATTTTTAGACCTGTATAATTTGTTTGATGCTTATGCTTATATTATTTTTGTTCTTTTAAAAACATTTATTAAAAGTTATGTAATCTGGGTTGGAGAGATGGTTTAGTGGTCAAGGTGCTTGGCTGCAAAACCTAAGGACCCATGTTCTACTCTCCAGATCCCATGTTAGCCAGAGGCACAAAGGTGAGGCAAGTGCAAGGTCACACGTGTCCACTAGGTGGTGCAAGCATCTGGAATTTGATTACAGTGGTTGAGGCCCTGGTGTGTCAATTCTCTCTCTTTCTCAATCTGTCTCTCTTGCTCACTCTCTCTAAAATGAAAATTTTATTTTGAAAAAATTTCATGTTCTATTTTTTGTCTTCCATACCCCCATACCCACCCCACTGGACCCCCTCATCTTTCCATTTGTTCCCTCTTCTTCCTTCTAATAATTTATTTATTTTCTTTTCCTTTTTTATTAGATATGGACATATTTAGTATGCAAACAACACATGTTGGTACCTTCCTTTCCCTCTTCCCTGCCCCTTTACTGCTTGGGGATGCAGGTCAAACCCATGGGGATTTTGGGTCATGCATTATGCAGTGGGGGGGATGTCTGTGTGCAACATGTCCCTATTTGTGGCTCTAATAGTCTTTATTCCCCCACTTCCACAAGATTCCCTGAGCCATGCTAGGAGCATTTTAAGTCTACTTCAATGATGGGCACTTAGGAGCCTCTGGTAGGTGTTGAATGTCCTTAGTACCTATCTCAACCAGCCTTGAGCTGATGTTAGATTCACTAAGAAAGCAGCGCTGTTGTTCATTTCCCCAATTCCTCTGTGGTTTCAGCTGGGGCTGGGGTGGAGTGCACTGGGTCATTTATCTCCGCAGGTCCAGCTCCCATCTGAAAAAGTGAAGCAGATTCTCCAACCGAGACTGAAGTAAGCACTGGTTAAATGGGATAACCATCATTAACTTAGAGTCTAGTGTTAGTAGGAGCTTGACAATGGAAAGCAGAATCATTATCTGGATATGATTCTGACCTGTTTCCCAGTTCTAGATATGGTTTCTTTTCCACTGAGTGGATCTGTTAACCAATCCAAGAGCAGTTAGTTGCCTACCATGGCCGTGTGTCACTGTTGCACTTGTGGGAGTAACACGTCAGGTTGTTACTTCTGAGTCGTTTAGACTTTGAGTTGCTTGGACAGATGTTGCCACCCCCACCTCCCCATAGCTCATATAGCACCTTCCAGAACTAGATGGGCTAATTTTCTGGGGACTAGTTCTCCTCTGGATTCCAACCAGGTCTCTCCAGGGTCTGTGCCAACAGCATATGGTGTCTGCAGCAGTGGGGTCTTATCATTAACCTCTGGTGGAGAGTCAAGTGCTCTGACAGAAGTCTGTCTTGTTTGTTTTGGGAGATCTAGTAGGTCTCTCTAATCAACAGCTCAGTTTGGATGTAGACCATATCTTGGTATAGGAAATTACAGGATAGAGCCAAGGGAAAAGAAAAAAGAAAAGGACAGAGAAGAGGGAGAAACAGGAGAAATTGGAGGTTAAGTTTCATCTCAATCTCTCCAGGGCCCTTAAATTCAGGTGCTCCCTTTAAGGTCCTCTTGAGGGTTCCACCTTTTAGTCTGACTTCTAGGATATAGGATTCTATCATACCATTTCAGTTTGGGTTCAGTTTTGTGCCCCCACCCTTTCCTTTCCCCCAACCCCTACCATCCCTATTGTCCAAGCCTCAAGATGCCATTCAGTTATGTTAGCAACTTGGTCTGATCCAGGTTAGGGACTGCAGATGAATGAGATCATGTGAGGGTTGTCTTTCTGTGATGGTGTGAGTTCACTTACAATGAGTTTGACCATTTTTTTCTCCAAATTTCAATATATCATTTTTTTTTATTGCAGAATAGAATTCCATTGTGTAGATATACCACATCTTGGTTATTCATTCATCCAATGATGCGTACTTGGGCTGATTCCAGTTCTTAGCTATTATGAATTGAGCAGCTATAAACATGATTGAGCAAATATCTCTGAACTGAGGAGCGGAGCTTTCAGAGTAAATGCCCAGTAAGGAAATAACAGGGTCTGTTGCTTACTCTATATTCATCCTTTTCAGGGGTTTCCATATTGATTTCTATAGTGGTTGTACTGGCTTACATTCCCACCAACAGTGAATGAAGGATCCTTTTTTCTTCACATCCTCTCCAACATTTGTTTTCGTTTGCTTTTTTTTTGTTTTTTTGTTTTTTTTGAGGTAGGGTCTCAGTTTAGACCAGGCTTACCTTGAATAAAGACTGTTAGAGCCACAAATAGGGACATGTTGCACAGACATCCCCCCCCCCCCCACTGCATAATGCATGACCCACAATCCCCATGGGATTGACCTGAATCCCCAAGCAGAATTAATTTAGAGGGAATTAAAAGGGTGTAGACCCTCTTATAGTATAGGGTCAGTGGGAGCTTGACAATGGAAAGCAGAATCTTATTTTATTTTTCTTTTTTATTAGATGTGGACATATTTAGTATGATTACTTTTGGTTTGAAGTCTATTTTGCTCAGATATTGATATAGCAATACCCACTTGTTTTTTATGTCCATTTGCTTGGAATATCATTTTCAAGCTTTTCACCCTGAGGAGGTATCTGTCTTTAGTGGTGAAGTCAGTTTCTTGAAGACAGTAGATAGATCCAGTTTTGATCCATCCTGTTAATCTACGTCTTTTGATGAGTAAGTTAAGACCATTAATATTTAAGGTTATTACTATGAGGTTTAAATTAATCCCTGCCATGATGAGGTGTTTTATGAGGTTTGGTGCTTTCTTGTGTTATGTGCTATTTTGAGCCTAGTCTATTTTGGTTATTGTGATCTTCTTATTGGCATTTGAGATTGGATGTTTGATAGTTCTGAGTGGAGTATTGCCTCAAATATTCTTTGTAGGGTTGGCTTTGTGATACTATAATCATAGAGTTGACTTTTTCCATAGAAAGCTTTTCTTTCACCTTCTATTATGATGGATATTTTTGCTGGGTAGAGTAGTTTGGGTTGGAAGCCATAGTTTTTCAGACTTTGAAGTGTTCCATTCCAGACTGTTCTGGGTTTCAGCATTTACATTGAGAAGTATGACATAATTCTTTGTTTTAAGCTATTTCCTTTTTATTTATTTATTTATTTATTTATTTATTTATTTATTTATTTATTTGAGAGAGAGAGAGAGAGAGAGAGAGAGAGAGAGAGAGAGAGAGGGACAGAGACAGAGAATGGGCATGCCAGGGTTTTCAGCCACTACAAAGGAACTCCAGCCGCATGTGCCTCCATATGCATCTGGCTTACATGGGGCCTGGGGAATCGAACTGAGGTCCTTTGGCTTTGCAGGCAAGTGCCTTAACCATTAAGCAATCTCTCCAGCCCAAGACTGATGTAATTATGATGGGATTACCTTTGTATGTTGTGAATTGTTTCTCTCTTGATGCTTTTAACACTCTCTCTCTGTTTTCCTTGTTAAGAGTTTTAATTATGAAGCTGGGCATGGTGGCACACACCTTTAATCCCAGCATTCAGGAGGCAGAGGTATGAGGATTGCTGTGAGTTTGAGGCTTCCCTGAGAATTCCATGTCAGCCAGGACAAGAGTGAGACCCTATCTTGAAAAACCAAAAAAAAAAAATTTTTTTTTTTGTGTCTTAGAGAATTTCCTCTTTGGTCCTATCTTTAGTATTCTGTGGGCTTTCTTTTTTTAAATCTGGATGGGATTCCCTTTGGAGAGATTTGGAAATTTTTCTTCAATAATTTTGTTGAATATGGTCTCTAAGCCTCTGGCCTGGATTTTCTCTCCTTCTGGTATACCCATGACCTGGATGTTTGGTCATTTTTGAGTGTCCCACAGTTCCCTCATATTCTGTTAACTTGATTTTTTTGAACTTAGCAAAGTTTTTGGTCTTCTGATCCTTCTGTCCTATTTTTCAGATCAGAGTTTCTGTCTTCCACATATTGGAAGGGGTTCTAGAAAGGTTTTATAATTTCTATTTGATTTTTTTGTTGTGTTATTTTGTATCATGTCCATCTCTTTTTTGAGGTATGATTGAAATTCTAGTTCTGGCTTTCTTTTGATGCTTTCTGGAGTTCATTCTTGCATCTTACCAAGTCTTCATTAAGCTTAATCAACCAGTTGTTGAGATCTTCCATTTTCTTGACACATCTACAATTTATTCATAACTCTTTGGAGGATTCTAATATTTTCTTGCATCAAGTTAAGCCTACTGTCAAAAGTGAATGCTGTAGGAGATGATTCTGTTCAATTTCATTGATATGATTGTTGGATTTTGGTTTACTCCCACTTGAGCAATTTTTTTGACCAGTATGTTGATTTCATTGGAGGTTTTCATATAGTATTAGGCATCCTTGGTGGAGATCTCAGTTTTCTGACTTTTGTTGGATTTTTTTGCATTGTTATTTGCCTGTTTTAGGAAGACTCTTTATTTTATTGAGGAGGAATCAAGTTTTTGTCCTTTTGCCCATGCACCCTCTGACTCAGGTGAATAGGGATGTTGGTACCCAGTGGACAGTCAGGATACCAGAGCAAAAGGCCTGATTGCACAGCTCACACAGGGACCAGGCCTCCCTAAGCAAGGCACAATTGGAGGGGTCTATCAGGACCAGGGGACTGGGAGGAATAAGGGAATGGGGATCTGGTGTACTTCATGCTGCACCCTCCAGCACCCAGACAAGTACAGGGAACCCAGACCAGGGAGGTGGAAGGAGCCTGGAAACAGGGGTTGGCATACCCCAAACTGCTTCACCTGTACACAGACAGGTGCAGGAAACCCAGACTTGGGAGGTGGAAGGAGCTAGGAAACAGGGGTCTGGCCTACTCACTCCAGACAGCCATGCATGCCCCCACACTGCCTGACCAAGGAACTCAGACTGGTTCTTCCTTCTTTCTAAACAGTGGTTGAAAAGTCTTCTTTAGTCACTTTTAGGGCACCAGTTATGCCCATCAATGCTCATCAAATACTGGGAAATTAAAGGAAACTTTCAAAGGAGCTAGGGTAGAAGCAGGTTAGTTGACAAGAGTATTTTGGTGTGACCTAGCAGTTGGATTCCTATATTAATCTGTTTTTCATCACTGTAATGAAATACCTGATGTAGGCCTACTTTATAAACGACAGTTATTTATCTCCCAGTTATTTTTTTTTTTAAGGTAGGGTTTCACTCTAGCTCAGGATGATCTAGAATTCACCATGTAGTCTCAGCATGACCTCAAACTCACAGTGATCATCTTTATCTCTGCCTCTTGAGTACTGGGATTAAAGACGTGCACCACCATTCTTGGCCAGTCTCCCATTGTTTGAAGTTCAAGGGCACTAGCATCAGCTTGACTCTGGTTAGGGACTTGTAGAAGACAGGTATGTGATAGTGTGTGAGAGAAAGAGATCACATCCCCAAACAGGAAGCTAGAGAACAACTAGTGAACCACAATCCGTCCTGAGGTCACATCTAGGCTCAACCTCTTAAAGGTCCCACCACATTTCACATCACCACATTGAGTTCCAACTTCCCTATATATGAATCACTGTTAGACCAAACACGTTGAAACCATAGTTGTTCAAGTGGTGTGTGAAAAACCAAAGAAAATAATGAATTAATTTAGTAAGACTCATATTTATAGGCAGAATTATTCACATTGTGAGGGGAAGATAGAAGCAGAAAAATTATTATTACATCCCACTTGGAGTAGAAAGAGTATTCTTCTTTTAAAATTTATTTTCCTGACAGTTATATCTAGCTATTGTAGATCCATTAGTTCATCTTTTATTTTGACTTCTTACTTACCAGAAGCATAGTGGCAGAGGTGAAAGAGAGGAAGGAGAAGCCAGGAGGCAGTGTGTGTGGTCCTGTTATGCCCTTCAAGGGTATACCCACAGTTGCCTAAATTCCTTCTATTAAGGGCCCACCTCCTAACATTCTCTTAGTTCCTTATAGTTCCACATGGTGGTGACCAGACCCACATCACATGGCCTTTGGAGGACATTCAAGATGACTGTTACAGTGGGTATTATGTAAAAATTTGAGAGCTTAATTTACTAAAATAGTTGTTGAAATATAGCCCTTATCCAGGAGCGTTTCCTGAGGACTTTGTTGTGCAAGAAAAGTATGAGGCATTCTTCACTATTTCCCTTTGTCCCTTTCTTTTTATGAGGTTTAGACACACTAAGTAACTCTCCCAGGATCTGGACATACATAGCAGAGTTGGGACTTGAACAGTGTGTGTCTAATCTCAAACCCTTCCCCTTGTTCACTGCTGTTTGCTTCTACCTCCATAACAACTGCTTCATGTAGCACTGGAATTAAAAGTCATACTGACCATAAATACGCCATCACTGTGGGTGAGTTAAAAGTGACTGGATTTTGAAGCCCAAGGATAAGTTTGAGAGAATAACCATAAGGGAAACAAGCTGTAAATCTTGGCAGCACCCAGGAGGAAGGAACTGAAGAATAGAAAGATAAAAACATTATACCTTTTGAATTAAGTTCCAGAAAGTAGACAGGTTCATCATCAGCTGCATGGGTAAGTGTCGTGGGAGGGTCTTTAGAGAAAGAAGAAAAAACTGTAGAGGGTCAAGGGCAAGCATGCTTGGGATTTGGGCTGTGTGGTGGGTTGATTCATGTGTCCTCCTTAAACTTAGGTGTACTCTGAATGCTAGGTTCCCAGCTGATAATATTTGGGAATTAATGCATCCTAGAGGGAGTGTATTGTTGTGGGCAGACTTATGGATATTATAACCAGTTCCCCCTTGCCAGTGTTTGGCACACTCTCCTGTTGCTATGGTCCACCTTATGTTGGTCAGGGGGTGATGTCCACCCTCTGCTCATGCCATTGTTTTCCCTGTCATCGTGGAGCTTCCCCTCAAGCCTGTAAGCCAAAATAAATCTGTTTTTCCCAGAAGCTGCTCTTGGTTGGGTGATTTCTACCAGCAATGTGAACCAGACTGCAACAGAATAGTATTCAAAGAAGGAATGGAAAGGGGAGTGTTACAGTTACCTTCTCATTGCTAGAACAAACATCTGATGAGAAGTGGGTTATGAAAAGAAAGAATTTCTTTTAGCTTACAGATTTGAGGAGAAGCATCTTCAGGCCAGGGAAAGCATAGCATGAGTAAGACAGCAGGGGAAGGAAGAAGTCCCAGCAAACATTCAGAAGGGCTAGACTAATAAATCTCAAGTGACACAGCCCCTCCAGCAAGGCTTCACCACCCCCTACCCAAAGGTTCTTTTGGTTGAGAATTGAGTATGAGATTTAATTGCAAACAAATGAGATTATGGGGGACAATTCATATTCAAACCACTACAGGGAGAAAAGGAAAAGTTAGGATTTTTGAGTTATTATTTAGAAAAGCAGGAAAACAACTGCCTAAAAATGATTTTGTGTTTGATTCCTTGTTGGAACATGGACTGGCCTTTACACAAGCAATTCCATTAATGGGACAAAGCAACAGAATAGAAGGGTCTTGGAAAGCAAATTTCTGGATAGGGCTTTTTTCCATTATTGTGTCCTGAATGTTTTACTCATCTAGCATTTGGAAACCCTTGAATATAGATAAGGCAGGAGCTTATCTACGATCCTCCATGCTGAAGAAAAGGGAAAGCACACATAAGGAACCTGAAAAAAACAAGCAATACTCAAATACTAGTTAACACAAGAAAGCAAAGTTAGAACCTGAACCACACACACCAAAAAAAGGCAAACATAAATACACACCTTTCAATAATATCACTTAATATCAATGGCCTCAATGCCCCAACCAAAAGACATAGGTTTGCAGACTGGGTTAAAAAGCAGGATCCTACAATTTGTTGTCTCCAAGAAACTCACCTTTCTACAAAGGACAGACACTATCTTAGGGTAAAAGGTTGGAAAACGGTGTTTCAAGCAAATGGGCCTAGAAAACAAGCAGGAGTAGCTATCCTAATACTAATAAGTCAAAAAATTTATAGAGTCAAACAATAATGAGAACACAGCATACCAAAATCTCTGGGACACAATGAAGGCAGTTCTAAGAGGTAAATTTATAGCCTTAAGTGCCTATATTAAGAAATTAGAAAGGTCGCAAGTAAATGACCTAATGCTTCACCTTAAAGGCTTGGAAAAAGAAGAACAAGGCAAACCAAAAATCAGTAGACGGGAAGAAATAATAAAGATTAGGGCAGAAATTAATGAAATAGAAACAAACAAACAAAAACAATCCAAAGATTTAATGAAACAAAGAGTTGGTTCATTGAAAGGATAAACAAGATTGATAAACCCTTAGCAAATCTGACCAAAAGAAAGAGAGAAGAGACACAAATTAATAAAATCAGAGATGAAAAAGGTAACATCACAACAGATTCCAGAGAAATTAAAAAAATCATAGGGACATACTATAACAGCATATACTCCACAAAGCATGAAAATCTGAAAGAAATGGATGATTTCTTTGATTTATATGACCTACCTAAATTAAATCAAAATGAGATTAATCACTTAAATAGACCTATGACAAACATGGAGTTCTGAACAGTTATCAATAATCTCCCAACTAAAAAAAGCTCAGGCTCAGATGGATTCACTGCTGAATTTTACCAGACATTTAAGGAAGAACTAACACCATTGCTTCCAATAAATAGAAAAAGAAGGAATTCTACCAAACTCCTTCTATGAGGCCAGCATCACCCTTATACCAAAACCAGGCAAAGATAGAATAAAAAAAGAAAATTACAGACCAATCTCCCTCATGAACATAGATGCAAAAATTCTCAACAAAATATTGGCAAACAGAATACAAGAATATATCAAAAAGTTCATTCACCCTGACCAAGTAGGCTTTATCCCAGAGATGCAGGGGTGGTTCAATATATGCAAATCTATAAATGTAATACATTATATAAATGGGCTGAAGGACAAAAATCAGATGATCATCTCATTAGGTGCAGAGACAGCATTTGAAAAATCCAACATCCCTTCATGATAAAAGTAGTACAGGGACTGGGAATAGAAGGAACATATCTCAATATAATAAAAGATATTTATGACAAGCCTACAGCCATCATATTACTAAATAGGGAAAAACTGGAAGCTTTTCCAATAAAATCAGGAACAAGACAAGGGTGTCCACTGTCCCCATTTTTATTTAATATAGTTTTGGAAGTCTTAGCCATAGCAATAAGGCAAGAGACACACATATAAGGGATACAAATTGGAAAGGAAGAGAACAAGTTCCCATTATTTCAGATGACTTGATTCTATACATAAAGGACCCTAAAGACTCTACTAGCAAACTGTTTGAGCTGATAAACACCTACAGCCATGTAGCAGGATACAAAATAAATACACAGAAATCAGTAGCTTTCATATATGCTAACAACAAACACACAGAGGATGAAATCAGAGAATCACTCCCTTTCACAATTGCATCAAAAAAAAAATAATAAAGTACCTTGGAATAAACCTAACCAAGAAAGTAAAGAATCTCTACAATGAGAACATTAAAACACTCAAACAAGAAATTGCAGAAGACACTAGAAAGTGGAGAAACATCCCTTGTTCCTGGATTGGAAGAATCAATATTGTGAAAATGGCAATCTTACCAAAATCCATCTACACATTTAATGCAATTCCCATGAAAGTTCAAAAGGCATTCTTCATGGAAATAGAAAAAACAATCCAAAAATTCATTTGGAATCACAAAAACCTCGAATATCTAAAATAATACTGAGCAACAAAAATAAGGCTGGTGGTATCACCATACCTGATTTTAACCTGTACTACAGAGCCATAGTAACAAAAACAGCATGGTACTGGCACAAAAACAGACATGTAGATCAGTGGAACAGATTAGAGGATTCAGATGTAAGTCAGGTAGCTATAACCAACTGATATTCGATAAAAGTGCCAAAAATACTCATTGAAGAAAAGACAGCCTCTTCAGAATATGGTGTTTTGAAAACTGGATATATATCTGCAAAAGGATGAAAATAGATTCTTCTCTCTTGCCATGTACAAGAATTAGGTTGAAATGGATTAAAGACCTTAACATCAGAGCTGAAACTCTGAAACTGCTAGAGGAAAAAAGTAGGGGAAACCCTTCAACATATTGGTCTTGGCAAAGAGTTTCTGAATACAACCCCAATTGCTCAGGCAATAAAACCACAGATTAATCACTGGGAGCTCATGAAATTACAAAGATTTTGCACTGCAAAGGACACAGTGAATAAAGCAAAGAGGCAACCTACAGAATGGGAAAAAATCTTTGACAGCTATATATTTGATAGAGGATTAATATCTAGAATATACAAATAACTTAAAAAGTTAACTAATAAGGAATCAAAAAGCTGATCGAAAAATGGGCTATGGAGCTAAATAGAGAGTTCTCAAAGGAAGAAATACAAATGGCATATAAGCATCTACAAAAATGTTCTATGTCACTAGTCATCAGGGAAATGCAGATTGAAACTACATTGAGATTCCATCTCACTCCTGTCAGTTTGTCCACCATCATGAAAACAAATGATCATAAACGTTGGTGGGGATGTGGAAAAAGAGGAACCCTTGTACACTGCTGGTGGGAATACAATCTGGTCCAGCCATTGGGGAAATCAGTGTGGAGGTTCCTAAAGCAGCTAGAGATTGATCTACCATATGACCCAGCTATAGCACTCCTAGGCATATATCCGAAGGACTCATCTCATTTCCTTAGAAGTACGTGCTCAACCATGTTTATTGCTGTTCAAATTATAACAGCAGGGAAATGGAACCAGCCTAGATGTCCCTCAACTGATGAGTGTATAATGAAGATGTGGCACATTTATACAATGGAGTTCTACTCATCAGTAAAGAAAAATGAAGTTATGAAAATTGCAGAAAAATGGATGGGCCTGGAAAGGATTATACTAAGTGAGGTAACCCAGGCCCAGCATTCCAAGCGCCACATGTTCTCCCTCATATGTGGATCCTAGCTACAGATTATTGGGCTTCTGTGTGAGAAGGAAATTACTTAGTAGCAGAGGCCAGTAAGTTAAAAAGGAGCTATAAAGGGAAGAGAAAGGAAAGGAGGAGGGTATTTAATAGGTTGGTATTGTATATATGTAAGTACAATGATTGAGATGGGGAAGTAATATGATGGAGAATGGAATTTCAAAGGGGAAAGTGTGGGTTGGGGAGGGAGGGAATTACCATGGGATTTTTTTTATAATCATGGAAAATGTTAATAAAATTAACCCCCTCCAAAAAAGACCTATTTTTCTTTTGATTGACAGGGGTTTGTAGTCCTAGCGAAAAAGAATATTGATTTACTATCTTTGGGGTCACAGGTTTAATAAGGTGAATTTTAGATTTACTGGGATAAGCTTTCTTCCTTTGGGTCTCAAGGTCATGACATTGAAAATGAGATTGGACAAAGAAACATGAATCCCTGGAAAACATAGCCTGTATTGATTAATTTTGGTATAGGACTTTTATTTCTTTTCAAAATTCATTTTGTTTGACAATTTTATACATGTATATAATGTAGTTTGATCATATTCACCTCAATTACTTTATCTTGTCCTCCTCCACCTCCTTCTGAACCCTTTCTTTCCAACTTTCCCCCTTTAACTTTGAAGTTAGGCTCAAAAATAATAACTGTTCTGTTAGTAAAATGGTCTTAAGGAGTATTTAATTTTGCAGTAGGTTAGTACCACACAGGATTTTTAAGTTTAAGCTTAGTATCAATAAATTAATACTCAGATATAGTCCTGAAATCGTAAGAACTATCCAGAGACTGACTATGCCATGCTTCTCCTGAAGGACTTTATTACTAATATAAAGCCACAACTGAGGATGTGTCTGCTCTGGTATCAGAAATGTCAGAGTGGAGTAGTTATCCTAATAGGTAGCTACCTCACCTAATTTTTTGTTTTGTTTTGACTCTAGAGAGAATGCCTTTTGTGATGATGCATAAGGCTCCCCAACAAAGTTGGGATATTTACTGATTTTACTTTGTAATAGTCCAAGAAAAGTAGCTGTTGTTACACTTGAACGTTCATCAAAATAGTAATAGGAATGTAGAACTTAGGCAGAAAGACCTAATTTCAAATTTTTCCTGCAATCCATTTATTTCCTCATAAACCCCTATTATTTTAAACTGTAAAATGAAGATATAAATATTCTAAAAGGATAGAAATGTGTGACCATTGTTGTTATTGCATTGTTTTCAGTGTGGGTATCAAGGAATACCGAGTGACTGCTCATGGAGCAGGAAAGTGTCCTTGTAGTCTGAACTCTTGAGGAGATGGTGATATGCTATGGGTGTGGCCTTAGACAGTGGGATAGGATGTGGGCATCCATCTAGCAGATACTAACTCAAGGTCTTTGGGGAGGCTTGCTGTGCTAGATTCTGGCTCAGCTTTATGCTTGAAAACAGTGAGGTAGGGAGATTGGAACCAGGAAGACAATGATGGTATTCTTGCCTGAGTGACAGATACTGAAAGCCTGGATCAAGAGTAGATGGATCTCATCTTCACAATGTTAATTCTGCCTATCCAGGAGCATGGGAGGTCTTTCTATCTTCTCATGTCCTGCTCAATTCCTTTTTTGAGAGTTTTTATATTTTCATTGTATAGATCTTTTACTTCCTTGGTTAATGATATTCCAAGGTATTTTATTTTTTTTGTTGCTATTGAAAATGGGACTATGTCCTTTATTTCTTTTTCTGTGTCTTTGTCATTTGCATACAGAAATGCTACTGATTTTTGTGCATTGATTTTGTATCCTGCTACTTTGCTATAGGAGTTAATCACCTTCAGGAGTTTTGGGATGGAGTCTCTCGGGTCTCTTACACATACAATCATGTCATCAGCGAATAGAGCTAACTTAACTTCTTCCTTTCCAAATTGTATCCCTTTTATTTCCTTCTCCTGCCTTATAGCTTGGGCTAGGACTTCCAGAACTATATTGAAAAGCAGAGGTGAGAGAGGACATCCTTGTCTTGTTCCTGATCTCAATGGGAATTCCTCCAGTCTCTCTCCATTAAGTATTATTTGGGCCTTTGGAGCTTTGTATATTGCCTTTATTATGGTAAGGTGTGAACCGTCCATGCCGATTCTCTCCAATGTTTTGATCATGAAGTGATGTTGTATCTTGTCAAAGGCCTTTTCTGCATCTATCGAAATGATCATGTGGTTTTTATGTTTAAGCTTGTTTATGTGGTGTATTATATTGACAGATTTTCGTATGTTGAACCACCCTTGTGTTCCTGGGATAAATCCTACTTGGTCAAGGTGGATAATGCTTTTGATGTGTTGTTGGATTCGGTTTGCGAGCATTTTGTTGAGGATCTTTGCATCTATGTTCATTAGGGAAATAGGCCAAGAGACAGTCTGGCAGTAAGAGTGGTCAGAAGGCAGAGTGGTGTAGAGTTTTGCAGAAATGTTGCTGTAATATAAGTTGTGTTGGTAAATTGTCATGTGCTATTATAGCTTCTTGAGAGCTGACCTTGTAGATGGAGCACCCTCTCCTCCCATACCCAAGCATGCTTATAGTCCAAAGGCTGGAAACATCATTCCCTTGAGAACAGCTGAAAACCAAGTCATTTCACAGGTGATCTGGTGCCCCACCATCTTAAGACTTGAACAGAGGTGTTTATCCCATGGTATAAAAATGTCTGTAGTAGGAATTGCTGATTGGAAGCCTCACCTAAGGTCTGTCTACTTGGGACTCCTGGTTGATTGACTGTAGCTGATTATTGTGGGGCTTCTCCAGTTTTTTCCACAGGACACTGTAAGCATCTAATTAGATCTTTTGTTATCTGATATTATGTTCTTGTTTTCCTACTGTTCATCAAGGGCACTTGAAATTTCTGCTGGATGTCATTTAGTGCCTGGATTTATTTTCTATTCTGCTCCATTGAGCTACTTTAGTTATATGCTTATACATTTTTCATTATTTATGGATTTTTAATTAAAAAAATTGTACCTTTAGACCCATCTCTCTCCCCTGCCTCAGTTCTGCTGGGGGTTATTGGTATTCATTATGGGAACCAGAGTCCACAGTCTTTGCTGGGAAAGGTGGATATGGTGCCTCAGGCTATTCATACCCATCCTGAGGCTCTTATAATCTTTCTGTCCTTTCTCTTGCAGTGTTCCCTGAGCCTTGGCTACTCCAGTCATTTCTGCTGGATGTTATGTCATACGCTGCTTGATGTTTGATTGTTATCTGCTACTTGGATATTTCTTCTTTTTCTTTCAATATCTTTAACAAATGTATTAATTTAAAACCTAAGGTATGGCAGTCATGGTTCAATCTCCACACACAGGAGGTGGAGAGAGGTAGGAATGAATCACAAAAGAGGTCAAGGTTTCTGAGTGAGAAATGACTATAAACGGATGCAGAACATATACGGGAAAGTGGCAAGTTGGCAGCCGATGAGACAGGAAGCAGTATCTTCCCTAAGAATCCTTTAATTGAGACCTTTATTGTTCCATGTTGTTTTTAAGCAATTATGGAATTTTATTACCCTTCATTATTCTGATAGTTTGAATTAGGTGATAACATTTCTGTGAAATAATTATGCTGAGGCCACACATTTGGAATAATAGTTTAACATGGAGTCCACTGATAAGGAACTGTTCCAGATAACATGAGGCTTATATGTTCACATACTTACTTATTTTTGTATTTCTTTTATTTTATTCATTTTAAAAATTTTATTTATTTATTTGAGAGATATAGAGAAAGAGGCAGATAGAGAGAATGGGTGCACCTGGGCCTCTAGCCTTTAGCCACTGCAAGCGAATTCCAGATGTGTACACTACCTTGTCAGAAAGTTCTAGAATGGATGATAGGAGTTACACAGCATTTTGCAGATACTTAATGCATGAGAAGTTGTAAAGAATCTGCTTAACATTGCTTGTTTCAATATTCTCAAAGCTGTCAATGGACTTTAAAAAATGTACAATTACCTATTAATGTCTAGCTGATTAGCATTCTCTGGAAGGCTAAGGTGTAATTGCTTGCTTGATTGTGCCTCTCCTCTACTAAATGCCAGCAATGGGACCACTTTTGTCGGCTTGAACTAGAGGTCAGAATAAGTCTTCAGTTAAATATTTGTTGCATGAAATAGTCAAGTCAATATAATCATGTGTCAAATGCCACTGGGCAATATGAAGAGCAGATGACATAATATGAAGTCACAAATTCAGCTCTGTGACCTTCAGTGAACTCCTTAAAACTCTGAGCCTCATTTTCATCCCACCTAGTAAAGAAGGCACTGGATAAGTGGTATTTTCTTTACCATAGCAAGTGAAATAGTCATAAATTGTTATGGATGAAATGAGTTGAATGTTTAGGATGAAATGACTTCCAGCTGTGGGGATATGGGAAGGTGCTGTAGTCACATTAGTTAAAGGACTAAAGAATTTGGACATGTGTAAGTTAAATGAAAACTGAAGAGTGAAAACAGTTTAAAGGCTGGCTCAAGGCAACATAGCAAGTGTGTGCATCTTAGGAAAAATCCCATGTTCATGTCCACGCCTTTTTATTGTGTGTGTGTACATTTTCATATGTGTACATGTGCATGCGGAGGCAGGAGTGTGATGTCCAGTGTCTTCCTCAGTTGCTCTCCACTTTATTTTGGCTATGGCAGTCTTTCTCATCTGAACCCAGCGTTTGCCAATTTGGCTAGTTGAGCTAACCAGCTTGCCTCAGGTATTCCTACCTCTGTCTCCTGAATGTTTCTGTTACAAGCAGGCCACCACACCTGCCTGGCATTTATGTGAGTGCTGGGATGTAAACTGCAGTCCTTAGGCTTATGAGGCACACACTTTCCCAATGAATTTGTCTCCCGAGCCCCGTTCCATGATTTCATATGCCCTTTCTCCTAACCTCTGAGATGGATATGGGTAATCTTTATTAGACATATGTTGATCATGATTAGACTATTTTGCCTTATTCCCATTTTTCACTCTGATTTTGTCTCCAGTGCTTAGTGACCTGATGTTACCTTCTCCATCTTAGTTTTTTTTGTTTATTTTTACTTATTTGAGAGAGGGGGGGTGGGAGGGAGGAAGGGAGAGAGAATATATGAATGGGTGTGCCAGGGCCTCCAGCCACTACAAACTGAACTTCAGACGTGTGCTCCCCCTTGTGCATCTGGCTAATGTGGGTCCTGGAGAATAGATCCTTGAACCGGGGTCCTCAGGCTTCACAGGCAAGTGCTTAACTGCTAAGCCATCTCTCCAGCCCCATCTTTAGTTTTAACACTTCAATGTGTCATGTCTTTTAAGCAGAATATTCTGTTTTTAAAAATTCATTTTATATATGATATAATGGCTCATATACTCTTTAACCCCAGCTCTCATTACTCTGGGGCCCTCCTCAGTGGTGTTACGGTATTCACTGTGGGGCATGAAGGCCTCAGTCAGCCCCTGTAGGAAAGTGGGGGTACTGTGTCTCGGTATTACTACCCACTCTGTGGCTCTTACAATCTTTCTACCCTGACTTCTGCAATGTTCCCTGAGCCATGGCAGGCCTGTTGGCAGTCTGATTTAGTGTTGAATTCTCTTTAGCCTCTGGGTTTCTGCTTTGATAAGTTTCGATTGATCACCATGTCTGTCACCATCACCCTGGGGCTGGTTGTCAGACTAGCAATAAGAGCAGTATTCATGTCACTGCTTTCTCTGAAATTTCTTCTGGGTCCTGGCAGATGTGGTAGAGGTGGCATGCCTTGTTATGGGCAGTGAGCTCGCTTCTTCTCTTATCAGTGGATCTTGGCTCTCCTCAGTTTTTATCTGTCCACATATGCCACCAGTGGTCCAAAATATTCTGTTTTGTTGAAAAATTAAACTATAGGACATGTGCTCCTTTAGGGCAATAATTATATTCAAATTTTTTTTTCTCATTGTTTTGTGTCATGCTTAACACAGAGGCATGGACTGAATGATTGCCAGATGAATGAATGAATGAATGAATGAAAACAGACAAAAACCTTTTAATTAAGACTGAGGTTCATGAGTTCTCTTTTTTAAAAAAAATATTTTATTCATTTGTGAGAGTCAAATAGGAAGAGAGAATGAGTATGGGTACTTCCAGGCCCACTTGCCAGTGCAAATGAACTCCAGATACCTGTGTCATTTCTTGTATCTGGCTTTCCATGGGTACTGGTGTAGACAGATCATTAGGCTTTGCAAGCAAGTTTCTTTAACTGTTGAACCATCTCTACAGCCTAAGCTTCATTATTTCTATTGTGTCTGTACTAGGTGCCAACTGGTAGGTACTGTTAGAAACCAGGTCCTCCCCCTCAATACCTTGCAATGAGATCTGGCAGGAATTCATAGTGCACAGTCCA
The DNA here is from genome assembly GCF_020740685.1 of Jaculus jaculus. Lineage (NCBI taxonomy): Eukaryota > Metazoa > Chordata > Mammalia > Rodentia > Dipodidae > Jaculus > Jaculus jaculus. The sequence goes on along the minus strand of NC_059107.1, from coordinate 75,941,362 downwards.
GGTTCCTACAAGTTGTAGAAAAGTCTGAGAAGGGGCAAGTATAGAAATAATAGCTAGGTCACAGACAGTCATCTTTGTACATAGTGTGACAAGATGGTGAAATAGACAGGAGAGCTGTGTTAAATGCATCCATACAGCTTCCCTATCTTAATCTGGTAAGGGATATTGATGTGCGGAGACAAGAGAGAACAGAAGATTATAAGAAATGGGGAATGACAAACAAAAAGAAATGCATAGTAGGAAAGCATAAAGTAGGCTTTGTGGAGGAGGACACAGGGTGGAGGGAATTGGGAAAATAGTGGGGGAAAGGAAACAAAAAACCCTTTTGTTTGATAAGTACCATAATGAAACTTGATTGTTTGTATGCCAATATTACTGTAAGTTTACACATTAAATTTCTCAATAAAAGTAAATAAAATTTATAAAAGAAGTACTTGTGTAGGTTTTGGCAGTTATGATTTACTTAAACATTCATCGAATTATGTACTTAGTAGTGGGCTGGACATTAAAAAAAACGAAAAGCTTATAGTGGATTGATGCCTTGGGAAAATTTCATTTTATAGAGAAATAAAACATACACATGGGTGATATCTTTTAGGACTGATATCAATCACCACTGCCATGAATTCATGTCCTGTGGAAACACCCCTATGAAATTATTAGTGTGCAGTCAGGAACTTAATGTTGTCATATTACTTACTCATTTCTCCCTCCTAGGATATTAATCTTGTGTCTCCCTCATCTTGACTATTTGAAGTCAGGGACTGTGCCTTATTAATGCATTGATGAATGAATGGTTAATGTTCATGAAATAATCTGAAGAGATTCCTGAAGTTTCTAAGAATTGACTCTTGACAGATGCTATATAAGCAGAAGGATTGTTAGATAAATTTTCTTAATTGTGACAGAATACCTAATAGAAGAATGAAAGAAAGGGTTTATTTTGGCATACAGTTTAGATTAGTTACCATCAAGGTTAGGAATGTGTGTGATGGACTTGTTCCTGTGAGTGGTGGTGGTAGGTGGTGGGAATATGAGGTGGCAGATTGGAAGTAAGGGCAGAACTTAAAGTAGGGCAGGGCTATAACTCTCAAGCGACCCCTAGTGGCCTGCATCCTCCATCTGGGTTCCACTTCCCCATACCCACAGTCTTTCAAACCAATGCCACCCACTGGGCACAGAGTATTCATGCACTTTGGGACATTTCAGATTGTAGCCATAGCAAATACTTTATACCTTGTAAAGCAGTTTGGTTTATAAGACACACACACACACACACACACACTTTGTGCATTTTCCTTTTATTATTGACAGCTTCCATGATTGTAAACAATACCCCATGGAATTAACTCGCTTCCCCACTTTCCCCTGTGAAACTACACTCTCCATCATATCCCCTCCCCCTCTCAATCAATCTTTCTTTTATTTTGATGTCATGATTTTTCCACCTATTATGATGGTCTTGTGTAGGAGGTGTGAGGCACTTTGAGGTCATGGATATCCAGACCATTTTGTGTTTGGAGGAGCATGTTGTACGGAGTCCTATCCTTCCTTTGGCTCTTACATTCTTTCAGCTACCTCTTCTGCAATGGACCCTGAGCCTTGGAAGGTGTGATAGAGATATTTCAGTGCTGAGCACTCCTCTTGTCACTTTTCCTCAGCACCATAGTGCCTTCTGAGTCATCCCAAGGTCACTGGCATCTGAAAAGAGAAGGTTCTCTGACCAAAAGTGAGAGTAACATTAATATATGAGTATGAACATCAAGAAAAGTGCTTACTGAGCAGTTTGGTGAGTATAGTATTTACTTTTAGCCAGACAGCAGCAGACATTATATCCCTAGGACTCATGACTACCCCTGTTGTAGGTTTTCAGTATCAGGAATGTATTCCCTCCTATAGGATAGGCCTCCAGTCAAATTAGAGGGCAGTTGGTGGCCCCCATAACTGATGTGCCACTGTTGCACCAGTTAGCTCATTTGGCCTGGCTGGCCAAATATAAGGCTTACAGTGTCCACTCTTGGGCATTTTCACTTGTGATTTCTTTCCCATTGAACTGTATGCAGTGTGGCTTTTTCTAGCTTTCTTTCAGCTGGTCTGCAGGGAGGAGGTTTTCAGCAATAGGGTCTTACCATCTCTTCCTGGTGGGAAACCAAGGGTCTTGGCAATGGCCTATAATGTTTTGGGGGCATAGGAGACCTCTCTGGCCAACAACTTACTGGAAGGTATCCCATCTCTGGCATTGAAAATTTTCTAGTAACAATCTATGGCTCCTGTGTATTCCATTGTCCAAAAAAGGAGTTTATATGACTTATTTATATCCTCTTAGATTTTGATTAGCCCTCCCTCCACCTTTACCCCCAATAATTTGTTCTACATGTGTGTGTATGCGTGCGTGCGCACACACACACACACACACACACACACACACACACACACACACACCCATCCTATTTAGTCCCTCCTCTCTCTCCCTTTCTATTCCCTTTTATCTCCTTTCTAGCATACTGGCCTCTGCTACTGAGTTTTCTTCCTACTTACACAGAAGTCCAATCATTTGTAGCTAGGATCCACACTGAGAGAGAACATGCCATATTTTGCTTTCTGGGCCTGGGTTACCTCACTTATTTTTTTCCTTTCTATTGATAGTTTTCATAGTTAAAGTAAACCATGATAATTTTCTCCATTCCTCCCTTTCATAAATCTATACCCCATCATATCCCTTCCTTCTCTCCATTAGTCTCTCTTTTATTTTGATGTTATCATCTTTTCCTCCTATTATGAGGCACTGTGAAGTCATGGATATCAAGGCCAGTTTCTGTCTTGTCGATTGCATTGTAAGCGGTTCTACCCTTCCTTCGGTTCTTACATTCTTTCCACCACCTCTTCTGCAATGGACCCTGAGCCTTGGAAGGTGTGATAGGGATGTTTCAGTGCTAAACATTCCTCAGTCTTGTCTTCTCAGCACTGTGGTGTCTTTTGGGTCATCCCAGGGGTCACTGCCATCTGAAAAGAGAAACTTCTCTAAAAGTGAGAGTAGCATTACTATATGGGTATGAACATTAAGTAAAGTGCTTACAGGGTAGTTTGTTGAACATAGTATATACATTTAGCCATATAAGAGCAGCAGGCATTATACTCCCATTGCTCATGATCTCCCCCACCATAGCACATTTATATTTATTATTCTTTTAATATCATTAGGAGCTAGAGTAAATGGAAATCTGTATTTTCTTTTTAAATTTTAATTTATTTATTAGAGAGAGACAAAGAGGAAGAAAGAGAGAAAGAGAGAGAGAGAGAAAGAGAGAGAGAGAGAGAGAGAGAGGGAGGGAAAGAGAGGGAGGGAGGGAGAGAGAATGGGTGTGCCAGGGCCTCCAGCCACTGCAAAAGAACTCCAGATGCATGTGCCACCTTGTGCATCTGGCTTACATGGGTCTTAGGGAATCGGACCTGGGTCCTTTGGCTTTGCAGGCATGTGCATTAATAGCTAAGCCATCTCTCCAGCCCTGAAATTTGCAGTTTCTTTGTGTGTCTTTCATATTGCTCCTCAAACCTTAAAGTCTGCTGGTGATGTTCTTTTATAGTTGGTTTTCTAGATTTTGTCATCTTGAAAGATAATGAGATTCTCTCAGTTCCTTCCTCTATTTCTTCCTTTCTTTTCTGCCCTTGTTTAGACTTGCAACAAATGGAAGAGACATTTGACAGTGTGGCCCTAAGTATCTGAATGCATGCTCATCCTGTTGTCAGGTTGAATCATCCATTTTACTAGCATTTACTGACAGCCCCTCATTGATCTTTACAGTTCTCTAGTCGGGTAAGATTATATAGTCCAAGGGTGATTGCTTTAAAGTTGCATTCCCCACCATACTACATGGTTTAAAGACTCAAAATCAAATCAGGGTTGGAGAGATGGCTTAGTTCCATGTTTGATCTCTCTCTCTCTTTTTTTTTTTAGGTACGTTGTCTGCTTTTTTTTTTTTTTTAATACCCCCTCCCATTGGGCCCTCCTTGTTGATGAAAATGGGTCTAGATCCCGCATAAGCCAGATGCACAAAGGTGAAGCAAGCTCAAGGTCACAAATGTGCACTAAGTAGCACAAGTACTTGGAGTTCAATGGCAGTGGCTGAGGCCCTGGTGTGCCATTTCTCTCTCTCTTTCTTGTTCTGTCTAAAAAAACAGACTAAAAAAGCCAAGAAATAAGAATGGAGCCTGCAAATTGATAATAGGATGGTTCTTTGTAGCTTTAAACCATTATACTTTATATTTTATTATATATTCATGTATGTGGAAACATATGTTTCACAAAGACATATACTCCTCAATGTTCGGCCAATGATAGGACTGTGTGTGTGTGTGTGTGTGTGTGTGTGTGTGCGCGCGCGCGCACGTGCGCATGTGTGTATACATGTGCCATGACACACATGGGAACACTCTCAAGTGTCAGTCCTCATCTTCCACATTTTAGAGATGTGTATGGGGGAGGAGGGAGAGGGAGATTGAGAATTGGTACGCCATGGCCTCAGCCACTGCAATCAAACTCCAGACGATAATGTGGGATCTGGAGAGAGATCAAACATGGGTCTTTAGCCTTCACAGGAAAGTGCCTTAACCACTTAAGCCATCTCTCCAGGTCCTCTCAATACATTTTTTAATGATATTCTTTTTCTAATATGAACCAAGACACTAGGTCCTGGTGATTCAGTGATGAAAAGACCAGATAGCTGTTCTGAATCAACTCACATTCAGGCAAAAAGGTATGCAACAAGTAAGTAATGCATAGAAATTAATTTTTAAAAATATTTTAAAAATCATTTATTTATTTATTTGAGAGAGAGAGAGAGAGAGAGAGAAAGAAAATGGGTGCTCCAGGTCCTCTAGCTGCTGCAAATGAACTCCAGACACACATAATCACTTTGTGGGTGTGGCTTTATGTGTGTCCTGGGGAATTGAAACTAGGGCTTTTGGATTTGCAGGCAAGCATCTTAACCACTAAGACATTTCTCTGGCCCAAGAAATTATTTTTAAATTAAGAAATATTTATTTTGGCCTATAGTTTAGAGAGTATAGTTTGGTTCCATTGATTTTTGGTCCCGAGTGAGGTAGGACACTGTGGCAGTGGGAGCATGTGGCAAAGGCTACTCAATGCACAGGAGACAGAAGCAGGAGCAAAACAGGATGGGCCTAGAGATAAACTACTCTTTTTTTTTTTGAGGCAAGGTCTCACTTTCAGCCCACCTTGACCTGCAACTCATTCTGTAGTTGCAGGGTGGTCTGAAACTCATGGCAGTCCTCCTACATCACCTTTGCAAGTGCTGGAATTAAAGGCATGCATCACCATATCCAGCTGAAAAAGCTACTGTTAAGAACCATCCCATGTGTAAGGCGCATGCCTGTGAAGCCTAAGGATCCCGGTTTGATTCTCCAGGTCCCACGTAAGCCAGATGCACATGGTGGCGCAAGCGTCTGGAGTTTGCAGTGGCTAGAGGCCCTGGAGCACCTATTCTCACTCTCTCTCTCTTTCTGTCTTTCTCTCTCTTTCTGTCTGTCTTAAATAAATAAGTAAATAAAATAAAAACCATCCCCTGTGACCTGCTTCTTCTTCCAGCTAAACTCTACCTCCTAATTTTTCCAGAACTTTCCTATATAGTGCTATCAGCTGGGAAGCAGGCATGCAATATATGAGACTGTTGGGGACATGGCATATTCAAACCAAAACAAAGCCCCATGTGGAGATTCCACTGAACAGATGAGTATCAAATTATTCATCTGGTGGAATCACAGCATAGGGGAAAATTCTTGCTTATTATTAATTATTATGGAGCTTATTTCCAGAAGACAAGCAAACCTCTTCAACTTGTTGGATGGGGATATGTGTTATAGTCCACAGTCACTTAAGGAAGACGATATTATTTTAAGGAAGGTAGCAAGAAAGCTCTTGGCAATGGACACTATTGTGCTCTTTGAAGGAGATGCAAGTTTAGGGATATGGTACATGAATGGGATGTCCTGGGCCTCTTTTGGGGACTGATTTACATAGTGATAGCATTGTTGTTATGTTTATAGTGGATATCCCTTGTTCTTTTGGGACACATATTAACTCTACTTGCAGATTAAGTGATAGGCCTTAGGGTTGTTTATAGCATGCTTGATACAGGAGAGGGTAGAGGTTTTGGAGGAAGCAAAACTGCCTATGGGATCATTATTGTTAAAGTTAGGTACTGGGTATATAGGGCTTTATTGCAATTTTCTGTGTATATTTGAAATTTTCCATTAAAATATGAAGGGAGCCCAGTGAGATTAGTCCTGATGGCCCCAGATAGTGAGGCTGTGAGTTTGGATGGAAACTGTGGATTCTCCTGCCAAAACTTCCAAGCCTCGTTGCAAGAGCTGGATCCTATCAAATATGCCAATTCCAATCAACTGTAGGGACCACCTGGAACATTATTTTTGAGAATATTCTCTTTGTGGAAAAGTGTCCAAGATTTGATAGGGATGTCTGCATAGAGGGATGAGGGGCAGCACCATGCCAGGACATTTGCCATCTTCAAAGTGGAACAGGGAGAACACCATGCTATTCTTTTCACTCACTTGCTTCTACTGATTCCTATGGCAATGGTGAAGCCAAGGGCAACATCTGAGTGTATGGAGAAAATTGGGACATCCTGAAATCCACTGCATCCTGAAAGACTGGGGGCACTGTGTTAGACTTCGTGCTTTGTAGCTTCTTCTGGGGAGGGGAGATTTGGGAACAGGTCACTCAGCTTCTTATTTGCAAGAATAATTTCTATTTCAGGCACTTGTGCCTTTGTACAGAATATGAATATGTAATAATCAACTCATCTCATAGTTTTTTTTTTCTTTTCTTATTAGTTACGTACACAGTGTGTATACAGTCATGTTGGTACCATTGTCAGCCTCCTTCCTGTCCTCTCCCCTCCATAGGGATCCTCCTTGTTGGGGAATGGGAGTCGTGCATTGTGGGATTAGCCATAAATTATAGGGAGGAGGCAATGTATCTGTGCATAATGTCCAAACATGTGGCTCTAACATTCTTTCTGCCCTCTCCTCTACGAATTTCCCTCAGCCATATTGGGTTTGTTTTAGTCTACTTCAGTGATGAGGTCTTGGGAGCCTCTGTGTCTCAGGAGTTGAGTGTTCTCTGTGTCTCTCTCTTGTGCTGGTACCAGGTTCACCAAGAAAGCAGTGCTCTTGTTCATTTCCTAAATTATTCTGTGGTTTCAGCTGGGGCTCTGGTAAGGTGCAATGGGCTGATTCTCTCCTCTGGTTCTGCATCCATCTGAAAAAAAGAATCAAATTCTCCAATGCAGATTCAAGTTAGCACCAGATAAATGGGATAACCCTTATTATTTTATAGAGAATTTAATAGGTGTAGGCCCTCTTGTAGCCCACAATTGGTGGGAGCTTGATAATGGAGAGCAGGCTCATTATTTGAATATGGTTCTGACTTCTTTCCCAGAACATCTATGAGTTACATTCCACTGATTGGATCTGTTAGCCAAATCAAGAGTAGTTGGTTACCCAACATGGCTGTGTGCCACTACTGAACTGTGTGAACATCATGTCAATTTGTTTGCTGCTGATTAGCTTAGCTCACGAGTTGCTTAGACAAATTTTTGTCATTTTCTCCCAGTCACACATGTAGCACCTTCTGGCACTAGACAAGCTAACTGTCTGGGGACTGTCTCTCTTGCTGATTCCATTCTGGTCACTCCATGTTCCATATGCAACAGCATATTGTATCTTTAGCAGTAGGGTCTTACTATTAACCTTTTGTGGGTCATCAAGTACCCTGACAGAAATCTGTCTTATTTTGGGAAACCTTGTAGATTTCTCTGATCAACAGCTCATTGTGGATGTTAACTGCATGCTGGTACTGAGAGTTACAGGTAAGTGCCAAGGTAGATGAAAGAAGAAAGAAGTAGGTAATATAAAAGAGAGGGGTGGGGGAAGAGAAAGAGAGAGTGAGAGAGAGAGGGAGAGAGAGGGGGAGGGGGGGAAAGAGAAAAAGAGAGAGAAATAGAGAGAGAGAGAAAGAAATAAGGGAAGGAAGGGAGAAAGAAAGAGGAGAGACTGAGGTTAGTCTTCATCATATCCTCTTCAGGGCCCTCTGATTCAGATGTTCCCTCTAAGGACCTGATGAAGGTTCAACCATTTAGTCAGTCTTTCAGGATATAGAATTTTATGACCATTGCCATTTGGGTCCAGTTTTGTGACCCTTCCCCCACCCTTACCCTTCCCTCCACCCCACCATCCCTATTGCCTAATATTGAGTTGCTTATTATGTATGTCAGCATCTTGGGCAGATTCAGGTTAGGTGCCACAGATGAGTGAGATGATGCAACAATTATCTTTTTGTGATTGGTTGAGTTTGCTCAGAATGATCTGTTCGAAGTTTGACCATTTTTCTTCAAATTTCATTGTGTCATTTTTCATTAGTGCTGTGTAGAATTCCATCATATAGATATACCACATCTTGGTTATTCATTCATCTAATGATGGACACCTGGGTTGATTCCAGTTCTTAGCTATCATGAATTGAGTAGCTATAAATATGGCTGAGCAAATCTCTCTGGATGGAGGCATGGAGCTTTTGGGGTAAATGCCCAGTAAGGGAATAACTGGGTTTGTTGGTAGCTCTATAGTCAACCTTTTTAGGAGTCTCCATATTACTTTCCATAGTGGTTGTACCATCTTACATTCCCACCAACAGTGAATGAGGGTTCCTATTTATCCAGCTCTTGGCACCATTTATTTTCATTTGATTTTTTTTTTTTAAATGTTTGCTATCCTTACTGGGGTAAGGTGGAATCTCATAGTTGTTTTAAATTGCATTTCTCTGATGATTAGGGATTGTGGTGGTTTGATTCAGGTGTCCCCCATAAACCTAGTTGTTCTAAATGCTAAGTTCCCAGATGATGGAGATTTGGGAATTAATGCCTCCTGGAGGGAGTGTATTGTTGGGGGCGGGCTTATGGGTATTAAAGCCAGTTTTCCCTTGCCAGTGTTTGGCACACCCTCCTGTTGCTGTGGTCCATCTTATGTTGACCAAGGGGGTGATGTCCATCTTCTGCTCATGCCATTGTTTTTCCCCTGCCATCGTGAAGCTTCCCCTTGAGCCTGTAAGCCAAAATAAATCTCTTTTTCCCAGAAGCTACTCTTGGTTGGGTGATTTCTACCAGCAATGTGAACCCAGACTGCAACAGTAAAGTGGTACTGAGGAATGAGATTGCTGCTAGACACCTGACTATGTGGCTCCAGCCTTTCAGAGCTGATTTTCAAGAGGAATGTGGAAGGATTTGAAACCTTGGCCTAAGAGATGCCTTGCAGTGCTGTAAGTACAGCTTAATGGACTATGCTGGTCTGAGCTGCAAGACCTGAATGCAGTAAGAACTATGAACTGTGAGGTTTAGCTTATGAGGGTGAGAAAAAGCTTTGCCTGGACTGGGCTAGCAGTTTGTGTGAGAAGTTTGCTCTTGTGCCCATGTCCTGAAAAGTTGTGCAGGGTTGCTTTGTGTATAAATGAACTGTTGTGTGCAGAGGGATATGGCACAGAAAGAAAAACCTTTGGGTGAACTATTGCCCGTTCAGCTGCAACTGAAAGATTACAACCTTTGAGATTGGGCTAGCTGACCTGTGCTGGGGCAACAAGAAGAATGTCAACTCTTTTGAAGGGGACTGAGTGCTCAAGGAGTGTCCTGTTCTTCAAAGTCTGCTTTATTCCACCCTGGATTAACAAATTGGCACCCTACCTGGTATCATGGAGTATAAGAAATGCTGGAAAGAGGGTCATTGAGTTTGCAACACGGTCTTGTGTTTTGGAAATGGCCATGGGCAGTGTGAAGCAGGTTTGCTGGTTGCCTGCATAGAGACCCCATGGGGCCATGAGGATGAACCGTGGCTTGCAGTGGAGACCCAGTGGAGATGCCAGGACCATGAGATGGCTGCCAATGAGAGCTGCCGATCCCAATGAAGTTTTTCAGGACTGTGAGTAGCCTAGCTGGAGGGGCGGAATTGGAATGCCAGAGACTTGTTGCTGGTTAGAATTATCGGACTTGAAGATTTGTCACTGGCTAGAGTTGCTGGACTTGAAGCTACAGAGTTTGATGTTTGCCCTGGTTGTTTAAATCTTGTATTGGTTGAATGTTTCTTTGCTATGCCCAATGCCATCTATTGCAGTGTGAATATTTATTCTGTGCCATTATGGGTTTTTTGAGGTTATTTTTTGGTATTATGGCTCAGTGAAAAGATCTTGGACTATGGGGATGTATGAACATCATTAGGATTTATAAAAACTATGGGGACTTTTAAAGTCAGACTGAATGCATTGTATTTTACATCATGTATGGATATCAGTTTATGGGAGCCAGGGGCGGAAAGTGGTGGTTTGATTCAGGTGTCCCCCATAAACCTAGTTGTTCTGAATGCTAGGTTCCCAGTTGATGGATATTTGGGAATTAATGCCTTCTGGAGGGAGTGTATTGTTGGGGGCAGGCTTATGGGTATTAAAGCCAGTTTTCCCTTGCCAGTGTTTGGCACACCCTCCTATTGCTGTGGTCCATCTTATGTTGGCCAGGGGGTGATGTCCACCTTCTGCTCATGCTATCGTTTTCCCCTGCCATTGTGAAGCTTCCCCTCGAGCCTGTAAGCCAAAATAAATCTCTTTTTTCCCAGAAGCTACTCTTGGTTGGGTGATTTCTACCAGCAATGTGAACCTGGACTGCAACAGGGATATTGAACATTTTCTTAAGTGTGTGTTTACCATTTGTATTTCTTCCTCTGAGAACTCCCTGTACAGTTATTTACCACATTTTATGAGTGGGTTGTTTGACTTTTTATTGTTTAGGTTTTTGATTTCTTTGTAGATTCTAGAAATTAGGCCTCTATCAGTTTTATATCTGGCAAAAATTTTCTCTCATTCTGTGGGTAATCAATTGGCTCTGTTTCATGTATGTTTATGAAGAAACTTTTCAGCTTTATGAGATAAGTTATTGTTTAAGTTCCTGAGCTGTTAGGCTTTTGTCTAGGAAGTCTTTTCCCATTCCTATATCATGGAAAGTTCCTCCTATTTTTGCTTCCAGTAATAGCAGTTTTCGGACTTATACTGAGGTCTTTGATCCATTTGGACTTGATTTTTGTTCATGGTGAGATGTGTGTATCAAATTTCATTTTCTTGCATATGGTTATCCAGTTTGTACAGCACCATTTGTTTATAGTGTTATCTTTTTTCCAGCCTACAATATTAGGGCCTTTGTCAAATATCAAGTAGCTATAGTTACTTGACCCAAAGTCCAGGTCTGCAATTCTGTTCCATTGGTCTAAAGTGCTGTTTTTTATGCCAGTACCATGTTTTTATTACAATGGCTTTGTAATATAGATTTAGATAAGGTATGGTGATGCTACCAAGGTGTTTCTTTTGTTCAGGTTATGCTTGGATATCAAAGGCCTCTGCCTTTCCATATCAATTTTGAGATCATCTGTGAAGAAAAATGTTGGGATTTTGATTGGTATCACATTAAATCTGTATACTGCCTTTGGTAAGATTGCCATTTTCACAATGTTAATTCTGCCTATCCAGGAGCATGGGAGGTCTTTCCATTTTCTGAAGTTCTCCTCACTTAATTTCTTGAGTGTTTTTATGTTTTCATTGTACAAGTCTTTCATAGCCTTGGTTACTATTATTCCATTTTTTTGTTGTTTCTATTAAAAATGGGACAGTGTTGCTAATTTCTTTCTTTGTATCTTTGTCTTTTGAATATAGAAGGGCTACTGATTTTTGTGCATTGATTTTTGTATCTTGCTAATTTGCTGGAGGAGGTAATTACCTTTAAGAGTTTTGAGATAGATGTTGTTGTGTCTCTTATGTATTGGATCAAGTTTCTGTGAAGAGGGATAACTTCTTTCCCAATTTGTATCCCTTTAATATCTTTCTTCTGTCTTACTGCTTGAGCTACATACTTTCAGTACTATGTTGAAGAGCAGTGGTGAGAGTGGACACCCCCGTCTTGTTCCTGATCTCAATGGGAATTCCTTCATTCTCTCCACATTAAGCATTATTTGGGCTATAGGAGCTTTATAGATAGCCTATATTGTGTTGGGATATAAACCATCTATGCCTATCGTCTCCAAAAATTTGATCATGAACTGATGTTGTGTTTTGTCAAAGGCCTTTTCTGCATATATCAAAATGATCATGTGGTTTTTGTGTTTAAGCTTATTTATGTGGTGTGTTACATTGATAAATTTCTGTATGTTGAACCACCCCTGTGTGAAGCCTACTTGATCAAGGTAGATAATGGTTTTGATGTGCTGTTGAATTTGGTTTGAGAGGGTTTTGCTTGAGATCTTTGCATCTAAGTTCATTAGGGAAATAGACCTATAGTTTTCTTTTCTTGTGGTGTCTCTGTCTTGTTTTGGCATTAGTGTGATACTAGCTTCATAGAAGGAGTTGGGGAACTTTCCCCATTCTCTGATTGTGTGGCACATTTTGAGAAAAATTGGTTTCAGTTCTTCCACGAAGGTTTGATAGAATTCAGCTGAGAAGCCATCTGGTCCTGGACTCTTCATTTTTGGGAGGTTTTTAATTACCTTTTCAATCTTGATGAGTGTGGTAGGTTTGTTTAGAAGATTAATCTGCTCTGATTTTAGCTTTGGTAAGTGGTATGTATCCAGGAATTCATCTATTTCCTGCATTTTACCCAGTTTTTTGGAGTAGAGGTTTTTTAAAAAAGTCCTGATGATTCTTTCAATTTCATTTATGTCTGTTGTGATCTCTCCTTTTTCATTTATAATTTAGTAATTTGAAGCATCTCTTTTATTCTTGATCAAATTGGTCAGGTGTTTATCAATCTTGTTTAGTTTTTCAAAGAACCAGCTTTGTGTTTCATCAATTTTCTAAATTGTTTCCTTAGTTTCCTGTTAATGAATTTCTGCTCTGGTCCTAATTATTTCTTTCCATCTGGAGCTTTTTGAATTGGGTTCTTCTCATATTTCCAGTGCGTTTTGGTGGATGGTTAGGTTATTGATTTGGGATCTCTCTGTCTTTGTTATAAAGGCATTTAGTGCTATGAATTTTCCCCTGAGGACTGCCTTCATTGTGTCTCATAATTTTTGGTGTGATGTGTTCTCACTGTCATTAATATCTAGAAATTTTGATATTTCATTTTTTATTTCATCCACTACCCATTTATTGTTTAAAAGTGTGTTGTTCAGATTTCAGGAGCTGATGGAATTTCTGGAGCATCTTTTGTTGTTAGTTTCTAGAAATACAGCATTGTGATCTGATATCATGCAGGAATTTATGTCAATCTTCCTAAATATATAGAGGCAGGCTTTATAACCCAGCATATGATCTACTTTAGAAAATGTTCCATGGGCTGCTGAGAAGAATGTGTAGTCTGTGGATTTGGGGTAAATTGTTCTGTAGATATCCATTAGGTCTAATTGATCTATGGTTTTGTTGAGTTCTCTTACTTCCATGTTAGTTTTCTGTTTGGATGATCTATCTATTGCTGATAGTGGAGTATTGAAGTGGCCAACTTTGAGGTGTTGGTGGTTATTTCTGTTTTCATCTCATAATTTATCCAACCTAGCACTTTTTTTTTTTCTGTTTTTCAGTAATGTCTATGTCCCCAGGAAGCTTTGCAGAGGTAAAGTAGACATAGTTAAGGATGAAATGACCAAGACCTGTTTTAAATATAACAGACATTTTGTTTGGGTCTGGAATGTTTCCTGAAGGCCCATGTGTTAAAGGTGTGTTCCTCAGCATGGAGCTATTAGAAACTAGACCCTTAAATAGGTGGGGCCTAGTAAGAATTTATTCTGCATTATACTGAGGTGTACTCTTAAAGGAATTAGCCTCTGTGTCTCTCCGTTTGCCTCTCTGCTATCACAAGGTGAGCAGTTTCCCCTACCGTATGCTTCTACCATAAGGAACCACCTCACCACAAGCCTGACAGCAATGGCACAGTCAGGTATGGACCAAAATCTCTGACACCGTGAGCTGAAATAAGCCTCTCCTCTTCTTACTTATCTCAGGTATTTTGTTCCAGTATCAGAAAGCTGACTTATACAAGGCATAAGTCATTTGAACCTTTAATATCTGATGATGTAAAGCACATTGAAATTTAAAAGTTAGTCAGCAGGTTTTAGTATCAATTGCTTCTGCTTTCCTTCAATACAATAATATTTGAAAAATAGAATTTTGATATGAAATGATATTACCAGTTGTAGGAAAATGAAAAAATAATGATGTCTAAAATTTTGAAATGGTTATGAAATACTGTGGCACATTATCATCTTAGTACTTGAGGAATGAATGATTTAGATGATATAATAGTTTTCATATTTGAAAGTGGTATCAGGTACTTTTATAATACAATGAAAGGTCTGAAATGTAATTGCCCTTAGTCTTCACTTTATTTGGGTTTGGTTTGGCACTTGTGTGATCTAAACATATTCTAAAAGTCTTTAGTCTTTTCAAAAACACATACACCCACATAATGATAATTAAAAAGTATTTATAGATTCTTCTTTGTGCTCAAAGTAGGAAAATCAAGGGAAAAAAAAAGAAATATTCTGTTATTTGAACACTCTGGGTTTGTAGGTTTCTGAGTGTTCATAGGCCAATTTTCTCTAGCCAAGACTCATGAAACAAGCTTTGATTCACTGACTGTGGAGATATTACAAGTACATGGTCCTTCAGCTTTTATGCATAGAAGTCACTGAGGGTTCTGAAGATCTATTGTCTAGATAGATACACCATGTTAAGAATTGAAACACAACTTTTAAACATTTCTTATGTTATTTAAAATAAAAATACAGTACATGTTAAGCAACATTTTTAGCAAATAAAAGTAAAATGACATGGTTTCCCCCCTTATATTTTTTCAAATTTCTGAAGATTGTCTTCATAGATGACAATTGGATTCCCCTGTGTGTTTTGCTTCAGTCTATTGTATGTTACTTAACAGGTATTGGTAAAAGTGTATTATGGTGGTTTGAATGTATGTCTTTGATAGAATCAGATGTTTAATTAAAACTAATAACTTGGATCTCCAGCTGCCTGGCTGGAGGAGGTGTCACTGAGGGTGGATACTGGAATTCAGTCCTAAAGTGTCACTGGGGGAAGGATATGATTTCCAGCCAAAAGGTATGCAGCTTTCTGCCTGGGTCCCTAGTGCTTGCTGCTGGTTTGTGTTTTCTACTTTTGGTTGTTTACTGACTGTTTTTTTTATCTCTCTGCTTGGATGTGTGGAAGCAGCTTCTTCCACCAAAGATGGGACTTTCCCTGGATATGTAAGCTTGAAATAAATCCCTTCCTCCATAAACTGTGTCTGTTTGAAAGTTCATCCCAGCAACATCAAAGTGTGTAACATCTAGGTATAAATCTATACAATGATGCTGTGTATGTGTGTGTGTGTGTGTGTGTGTGTGTGTGTGTAGGTCATAGGACATCCTTGGGGCATCAGTTCTTGCCATCCATCTTGTTTGCCACTGTGAATGCCAGAGTGGTTGACCCACGAGCTTTGAGATTGTCCTGACTCTGCCTCCCATTGCCATACATACCTTGGCATTACAGATGCTTTACATTATGGGGATCCAAACTTTAGTCATCAGATTTGCACATCAAACATTTTTATCTTCTTAGCCAATCCAAGTGCTGCTGCAAATGCTACCTAATATGATAAAAAGTTGCCTCCCCTTAAGTCTCAGGCATGGTATATCTAAAGACCATAATGAATCAGAACCATTCATTTCAATCCACTTCTAGGTAGCAGAAGTGAGATTTCAGCTGGCCTATTTATTCACTTATCTAGCAACAAGGAAATTGTTTTGTCAAGTGTGACTTGAGGGTGATTTTTAATTAGAGGAAGAGGGACAGTGAGCAGAAGAGAAAGTGATCCCTGTGTTAGGTCAGTTGGAAAGATAAACTGAAGTGCCTCAATGTCCAAATGCTCTCTGTACTCTCCTGCAGAAATGAGGCTGTGAAGCAGTATCAGACTTTGTGTCTGGCATAAAGGTCCTTTTCTACCCACCAATTCTTCAGTAGAGACAGGAAGCAATCAGAAACACTCCAGACCCTTTATGAAGCATTTATCTTGATGTATTTGACATTGTTATTATTGGGTACTTATTGCTGAATAAGGCAGCTATGCTAAGCAAAACTACTTGACCTTATCCTTTAGCTCTTAACATTTTACTGACTACATTGCTCCATCACAACTCTCCATGGGTTGTTTATGTGAAGAATCCACATTGACCTCTGAACCACCTTAACTCTACACCTATTAGAAGTAATGTAAACTAGTGCTTCTTGTATGTCATGCCACATTCCCATAGTGAGCATTTCCTTCAGGTGTTTCCAAGATGCACAAGGGTATGTGATCCACTCAGAACCCCTGGTTCACCTGGGAATCACTGATGTAACCATGGTTGGGCTTATTTGCATATCTCCTGGCTGTTCTTTTTTGAGATTTGTAATTTTTTTCAGTCTCTAGAAAGAGTGAGCGAATATGCACACACCTGGGCTTTTAGCCATTGCAGATGAGCTCCAGATGCATGTGACCCTTTGTGCATATGCTTTTACATGGGTATTAGGAAATTAAACCTGGATCATCAGGCTTTGCAAACAAGCCCTGAGCCATCTCTATAGTACCAGCTGTTCTGTTATTATGTTGATGCTGGCATCCCTTCAGGTTAAAGGGAGAAGTGAATATGAAGATGATCCCCTTTAACTCTTTTCTTGCACATATGTGTGTGCTTATTTGTGTGTGTATGTATGTGTGTCTGTGTTTGTCTGTGTGTAGGCTAGAGGTTGCCATGTGTCTTCTTCAGTCATGCCACCATATTCTTAGAGACAGTCTCTTACTGAATCTAGAGCTCAGCAGTTTGGCTAGACTAGGTAGTTATCAAGCCTCAGGGATTCCCTGTCTCTGCCTCTCCAGTAGTGGTATTACAGGAATGAACCACCATACCTGCCTGGCATTTTCTGTGGCTGCTGGAGATCTTCACATGTGCATGCCAAGCACTTTATCTGCTGAGCCATCTTCCCAGCCTACCCTGTATCTCTTTTTGTTAAGTGTTGCCTATCTGAAGACACTATGTTATCCGTGTAGGTACTAACTAGTGGATAGAAAATTAGTCTTTTGAAAACTAGAGAATGAAGAGGAAGCTGGAATAATCCTACCTTTTGAGTAGTTCCAATTTGTCAGATTCATCACTAAGACTTTGTCTATAGTTGTGAGGTCTAGAGTTTTGGTAGGAGGCATAACCTTTGGTGTCTGTCCTAGGCCTACAGACCAACACGGAAGAGGCTAACTGAGGGATATCAGGGCCATCTTTGATACTCAACTGCCCAACCAGGTCAGTGATGGAAGCTGAAGTATAGCTCTGCCTTGTGCAGGATCAGGAACATTATTTCATTAGTGTCTTGGCATTAATGACACAGATCTCTCCAAGTTGGAAAGCTTCAAGGAAGCAGGAACCACCTGGATGCGCTGAGGCTGAGCGGTGTTGTGATTGGCTAGGCTTGACTCTTGTAGCCGCCCAGCTGCAGACTTGGTGAGCCATGCTGTGAATCCTGGGTCACAGTGTGAATGAGACATTATAGTGTGGGTTGCAGCGGAGGAGGAGGGCCAGTACAGGCAGCACAGAAAGAACAAGGAAATTTCCAAATGATCATGGGTGCTGGCAGGGCTGGATGGAGAAAACTGGGGCAGGCAGGGCAATGCCTTGGAGTTCTGTGGTCTACCAGAGTTGAAGGGTACTCAGTGCACTTGGCAATTTCTCACCTTTGGACAGGCGTGGACTTTCTTTAGTTATGTTTTTAAATTCAGTCTGCTTTAGATCCAAGCTCTTGAAGGCAATCTTGCCTATCTGTGTGTACACTCATGCTGCTTGCCATGCTTAACTCTCAAGAAGCCATCTTATCCTTCCCTTTTTCCTCCCAACTTCTCTGGAGCTGTGCCTCACTCCTGCCCATGCTCTGTGTGTCTGTTAGGAAGTTCTAGAAATCATCTGTCCCTGGGTAGAGATATGTTCTACAGAGTCATGTCAGTGTCAGCAATTTCAGACTTCATGTATGTGTTTGCTTTTTTAGTGCAGAGTACAGATGGGGTAGACAGAACAGAAAGAGAGTAGCAGGGATTCTGGGGAATAACTGAACATCAGAAGTGCTTTTGAAAGGAGAAAAGTCTTAAACCATGTGAACAAATTCATGGGCAAATTGTTTCTGAAGAAACAGAGAGGACAGTTCTTACAGAGGATCATGATCCCCCTTCTTGTAGCTTGTTTCATCTGAATACTGTTGAGATAACTTTAAATTATTAATTTTTGAGACTTATAAACATGGACCCTGACTTTCTTTGGAGCAGACTAAGTGACAAACCATCTATCATCAGTAAAATGTTGTTTAGTATATTTTAACTAATATTTGTCTGTTTGTCCAGATGCTGTTATTGTGGTGCTAGGAATTGAACTTTGGGCTTTGCTCATGCTAAGCAAGCGTTCTCCCACTGAGCTGCATCTTTAGCTCTTTTTTGATTTTGAAACAGGGTCTCACGAAGTTGCCCAAGCTGGCTTTGAACTCACTTGGTAGGCCAGACACTCCCTGAACTTGTTATTCTCCTGCCTGAGAATAACCTCCTCCCTAGTAGGTGAGGTTATAACTATGTGCCATCTGCTGTTCTTCCATTTCTTACTAAGACTTCATAGTGTGAGAACGATGTTCTTGCTTTACCTACCAGATGGAGGGAGTCCTTTGTCAGTCCCACTGGGCCTCATCAGGCAGTATAACTAGGATTGGCCTGTTAACACCACATGAATCTTGGGAACTTACCTTCCTGTGGTTAGTGATCTTCCAACTTGAAACATGTGGTTTTCTTGTGAATTTCCATCTGCTTCTCTGATATCAGTCAGTAGTCTTTTGAAAATAAGAATAGGTCACACCAGCTACAAAGCAGATACTTTCTACATGAATTGAATGTGTTTGAGGCAGAAAGAGAAATCAATTAAACATGAATGTTTACATGTATGCAAACATTTTGTCCATATGGATGGTCCTTTAGAAATTTGTGATTTGTTACTCACAGTGAAATTTAAACTAAATTTCCTCAGAACTGGATCCCAGAGTTTTAGATGACTGGGACTCCCTATTTCAGAGTAAAACTACAGCAAGTAGGGGCTGGAGAGATGGCTTAGCAGTTAAGGCATTTCCCTGCAAAGCCAAAGGACCCAGGTTCGATTCCCCCAGGACTCACATTAGCCAGATGCACAAGGGGGTGCATGCATCTGGAATTCGTTTGCAGTAGCTGGAGGCCCTGGCGTGCCCATTCTCTCCCTCTTTCTCTCTATCTGCCTCTTTCTCTCTCTGTCTGTCACTCTCAAATAAGTAAATAAAAATACCAAAAAACTACAGCAAGTGGAATCAACTGTATATTTTAAAATGCATGACTGTGCATAAAAGAGTTAAAAAGCAGGTAAAATCTAACATGTATTTTATTCATTAGATAGGTTATATCACTGAGTCATGTAATGAGTATTTAAGAGAGCAAAACAATTCATTTAGAACACCCAAATTCCATCTTGGCAAATTGGGCATAATAGAACATTTGCAATTCTTGCTACAAATGATACTGCAGTACAGAAGAGCTCATTGGTCTTAAAGCATTCACTGCCTCTTATTTCACTTTCGCAATAAAGTAGTAAAGACATCACAGGGTACTTGTTAGGTTCTAGAGTTCTGGGCTCCATCTCAGCAGGGAGGGACATAACAAGAAAATCAGCACTCACCAGAGAGAATGCTTGGCATTGGATGACACGCAATGGAATTCAGTGCTTTTGTTTGGGTTTGAACAAAACAATGTTGAAAAATAATGATGCAGCACAACTCAGTGACAGATCCGACCTCTTCCCCGTGGCTCAGCTGTTAATATCTAGCATTCTACAATTGTTCCCCAAAAGGCTGTCACCCAAGCTTTTTAATTTGATTTTGAAAGCTGTACTTTGTTGAATATTTGATGACATGGGCTGCAGCTCTCTGCAGTGCGCTCTCAGTGAGTCCCTGCTGGCAGCTGTAGAAGTCTGTCGTTTTGAATATTTCCTGGGGTTGATTTTCCATCTCAGGAGTAGGGAGTGAAAACATCCTTATTCCAGTCAGATGGGCTGGTCCAGATGGATAGGGGAATACTCCATCTCCTACCTTCCAATAAACATCCCAGTGGCCCTTGCGCCTGTCTTCCGTCAGAATAGTGGCCTGACTTTCTGGAGGCCAGGAGTGTAGCTGTCCAGCACTTTGCCTCCAGGGAGGGCCATTTTGCTGAGTAATATCTCCAGGGACCATGGTGAGGATACTCTTATTTGCAATAACTTTCCAGTTTGATGACTGTGCTAACAAAAGTGTTCTTTCCTGTAGGGAAGAGAGGTAAGCAACATAGCTGTGTGATCATAGTGGTCTCTGAATATGGAAATCAGTACAGTTCTGGGATGCTAGCTTAAAAAAAAAAAGGTTAACGAAAGTTTGCATGGCAGGAGCCTGTTTTGAACACTATTCATTCTCAAAAGTTATAGATCTTCAAGGCAAAAACCCAAGCAATAGTAACATTTTTTTTTTTTTTCCTGGATGCTCACTGAGCCGGTTGGAGATACTGACTTTCTGGGAGACTCTTCTGTGAGACCAGTGATCTGGGGAAGGAGAGAAGCCGATTCATGGCTAGAATGGTGTATCCTGACAAAGACTTATTTTTCACATCTGGGCATGCTCAGTGTGGATGCTGTGTTGGCTGCCTGCAGAGTAGAGGGGCCTCACACCGGGTCCAGGGATTCCTTCTTGGATTTCTGGGTATCAGTCTTTAAATTTCTCTAGGGATGAAGATGTAAGAATAGGTTTGCTGTTCTGTGTGTTGGGGAGAGAGGGAGAAAGGGAAGGGGAGAGAAAATGGTTGAGAGACTTTATATTAGATTTTTGTTTCCATTTGTTTTCTTTGGGTTCTTCATTTGACAGTTATTACCTTTGGTTGCTGTTGTTTATCTTCCTGTAACTCTGACCATTAGAAATTGAGTCTGTTATTTCTTAAGAGACCTCTTGTGATGAGCATGGAGTTCCAAGCCTTCTGGCCTTTCTCTGAGAGGATCTTTGTGCTTTTTAAGATGGAGGTGAAAACATGTCTACACCATAATATGTGCATTATAGTTTTGGTCTAAAAGAAACTTTGATGTGTTATTTAAAATTTTTTAGATTGTATTTGTCTTATTTTTCAGTGCTGGAGATCAAACCAAGGGCCTTGATGCTACTATACAAATAATTTACTACTAGGTTCTGTCCCTTTCCTTTTCTATTTGTGATGCTTTGTTTCAGGTGGCCCTCATAAACTTATGTGTTCTGAATGGTAGGTTCCCAGCTAATGCAGATTTGGGAATTCATGCCACTTGGAGTCATTGTATTGTTGGGGGCAGGCTTACGGGTGTTATAGCCAGTGTCCCCTTGCCTGTGTTTGGCACACTGTCCTGTCCCTGATGTCCACCTGATGTTGGCCAGGAGGTGATGTCGACCCTCTTCTCAGGCCATTGTTTCCCTCTGCCATCATGGAGCTTCCCTAATGAGCATGTAAGCCAAAATAAACCTCATTTTTCCCATAAGCTGCTGTTGGTTGGGTGATTTCTACCAACAATGCGAACCTGGATGCAACCCTAAAGTGGTTTCGAGGAGTGGGATTGCTGATATACACCTGACTATGTGGCCTTGGCCTTTTGGAGCTGATTTTCAAGAGGAATGTGGAAGGATTTGTAACCTTGGCCTAAGAGATGCCTTGCAGTGCTGTAAGTACAGCTTGATGGGCTATTCTGGTCAGAACTGCAAGACCTAAATGCAATAAGAACTATGGACTGTGAATTTTGGCTTATGAGGGTGAGAAAGAGCTTTACTTGTACTGGGCTAGCAGTTTGAGAAGCTTGCTGTTAGGCCCATGTTCTGAGAAGTTGTGTAGGGTTGCTTTGCATAGAAATGAACTGGTGTGAATAGAGGGATATGGCACAGAAAGAAAAATCTTTGGTGAACTATTGCCTGTTCAGATGCAATTGAGAGATTATTATCTTTGAGATTGGGCCAGCTGACCTGTAATGGGGCAACAGGAAGAATGTAGACTCTTTTGAAGGGACCTGAATGCTGAAGAAATGTCCTGTTCTTCAAAGTCTGTTTTATTCCCTCATGGATTAACAAATTGGCACCCTACCTGTTATCATGGAGTATATGGAATGCAGGAAATAGAGGGTCATTGAGTTTGCAACATGGTCTTGTGTTTTGGAAATGGCCATGGCAAATGTGAAGCAGGTTTGCTGGATGCCTGCATGGAGACCCCATGGGGCCATGAGGATGAATGTGGGTTGCAGTGGAGATGCCAGGATAACAAGATGGCTGCCAAGGAGAGCTGTAGGTCCCAGATGAAGTTTTCCAGGACTGTGAGTAGCCTAGCTGGAGGGGCAGAATTGGAACTCCAGAGACTTTTTGCTGGTTAAAGTTATTGGACTTGGAGAATTGTCATTGACTAGAGTTGTTATACTTGGAGCTACAGAGTTTGGTGTTTGTCCTGTTTATTTCATGTATTGTTTGTGTATTTCTTTGCTATGCTCAATGCCATCTTTTGCAGTGTGAATATTTATTCTGTGCCATTGTGGGTTTTTTGATGTTAGTTTTTGGAATTTATTGTTCATTTAAAAGCTCTTAGACTATGACATGTATGAACATTATTAGAATTGATAAAAACTATGGGGAATTTTAAGGTTGGATGGATGTATTACATTTTATTTCATGTATGGTTATCAGTTTATGGGGGCCATGGCAGAATGTAGTGGTTTGATTCTGGTATCTCCCATAAACTTAGGTGTTCTGAATGCTAGGTTCCCAGCTAGTGGAGATTTGGGAATTAATGCCTCCTGTATTGTTGGGGGCAGGCTTATGGGTATTTATAGCCAGTGTCCCCTTGCCAGTGTTTGACACACTCTCCTGTTCCTGTTGTCCAACTTATGTTGGCTGGGGGGTGATGTCCACCCTCTTCTCATGCCATCATTTTTTTCTGCCATCATGGAGCTCTCCCCTGGCACTTGTAACCAAAAATAAACCTCTTCCCCCCGCCCACAGTGAGCTCTTCGTTGGCTGATTTCTACCAGAAATGTGAGTCTGACTGCAACACTATTCTTTTTTTTTAAGCCTCATATTGTTTTAATTATTCTTATGAATTAGTTTTGTACTCAATGAATACAGTAAAATTGGTACTCATCCATGTCCTACCCCCTCCCCTGGTCCCTCCTTGTTGAGGTATATGGGTCATGCATTGTGTAGTTAGCCCACAGTTATGGGTAGGAGAAATGTCTCTGTGTATCATGACCCAACATGTGGCTGTGACATTCTTTCTGCCCCCTCTTCTGCACAATTCCCTCAGCCATGTTGGGTTCATTTTTGGTCAGCTTCAGTGATGCGGTGTTGGGAGGCTCTGTGTCTCTGGATATATGATTTGGTAGGAATTGATTGTTCTCTGTGTTGATCTCCTTCACTCTTGTGCTGGTACCAGGTTCACCAAAAGAGACAGAACCCTTGATTGTTTTGCCAATTATTCTTAGTTTCAGCTGGTGCCCTTTTGAGGTATGATGGGGTAGTTCTGTCCTTGGGATATGCTTCCATCTGAAAAAGAAAAGCAGATTCTCCAACAGAGAGAAAAGTTAGCACCAGACAAATGGGATAATGCTTATTTTTTTTTGTAGATAATGTAATAGGTGTAGGCCCTCTTGTATCCCACAATTGGTGGTAGCTTGATAATTGAGAGCAGGCTCTTGTTTGGATATGGTTCTGATTGTTTCCCAGCTCCAGCTATGAGTCCTGTACCACTGAGGGGATCAGTTAGCCAAATCAAGAGCAGTTGATTTCCCACCATGGCTGTGTACCACTATTGCACTTGTTTCTTATTCCCATTTGCTTAGAATATTGTTTCCCACCCTTTCACCCTGAGGAGGTGTCTGTATTTAGTGGTGAGATGGGTTTCTTGAAGACAACAGATGGAGGGGTCTAATTTCCTGATCCATCCTGTTAGCTTATGTCTCTTGATGGGTGAATTAGGGACATTCATATTTAGTGTAATGACTGTGAAGTTTGATTTGATCCCTGCTATATTGTGTAGGTATATGTGTCTTGGTGTTTTCATGGACTTTGAAATTTTTTGTGCCTACTCTGAGTTTGGTTATTTTGATCTGCTTCTTGTAGGTGTTTGAGGTTGATTATTTGATTCTTCTGTGTGGAGAATTTCCTGAAATACTCTCTGTAAGTTTGGTTTTGTGTTCATATAATTATAAAGCTGAGTTTTGTCATGGAAAGTTTTTCTTTGACCATCTTTTATGAGGGATACTTTCCTGGGTAAAGTAGTTTGGGTTGGAGGCCATAGGTTCTTAGACTTTGCAGTGTTTCATTCTAGGCCCTTCTGGCTTTCAGGGTTTCCATTGAGAAGCCTGAAGTAATCCTGATGGGTTGCATTTAAAAGTGACATGCTCTTTTTCTTAGCTGCTTTTAGGGTTTTCTCTTTGGTGTCAGTGTTTAAAGTCTTAATGATAATATGTCTTGGAGAGTTTCTCCTTTGGCCCAATCATTTTGGACTTCTGTTATCTTCTTTTATCTTGATGGGTATTTCTTTTGAGGGAGTGGGAAATTTTCTTCGATTATTTTGGTTAATAAATTCTCCATGCCTTTGGTCTGAATTTCTTCTCCTCTGGTATTCCAATGATCCAGATATTAGGAAGTTTAAGGGTATCCCACAATTCCCTCATGTTCTGTTCACAGAAACTTTTGAACTTATTGAAACTTTTGATCTCTCGAAGTCTTTCTTCCATTTTGTCTTCCAGATCGAAGTTTATCCTCCACATTACTGACTTGACAGCTTTTAGAGAGTTTTGGACTTGTTCAATTAGATTTGTATTTTCTACTACTTTTTAATGCATTGTGTCCATCCCTCTGTCAAGATCCCTTTTTACATTATTGTCTGATTTTCTTGATGCTTCTTGGAATTCATCCTTGCATTTCTTTATGTTGTCATTTAGCACTCCAGCTGATTTTTGAGGTCCTCTTTTTTTTCACTCTCCTTCTTATCTCTTAACTGTCTTTGAACTCCTTCCATTTTCTTATCTATTAGTTCTAGTTTAGTGATGGCAGCATCCGCACGATTATCGGCCCTTTGTTACTTTTCTGCAAGTCCTACCAGTAGCTTGGTCAGGGTTGCATTGCTCATAGCTTCATATTGTTGTTCTGATCCTGATGTATCTTCTGTGTTTTGATTAGAGATGTTCATTGTAGGACTGGATTTACTTGCATTTGATTTTTCATGTTATTTATTTTGCTCTGTGGTCTGCACATCACACTGTATGGGCACAGAGAGTGGGACTGTGGTCTCACCGGGCCGGGAAGTGGTGCTTCTTGGAGGAGCTGGCCTGAGCTAGCTGGCAGGCAAGAAGATGGGTAGATGTTTTCCTGAGGTAACACTTGGGTGGTACATCAACCTGAGCTCAAGCACAGTGGGAAGCTGAAGCAGCCTGTGGTGGGATGCCAAAGCAGTCTGAGCTCTCACTTGGCAGAATGCCAAAGCAGCCTGAGCTCCTGCATGGCAGGGGCACCTAAGTTACCTGAGGTCTCATGTGGTGATGGGCCAAAGCTGCCTGAGAAGCAACAAGCACCAAAGGAGCCTCAACTTGCCTGGCAGGACGCTGGGACACAGAAGCAGTCTGAGCAACAGGGCACTGGTGTGTAGCTGGTGCAGCCAACAGGCAGATGACTGTGCCTGAGCTGGCACAGACAGACAGGCAGAGTGAGCCTGAGCTCACATGGGCAGGTGGAATGGGCCTGAGCTTCTGTGTGGATGGGTGGCGATCAGAGCAGTAAGTGGGCAAATGGGCAGAGCAGGCTAAGCTTGCACAAGCTTGGATTGTTGGTGCCTGTGTGGCAGGCAAATGGACCAATGTAGCCTGAGCTCCAGTGGGCCAGTTTGAGGAGCCTGCCCATGGTCATGCGTGGGTGTTGGTAGCAGGGTAATCGTCCCTGTGCAGTGAGGCACTTGGAACTATGTTTGCCTGGGTTCCCTTTCCTACAGTAAGTGCAGGAGTATCCTGAAGCTGGGACTGTGGGTACAACAGCTGCTTGGGGACAATTGGGGACTGGTGGGCTACTCGCGAGTGAGGGAATCAGTGATCCCCCCTTTTTCCCCTCTGTGCCTTCACACTGGTGATCTATTAGAGATTTCTCTCCTCTAAAAGACCCAGTAAACCCTTAATGCCTTGCCTTTCTTTCCAGGGGATGTGCGGTGAAGTTAGGCAGTTTCCATCTTCGCAACACTATTCTTGCTGATTTTGTGTGCTAGTGAGGAGAGGAAAAATGACTATCACTCTGTGACCTGTACTCAATTTTAAATGATCTACCTTGATTGGTGATTTGATGGTCAACAGAAGTTTTTGGCCTGTCAGTATTTTGGGATGTTAGTTTAAGCTCACTAGGATATTTCAGTCCTTGCTTCCAATGAGGTACTTGTCAGGTAAAACAATAGGTTATTATAGAATCTTGATTTTTGCTTTGCTTTATTTTATAGGAATATGTATGTGTTGTATGTGTACATGTTTGCATGTGTGTATACATGTGGATTTGTGGGTGCTTGTGCATGTGTGTTTACCTACCTTCAGATGACAGAGAACAACCTTGAGTGTCATCCTTAGATATGCCATCTACTACTTTTTGAGATCATCTCTTTTTAATCTGGAGCTCACCAATTAGCTTAGACTAGCCAGTGAGCCCCAAGAAGATGAATTAGAATGGACATGTCAGGGCCAAGTGCCATTGCAAAGAAACTATACACACATGCATTACTTTGTGCATCTGGCTTTACGTGGATACTGGGGAATTGAATCCATGCCATCAGGCTTTGTAAGCAAGTGCCTTTAACCACTGAGCAATGTCTTCCAGCCCCCTATATAATTCAACTAAAAAAGGAACACAGTTGCTTAAATGGCTTAAGACCTTGAATTCTGTATATGTTTATCTTTGGGTCTTCCATGATCAGACTTGCTTGAATATCTCATGGTGATGTATATCTCTTTGGGTAGTGACAAAATGAGGTACCTCTGATTACATAAGGTATTAAGCTGTTTTGAAATTTTAGGTAGTGTGAACATGGATTCATAATGTTCTCATTGTTGTTTATTCAGATTCTAAATTACCCATCCCTTCCCTAGACAACAAAAAGATCATTTTGTTCTTGTCTTGGCTTATGATATGAAAAGGCTACTGTGTGTGACTGCTCTTTCACTGGATGAAATATGCTTTTAATTTCTTGCCTTAAAAAGTAATCTGACTGGAATTTCATTTTCACATTTCTAAATGCATAATATACCTGCAATATTTTAAGCAGAAAATGATAAAGTAAACAGGTTTGCTTGGAATTCTAGAAGTAATTGTCCTATTTGTATTTAAATAGGCATTTTGTTGTAGTAGTATGATTCATGTAGTACAGGCATGATATGAAGTTTGGTGAAAATTCTAAGACTGAACTTTTATGAACTGTTACATACCACATAAACATTCCTCTAAAATTAGCTGTTCAATATCAAGTTAGCTAGAGTTTTCACGCTATTCTTCTTCTTTTATTCATTTATTGGGTGATGGTTGTGTAAATTCATTATTCTGGCTGCTGAGGACTCAGTGATGAACCAAATTGACAAGAACCTTCTCTGGAGAAGATGGAGGGGCTCTGACGAGGTAATTGCATGTACGTATGTATGTATGTATGTATGTATGTTTATATGTATCTATGTATTTGGTAGGGGGAATTTACCTCCTTCATGTAATAGAAGAGAAAGCACATGGGATTTGGGGATAAACAGGAAGGTAGTAAGGGTGATGTAATGATTCTTTTTTTTTTTTTTTTTTTTTGGTTTTTACGAGGTAGGGTCTCACTCTGGTCCAGGCTGACCTGGAATTAACTCTGTCATCTCAGGGTGGCCTCGAACTCACGGTGATCCTCCTACCTCTGCCTCCCGAGTGCTGGGATTAAAGGCGTGCGCCACCATGCCCGGCGTAATGATTCTTTTTTGTGGATGTATGATGAATGATGAAAAAAATATAGGCAGAGAGTATCCAGAAGTGAAAAGTAGAAAGTTCTGAGCTCCCATATAGCATGAGCCTGACTTATTTGAGGATACCATGAAGAGACCGCATGTATGTGCAGTGGATAAGGGGAGACAGGAGATTTGGAATGAGGACTTGAATGTGACAGCCTCTGGCAATTATCCCTACCATTGATACCTGCTTATAGAAGACACATGAAGTAATGACACATGACGTGCATCTGACAGGAGCAACTTTGAAATTTATAAGAATATATTTTAAAATACTTAGCTTTGAAACACCAGCAGCAATATGAAGACTGTCATGTGATAATTGCCAAAGAGTGGTACAGATTGTGAGGTGTCTGAGTTGCACTTACTTTCTCATTGTTGTGATAAAATGCTTGACGAGAAGCAGCTTATTGGAGGAAAGTGTTTATTTTTTTCATGTTTAAGAGATTAGTATTTTTATTTATGATCAATTGTTTCATCTTCTATCCCAGAGCTTCCATCCAGCTTCCTGCAACAAAGAACACTTTTAGTCATATATCCAGATCTAAGCTTAAATGGTACTTGGAAAACACAACAGAATATCAGGTCTTTAATTATCAGCAAGTGAGAGACCTTAGGATGGCTTGCAGATGTGGGAGTTGCATCATAGAGAATGTATGGCAGAGCAGGCAACTGAGTATTTCATCTCGTCACATCAGCTGGGTGCAGGTAGTCAGAGTGAACTACCTCTGAACACCTGATAGACTAGACTACAAAACCTCAAGGCCAGTCCCCAGTAACATACCTTCTAAAAACTTTACAACCTTCCCAAATTGCTACCAGTTGGGGACCAGGTATTTATTAACCTATGAGAGATATTTTATTCAAACCACCACAGTGTGGCAGGAGACTTTCCCATATTTTTAATGTGTATGTATGTATCTTGTGTGAATGTGTGTGTACATAGGCTCATGTATGTGGCACATCTGTATGTGTGCATGCCTGTGCATGAGGGTGTGAAGGCCAGAGAGCACAACAAATGTCTTCCTCAGTTGCTCTCCACCTTAGTTTCTAAGACGGGGTGTTTCATTGACCCTTGAGCTCACTAATTTGGCTAAACTAGCCAGTGAGTCCTGGGTTGGTTCGTTCGTTCTTTCTTTCTTTCTTTCTTTCTTTCTTTCTTTCTTTCTTTCTTTCTTTCTTTCTTTCTTTCTTTCTTTCTTTTTTTATTAGTTAGATATATAGTGTGTATACAGCCACAATGGTACCACTATTAGCCTTCTCCCTTGCATCCCCCCTATTGATTGTGGTTGTTACATTATGGGGGTGGCCTTTAGTTATAGGGGAGAGGTAATGTCTCTGTGCATAATGACCCAACATGTGGCTCTAACAACCTTTCTGACCTCTCTTCCATGACTTTCCCTGAGCCATGTTGGGTTCATTTTAGGTCTATTTCAGTAACAGGAAGTCTTGGGAGTATCTGTGTCTCTGGATATCTGATTTGGTAGGAGCTGAGTGTTTTCTGTGTCTGTCTCCTTCACCCTTGTGCTGGTACCAGGTTACCAAGAAAGCATCTCTTTGATCATTACCCTACTAACTCTATGGCTTCAGCTGGTGCCCAGGTGGGGTGCAATGGGCCGATTCTCTCCTCAGGTTCTGCGTCCATCTGAAAAATAGAAGCAAATTCTCTGATAGAGGGTGAGGTCAGTGAAATATACATGGATAACCATTGTTAGTTTAAAGAGAATTTAATAGTTGTAGGCTTTCTTGTAGCCCACTATTGGTGGGAGCTTCATATTAGAGAACAGGCTCATTTTTGGATATGGTTCTAACTTGTTTCCTTGTTCCAAGTATGGGTTCTATTCCACTGAGTGGATCTGTTAGCCAAATCAAGAGCAGTTGGTAACCCATCATGGCTGTGTACCACTATTGCACTAATGTGAGCATCATGTCAGGTTGTTTGCTGTTGAATAGCTTAGACCACAAGTTGCTTAGGCTTATGTTGGTCATTTTCCACCAGTTGCTCATGTAATACCTTATGGTACTAGACAAGCTAACTGTCTGGGGATTGACTCTCTTCCAGTTTCTAGCCAGGTCTCTCCATGTTCCGTCCCAACAGTGTATGGTGTCTTTGGCAGTAGGGTCTTACCATTAACCTTTGATGGGTCATCAAGTACTCTGACAGAATTCTGTCTTCTTTTGGGAAACCTTGTAAGTCTCTCTGATCAACAGCTCATTGTGGATGTTACCCACATGCTGGTATTGGGAGTTATAGGCCAGTGCCAAGGGAGAAGAAGGAAGAAAAATATAGGTCATATAAAAGAGAAATAGAGAAAGAGAGAGAGAAACAGAAGATTAAAGATAGTCTTTATCATACCCTCTCCAGGGCTCTGTGAATCAGGTATTTTCTCTTAGCACCTGATGAAGGTTCAACTCTTTAGTATGTCTTTCAGGATGTAGGAGTTTATGGTACCATTTTGATTTGGGTCCAGTTTGTTGACCCCAAACTTTACCCTACCCCCTCCCACCCAACCATCCCTATTGCACAGTCCTCAAGATGTTTATTAGGTATGTCAGCATTATGGGAAGATTTAGGTTAGGAGCCACAGATATGTGAGACCAATGCGAACATTATCTTTCTTTGATTGGGTGAATTCACTGAGAATGATCTGTTCCAAGTTTGACTTGTTTTCTTCAAATTTCATTGTGCCGTTTTTTCTTATTGCTGCATAAAATTCCATCATGTAGATATATTACATCTTAGTTATCCATTTGTCTAATGATAGACATCTGGGTTGATTTGAGCTCTTAGCTATTATGAATTGAGCTGCTATAAACATGGTTGAGCAAATATCTCTAAGGTGAGGTTTGGAGCTTTTAGGGTAAATGCCCAGTAAGGGAATAACTGCGTCTGTTGGTACTTTTATAGTCACCCTTTTCAGGAGTTTCCACATTTTCCACAGTGGTTGTACCAGCTTGCTTTCCCACCAACAGTGAATGAGGGTTCCTATTTCTCCACAACCTCACCAGCATTTGTTGTCATTAGATTTTTTAATGTTTGCTATCCTTACTGGGGTAGGGTGGAATCATAGTTGTTTTAAATTACATTTCCCCGATGATTAAGGATGTTGAACATTTTCTTGAGTGTGTGTTTGCCTTTTATATTTCTTCCTCCCAGAACTCTTGTGCTGTTCTATGCCCCATTTTGTGAGTGGGATGACTTTTTATTGTTTAGGTTTTTGAGTTCTTTGTAAATTCTAGAAATTAGGCCTCTGTTCAATGCGTATCCAGCAAAGATTTTCTCCCATTCTATGGGAAATATATTGGCTCTGCTTATTGAATTTTTGTCTGTGAAAAAACTTTTCAGCTTCCTGAGATCCTAATGCAAATAGGGCTAATTTAACTTCTTTCTTTCCAATTTGTATACATTTTATTTCTCTCAGTGGACAGCAAGGCTGGGGGTGGAGGGGACTGACAATCATATGCGCCCGCAAGGGACAGCAAGGCTGGGTGGAATGATGGGGCATCCATTGTGCCCATGGAGGTCTGCTTGGTGGCAGAAAAGCCTTGGGCAGAGGACCTAGCCTGCTAGTTTGGGTCCACTTGGCCTGCAGTTATTGCAGGAGGGACCTCCTATTGGAACTATGGCTAGGACAGCTGCTAGGGGATCGGGGGGCTGGTGGGCAACGGGAGAGTGTGGGAATCAGCAGATGCCCTATTTTGCTCCCCCACACCCTCCCACTGGAAGCCTACTAGAATCAGCAAACCCCTAAACAAAAATACCCCCCTCCAACCTTACGGTCTTTCCTTTACCCTATCAGGTGAGGCGAGGTTAGGCGGATGCAAGCTTGACCGAAAGTACTCCTAGGGTCTTTCTTATCTCTGCCTTCTGTGTGCTGGCATTACAGGTGTTCACTACTGTGGCCAGTTTTATATGGGTGTTCAGACTCAGGTCCTCATGCTTGTATGACAAACACTTTACCCACAGAGCTGTCTCCTCAGCCCCAAGACCTTCTCATTTCAAACCATGCTTACTGCCTTAGATTTGACTGAGCCAGTACTAGGAGGTGAATACCTCCAGAGTCCACATGAGTGTCTAGGTTAATGTAGCTATGGTGTCTTGCTCTTCTTTCCCAAGCTCACTGTCTTATATAATAGAACCCCGTCCCTCAGCTCAGTGTCATCAAGAATGTGCCGATTCAGATTTTGGCAGTGCACCACTTGCAGTATCAAAATATTATATCATCTAGGGACAAATAAGAATCTCTGGGACTCCCTTCTCATTCTGTTTCCATCAGGATCCTCATCTTATATAGAACAGTGTTTTAGAATGAGGCTATCACAGCACCACTTACAATGGCTTCATTGCTGCAGATATTTGTATCATATGACAAGTAATGTGCTGAGGAAATGACTTTGTCTCACAGGCAGCCCCTCAGCTGGAACATCAAAGATTTTACTAGTGGCTATCTCTGCTTGTTTCACAAGAGGTGAAAACCACTTACTCATTTCAACTTGGTGTTTCCTGGGCATGGGCCCCATGTGCCTTAACATCAGTGACTGCTTAGCAGAGAATCTGCTTGGCTGTGCCCTTAAAAATATGTAGTCCTTGTAGAAAAGAGTGGCACATTAATTGGAGTATCTGGCTTCAATGATCTCCCCTCTCACCAGTTATTTGGGCATAATTAAATTACAGTTTAATTTTTCTGTTAGTGAGAACTCTTTTTCTTCAACCAAGTTCTTAATATACAGTCATGAAAGGTAGCTTTAATCAATGAACATTTTACTAGGCTTTGAATTTTATTTGCTGTTGGATAGGCAAAGCTCAACACGATTCCCAGTCCTGGGTCTACCAGACAAATTTCTTTCATTGCCTTAATTACTTTTGTATCACTGTGACCAAATACCTGACAGAAGCAACTTAAGTGAGGAGAGAGGTTAATTTCCATTGATGGCTTAGAGGGTTATATTCCATCATGGAAGGAATGGCATGGAGGCCCAGGTTTAGTCTGTGATGATGGGAGCTATCGTATCATGGTGAATGATGAAGCAGGGTTTTGGCAGGAAGCAGTGCCAGGCTATGACCTTCAAAGCCCACCCCAAGAAACCCACTTCCTCCAGCTAGCACCACCCCCAAGGCTCCACAATCTCCCCAGACAGTACTACCAGCTGGAGAGGAGGTGTATAAACACTTGAGCACTTTTTATACTCGATTCTTAAGTGCTCTATTTACTGTAGGAACTAGAATACAGGATGGAAGATTAAAAGAGAGTTTGACCTTGGTAATAAAAGGTTAAATTGATTAAATAAAGTAGTTTATTTAATTTTTTAAAAAGGTAGCTCCAAGAATTTGTAATTATTCAACATTATGAGACTTAAAGAGTTTCATTTCTCTTCATTCAATCTAGCTTAGCATTTAAACAGAGTATTTAATGAGTTTACATACTGGTGCAATTATACTAAAGCAGTGTGGCTAGGGATTTTCAAATCTTTAGTTTGACTCTGTCCTCAGATTAGCATTAAGGAAATGAACAGCAATTGTGTTGATATTGATGCTGACCTGGATGAGAATACTTTATCTGACCTAGTGTCCAGCCTCTTACATCTCTGGGCCACACTGGATTAAGAGGGATTGTATGACATAATCCCTAGTCAGTCCCTTCCTAGTGAACTTTGATTTCAAATAAGCAAGTTCTTTCTTGATAGTGACATTTTATATGTGCAAATGTCCCCTACCCCCACCTGCATGCTTTCCCCAACTCCCAGTCTCACTGTTCATACTACTGTCTATTTTGAGAATGTGTACATTGGCTTCCATTTCCTCCAGAAGCCTTCACTGCCCTTTTTGAGGTCCACCTGTTTGTTCCCTCTAGCCTTCCTGCAGTATCTCAATAGACTTGTAGTTGTGTGTTTAGTCATTTGCTTTTTCCTTTGACCTACTTTGAGATTTGTCAAATTACATGTGCACATCAACACTTACCCACTGCTTTTTCAGATACTTAAGGATGATAACCATATTGGTGTCAGCATATAGATATATTTTAAAATCTTTATTTATTTATTTGAGAGAGGGAAAGAGGCAGAGTGATTCAGAGACCAAGAGAGAGAGAGAGAGGGAGAGAATGGGAATGCCAGGGCTTCCAGCCACTGCAAACAAACTCCAGATGGGTGCATCACCTTGTGCATCTGGTTTATAAGGGTACTGTGGAATCAAACTGAGGTCTTTTGGCTTTGCAGGCAAGTGCCTTAATTGCTAAGCCATCTCTCCAGCCCGATGACTATGTTTTTAATTTGCACTAAATATTTAGGAACAATTCCAGGATGGGGCTCTTTTAGATTCTGCTGGTATAAATATCTCCATAAAGACACAAAGTCAAGACTTAGTAGCATTTTGATTTTTAGTAAGGAAAATGAGCTCAGAGAGACTCCATATTTGAAAGTCACAAGTAATTGATTTATGTAAATTGATCAGTGAAGGCTGAAAACCTCTATGTTAACTAAGGTTTTCTGTTTGCCATCTTTTCAGATATTTTCTCCAGATTAAGAATATCCTCATGATTCAGCCTTGCTATTGCAGAATTTTAGTTTTGCTATTGTTTAACTTTCAAATGAATCATGTACTAATGTATGGCACTCGAACATGCAAATTTATAATACTCATGCGCTAATGCCTCATATTTTTCAGTTCACTTAAAAATGTAATGTCTGATCTGTACCAGATTTCATGGACATAATAAATACCATATAATTTTTGTAAATAAGATTCATGTGGTATAGTGACCTGTGAAGGCATCATGATTAAACATTTTTGGGATGCCAATCTTGGGGACATATTTCCAGTTTTTTTTTAAAAAGTTTTGATGGCCTATTGAACCTTTAGTGTGACATTAGAGTTATGTTCTAAATGTTTTCTTCACCATATGCTTATTTTTTATTACACAGGATCTTTGTGTGGGCATATCATATATTTGTACCATCATTTCCTTACTCCCTGGCCCCGTTCCACTGAGAACCTTCCTCAGTGGGATTGTTGGTATTCACCATGGGGTTGTGGGTTATAAGTTATGACAGAAGCAGTCAGTCATTGTTGGGTCAGTGCCTCACACTGTGGCTTTTACAATTTCCACCCTCTCTTCTGATCCATTCTCTTATCTCAATGATTCCCTGAGTCATGGTGGGTGTGCTTTAGGTCTACTTTGGTGTTAAGCTCTCAGCAGCATCTGGATTCTTGCTTTGGTATGTTTTGAGTATCCTCAGTGTCTGTCTCTATCGCCCTGGTGCAAGCTTGCTGTGGAAGCAGCACTCTTGCTTATCTCGCCAATTCCTCCATGGTTTCACCTGGGCCCTAGCTGATATGCAAATGGTGGTTCATCTCCTGCAAGGGAGTCAGCTATCTTTTCTTGTGTTGTTGGTAGATTTTGGTTGTTGTTAGTTCTCACTGCCTTCTGAAAAAGAAAAACAGATTCTCCAATGGGGAGTGAGATTACTATAGGTTATGGGGTATATTGTTAATTTAGAGAGATTTTGATAGGTGTAGCCTCTCTTTGGGCCCCAAACTAGTGGGAGCTGCTTTTTAGAGTCCATAATCTTGGTCTCCATAGGATTCTGACTCAGTTCTTACTTCCAGACATGGGTTACTTTCCCCTGAGAAGATCTTGTAATCAACCAGAAAGCCATTGGCCACCCACCTAGGGTGGGTGCCACAATTGCACAGGTATGTATGCCTTGTCAGACTGTTTGCTTTCATATTGCAGTATCCCCTGTTTGCTCACAATGTTGTTGGTCATTTTACCTCAGCAGCCCATGAAGCACTTTCCAGTACTATATGGGCAGACTGTCTAGGAACTGGCTTCCTTCCAGATTCCAGCTGAATCTCTTGATGTTTGGTGTCAGCATCATGTGGTATATTCAGCATAGGGTCTTACCTTTTACCTCAGGCAGGTAATCAAATGCTTTGATGGAAGCTTGTCTTCTTTTGGGTCCTTGTAGTTTCTCTGATCAATAGCTCAATGTAGGTTGTAACTGATTTCTGATACTGGGAGTTATAAGTCAGAGCTAAATGTTTTAGGATTAGGCATCATCCCACCCTCTCCAGGCCATGTCTTATCAGATGATCCCTCCACATTCCTATTGAAGGTTATACCTTTTAGTCTACTACCCAGGAAGAAGGTTTCTATGGTACCAATTCATTTTGGATTTAATTGTATATCTCCCACTGCACTCCCATTCCCCTCCCCACAAACCCTTCCATCCCTAATTTCTGTCCCTCCAGTTGAGTTGCCCATTAGGTATTCCTACAACTCAAGCTGTTCTAGGTTAGGAACCACAGATGAGGGAGAGCATGCAGCATTTGTCTTTCTGTGTTTGTGCAACTTTGCTTCATATGATCTGTTCCAATTCCATCCATTTTCCTACAAATTTCAGTATATCATTTTTCCTTACTGCTGAATAGAATTCCATGTGTAACTCTAACATATCTTCATTATCCATTTGCCAAACAATGGACATCTGGGTTCATTCCAGTTCTTAGCTATTGTGAACTGAACAGCTATAAACATGGTTGAGCAAATATCTCTGCAGTGAAGAGTGGAGCCTTTAGGACAGTTGCCCAGTAGAGGAATAGCTGGGTTAGTTGGTAGCTCTATTTTCATCTTTTTCAAAAGTATCCATATTGATTTCCATAGTGGTTGTACAAGTTTGCCCTCCCACCAGCAGTTAATGAGGGTTCCTCTTTCTCCTTATCCTCACCAACTTTTATTGTCATTTGATTTTTTTAATGATTGCCAATGATTGACTGGAGTAAGGTGGAATCTCATAGTTGTTTTAATTTGCATTTCCCTGATGGTTAAGGCTGTTGAATATATGTTTTTATGTATCTATCTACCTACATACTTATGTTTGCACCTAAATGTGTGTCCGTAGTATATTTGATACTTGGCTGAGTTGTCATTGTTTTATAGAGATAAGAGAGTAAGTTGTGGACACTATTAAGGTATATAGGACTATTCTTTCACTCTTCCTTTTTCTAGCACTTGGAGGAGAGTGAACCCAAGGCCTCATGCATGCTAGCTACACACTCTGCTGATGAGCTACATCCCTAGCCCTGTAGTACCATTCTTAGCGCCTCTGTTGTATCTTTTGTTTTTTTAAAAGTATTTATTTATTTACTTGTGGGGGGGTAGAGAAAGCAAGAGAATGGGCACACCAGGGCTTTCAGTCACTGAAAATGAACTCAGATGCATGCACCACCTTGTGCATCTGGCTTACGTGGGTCCTGAGAAATTTAGCCTGGGTCCTTTGGCTTTGCAGGAAAGTGCATTAACCACTAAGCAATCTTTCCAGCCCTCTTTTGTATCTTATATATCATTTTGACTGGCTTTTTGGACCCCAAATATTTGTGATTCCAATTAGAGTGCCTCTTACCTGACACAATCCTAGCAAGGAGAACATCTTCTGGGCCTCAGGTCCACTCTGATCTTGTCCCATAGGACATCCCTCCTCTGCAGACCTGCTACGTATGTCTCTTTTGCTCTGACGGTTATAACTTGTGAAGCTCACAGCAGGTCTTCTGCTTTTGTACTGGGTTACATCAGCAATGAGAGACTGAGCATCAAGACACACTATAGAAATGATAGGCAGACAGAGTGTTATGGTGGTTTTATTTTTGATTTTTACTTCTTTGCTACTTGAGATTAATGTAGAGCCTCATGCATTGGAGCTCTACCACTGAGCTATATTCTCAATGGTAGGTTGGAATGTTAACTTAAAAATACTATTTTCAGTCAGACATGGTGGCACATGCCTTTAATTCCAGTACTTAGGAGGCAGAGGTAGGAGAATCACCATGAGTTTGAGGCCACCCTGAGACTACAGAGTGAATTCCAGGTCAGCTTGGGCTAGAGTGACCTTCCCTTAGAAAACATGCTATTTTCTGTTAACTTTGATGTGTGGTGAGTGTTATTTCCCTTGGATGTACATTAAAATTGAAAAGGGTTCTTATTTCATGGTAAAACACAGAGCCATATATGTACATATGATTATCTTATGGAAATGGCAAAAATTTTTCCAGGTTTTGGCATTTAGAGGCACCGAATATCTTTTGTCATTGTCATTGTTTTGTTGATTTTTCTAGGTAGGGCCTCACTCTAGCTCAGGCTGACCTAGAACTCACTCTGTAGTCCCAGGCTGGCCTTGAACTCACAGTGATTCTCCTATCTCTGTCTCCCCAGGGTGGGTATTAAAGGCATGCGTTACCATCCCTGACTTCACTGAACATTTTTGAAATAAGTAAACCCTTAGTTTTGTTTACAAACTATTGTTATTGAAACAAATCTTTTGGGGTGGAAAGATGGCTAAGTGGTTAAAAATGCTTGCTGGCAAACCCTAATGGCCTGAGTTCAGTTCTCCATGCCCATATGGGTAGTCAGATGCACAAACTGGTGCGTGTGCCTGGAGTTTGTTTGCTGTGGCAAGAGACCCTGGTATACCCATACTTGCTCTTTCTCTCTTAAATAAATAAATAAATAATCATTAAAAAACAAATCCTTTATGTCACACAGTTTTTGTTACAATATTACATGAACTTTGTTATTTTTATCGATTTTCTTGAATTTCTGGTCCAGCCATCAATATTTTCTATCCCTTGGGAACTGTATATAAATATAAATATAAATATAAATATATATATATATAAATATATATATATATTTAAATATATATATATTTAAATGAAAACATACAGATTTCTAGCGCTATAGGTACTAACTTTTTTCTTGAGATCTCAGAGAAAATATTCATGTTTTATTTGGTACACTTGGAAGAAAATCTTTTCTTTGCTTTTGATTGTTGTGTACCTGGTAAAGATATTCTCTGAATTCATTTAAAAGCATAGTATATGTTTCAGTAACACATAGTATCTTAGGAAAATTGTGAATTTGAAAGAAGCATATTGAGATATATATGTGTATGTGTGTGTGTGTGTATATATATATATATATATGTATATATATATATGTATATATATGCATATTTATTTATTTACTATGAAAGAAGAAATACTTTGATATTTACTATGATTATAGTGTTCTTATGAGTAAAAAAATCCAGATCTCTTTGTAAATATAAAAATAATCTTTGAGGATGGGAAGATTGCTCAGTGGTTAAAGGTGCTTGTTTGCAAAGCCTTCTGGCCTGGGTCCAATTTCCCAACACCCATCCAAACACTCATGACAATAGGAGGTGGAGCAAGGAGAATCCAGAACTCATTGGCCAGCTAGTCTGACATTCATTTTCAGTTTGGCAGTTAATTTTCAGTGACAAGAGACTCTGTCTCAAAGAAGGTAGAGGACAGACACCTTGAAATTGCATACACACACAAATGAAACTTAAATAAAGTCTTCTTTAGTATATATTGTATTGTCTTTCATGATATTACCTCTCTGTGATCTTTGCAAGCCTTGCAGCTTGGCTTTAGTTAGTGTTAAGATGGTTTTTATTTTCTGAGGAAATGAGTTCCCAAGTTCCTCTGAATTGTCTACTGCACAATAAAATCAGCTTTTCATATTGGATATGCAATGTGATTTTAAAGTATGATGTGATACAGAAAATTTGATCCAATTCCTTATGTAGTTATGATTCCATTAATGTGAATGGATAAAGAAAATGTATAGCATATGATTTTATTTGGCCAATGAGAAAAATGAATTTATGACATTTGCAGGAAAATTGTCTCAAAAAGAGGTGAATGGTGTTACTGTGGAATGACACCCAAGGTTGTCTTCTGGCTTCTACATGTATGCATATACATGTGTGTTCCTACAATGTGAATATGCAAAGTAAGGCAAACTCAGAAAGACATATGCATTGTGGGGGGGGGGGGGAGAAGACATGTAGAGGGAAGGGAGGAGGGAACAAGAGAGGGTAATGTGCTATAAGTGTCATAAAAGCAGAATGGGGCAGGAGGAAGGGGCCAGCCAGGGTGGAGAAAGGGCAAAAAGATAAGGTTTAATGATATATATGTATACAAGTTTCATATCATAATGAAACTTATTGCTTTGTATGTTAAAAAATTAAAGCAAAAAACTGGAAGGAAACCAAGAACCTTTAGATATTTAAAACAATGCTAATAAAGTGTGTAAACTCCTACCTGTGTGACATATTGCAGTGTCAGTACTTTTAGGAGTGTTTTCCTAATTGAGTCTCTACTACCAAGTTGATGCCTATCCTGGTTCTTTTTCTTGCTTTCTGTACCTTTTCTGAACATGTGTGTGTGTCATGTTCACGTGCTTGCTTGTAGATGTAAGAGTGCACATTTGTGTTCGTGTGTATGCAGGCTAGAGAACAACTTAGGTGTCATTCATTAGGAACACCATCCACCTCTTTTTGGCACACAGGTCTGAAGCTTGCCAAGTGGACTAGACCTGCTGGTCCATGAGACCAGGGTCCCTCTGTCCCTGCTTCCCTAGTGCTGAGATTACAGGTGCTGCCATGCCTGTGCCCAGCATTTCACATGGGCACTTTAGATCAAACTCAGGTCCTCATGCTTGCAAGGACATCATTTTACCCATTGAGCTGAGCTCTTTCTCTCTGATCCCTGGACATTTTTCTTTATCTTTCCCTTTTCTCTTTTCCTTCCTTCCTTCCTTCCTTCCTTCCTTCCTTCCTTCCTTCCTTCCTTCCTTCCTTCCTTCTTTCCTTCCTTTCTTTTTTGATGTAGGGTTTCACTCTAGACCAGGATGACCTGGAATTCACTATATGGTCTCAGGGTGTCCTTGAACTTAAGGCGATTCTCCTACCTCTGCCTCCTGAGTGCTGGGATTAAAGGCCTGTGCCAACATGCCCACCTTGTGGACATTCTTATAATAGATCAATATAACAATGTGATATAGAATATAGCATATACATTCTGTAGTATTTGTAGTAGGAGTTTCTATATTATTATTATTAGTATTGTTGAATTTGAATGAGAAAATCTTCTTTCCCAAGGTAATGTAGATGATTTTCAAGTTCCAAGTTTGGGCTGGAGAGATTGCTTAGCAGTTAAGGTATTTGCCTGCAAGGCCAAAGGATCCAGGTTTGATTCCCCAGTACTCATGTAAAACCAGATGCACAAGATGGTAAATGTGTCTGAAGTTCATTTGTAGTGGGTAGAGGCCCTGGTGTGCCCATTTGCTCTATCTGCCTCTCTCTCTCTCAACTAAATACCTAATAAATAAAATAGAAAATATATTAAAGTTGCAAAGTTTAACTTTCAACCTTTAGGTTCTTCACATACCAAGAATTTTAATTACACATGCTCTACTATATGGGGAGATATTTTTCCAAAATACCCATCAAGTGCTGTTATTTTATTATGCATTAAATGATCATATTACCCATTGCCCCTGTATCATGTGTGTGTGTTTCTGAATTTATTCCTGTGCTATTTTCCTCCTGTGTGAATTATAAAGCTTCTATAGTATGTGGTGCCATTTAGTGCAATCCTTGCTCTTCATGAGCATTCTAATTAGAACACTTTATCACTGGTGTGTGGCTTGTGCTTGAGAAAGAAACAAGACTGGGGCTTCAAGCTGCTTTCATTCATCTTTAGAAATGCCCTGTATCTGAAGAGATAGGCTCTCAGAACTTACTGGACAGATTCATAACTGCTGTCTGCAGATAAGCTAATCTTATTGCACTGCACCCAGTGTTCTCATTGTGTTTTCTAAAGGCAAGATGAAGATGGAACAAGCATTCATTCAGAAGCCAGGATTAGATTTGACCTGTGGTTTCTTCAGGAACATTTAGGAGAGTAGGGGGCACCTTCAGAAGTCCTTGAGCTGGTCCTCCCGAAGGAGCAAGGAGGAGAAAAGAAGCAAAGGAAAAGAAGTCACAGCTATTGGAACCTACAAACCCACCTACTTCA
This sequence comes from Jaculus jaculus, assembly GCF_020740685.1. Lineage (NCBI taxonomy): Eukaryota > Metazoa > Chordata > Mammalia > Rodentia > Dipodidae > Jaculus > Jaculus jaculus. Next base: position 75,899,328 of record NC_059107.1, on the reverse strand, counting down.
TTATGCTTTTTATTTGCAGTACTTCATTTAACAACCCAGCCTCTCTGGGAAGGGAATCTAGTGTCTTTTCTCTCCAATGTACCCCATGCATCTGTGGGGTATCCTTCCCACTCACAGTGGTTGTGTGTTGCTGATGCTGTGCTGGTTCTCTGTACACGGTAGAGAGATGTGTGGCAGAGATATGGATTGTTCTGCATAGTGCAGAAAAGTGTCTGTAGGTGACGCACCTGAAGAAACATGTGATCTGTTAGGGGACCCTGAAGATCCTTGCCTCGGGCTCTACCAACAGTTGTCATTATCTTTGCAGAGCTTTATGGTGGGACTGAAATCTGTTGGTGTGGCCAAGAAAAATGTAGAGGGTCAACATGCCCTTTAGGAGTCTGTTGTGATTTGAATGTGAAATGATCCCTATAGGCTTGTGTGTTTGAACACTTGGACTCCAGCTGAGGGGTAGGCCTTGATGTGAACTTAGCTGGAGGATATTCCTTACTTAGCCTGGCCCCATTTCCTGTCCTGGCTCTGCTTCCTGACTGCAGACAGCACACAATGTAACCAGCTGCCTCCTGCTCCTGGCACCATGCCTTCCCTGCCATAATGGACTGTGTCTTCCCCTACCTTGAACTGTAAACCAAAATAAAGCCTTCCTCCCTTAATGTGTTTCTTGTCAAGTATTTGATCATAGCAATGAGAAATGTAACTAATACAATTATGATGACATCAATTACTATATTATATTACCATGTAATAGTAGTTATTATTTCTAACTCTAGGCACTTTCACATATTACCTTACCTGATCCTTATGATGACAAGAGAGAAATATTGGACCCCATTGCCTAGCATAGGTGGCTTAATTTTTCTCTCGAGGTCAAGCTCTTGGTGAGTGGTCAAGGCTATAACTCAGGCTGACATCTGTGGCAAGGCTTCTCAGCAAGGGATATCAGAGTCACTCAAGTGACATCAGAACACCCAATAGAATGTCAGAGGAGACACTTTTCATGTTGCCACAAAGCTGAGGGCAGCTGGGACTCCTGTATATGTAGTTGGCCCTGGTGTATCACAACTAGAAAACCAAAGCCTCCAGCCTACCAGCTTTATTGTCTTGTAGAACTGCACCATGGCTTCCAGGTAAAATGACAGTTCTCATGAATGAGAGGCTGAGGTGCAAAGTGGGTTCTGTGTGCCAAGGGGTTTAAGAGAAGGAAGGGCTTTGAATAAATATAACTGATACTAGTGAAATTTTCCATGAGCCTTTGAGTTCATGCAATAGCTGAAGACATAGCTTAATGTTGCATATTAACCTCTGAGCCTACAGCTCCTTAAAGGATAAGAATTCCAAACACTGAAAGATTTTACAGTTAAATTGACCAAGATTTAGGACACATCCTGTGTTATTTTAGGATGACTTTTTTTTAACCACTGCCACCTTCCAGGAGAACTTGTTCCCATGCTGGGATGTAGCCCTGGGGCGAGCAGTAGGAGCAAGCACTAGAACCCATGACTGGTGCCTGTGGAACTCCCTACTGAAGCATGTGACATTTCCATGTGTCCTTAGCTCCCTAGTAAGAAGCATATGTCCAATTTTCTTCAGTGGTGTAGCCACTGGTTAGGTGCCCGTAGTCCTGTAAGCAACCCTAATGAAACTCATTGGGTCACCCTCATCCTCAAAAAAATAAAGTAAAATAAAAAGAATATAGAAGGGGTACTGAAGTGAGAGGGGGTCTTGAGAAGGTAATGGAGGCATATATGTATAAAATGTCATAATGAAGCACATTATTATGTATAACTAACATGTTAGTAAACATAAAATACTCTATGTCTAAACAAGACTTGGGTGGCTGTGGATGCTATTTCTGAGAAGCAGAGGAAGTAAGAGAAAGGATCCTGAGGAGGACTGATCCTCCTGCATGCTTTCTTGGGAAGTCTGTGGCTCCCATTTTCCTCCCAATTATGAGATGAGGACATGCTGACTTCGCTGTGTCAGCTCCTTGTGATGTATCCTTCAGGTTTTCTCAAATTATAGAATGCAATTTACAAGAAAAGAATGACTTTCCAGGAACTATAAATAACTTTCATTAAAGCCTAATTTAACCAAAAATGTATTTTTTCAGAGAATTATATAACTTATTTTCTGATAAATAATAGGTATAGTTGTATGACTCCTAAATTCTTGGCAGAATAGTCTTTGATAAAAGCAGTGCGTTATGTAGCCTGCTCCTATTCAAAAATTATATAATGATGAACTTGAGCTAGTACTGTAGTGCCATTTAGGGAACTGTACAGTGGTGTATTTGTAAATGATCTGTGAGGCTCATAGTCTTCTGTTTTTACTTTAATGTTTATTATATGATAATGCTTACTATGTTCTAACATGATGAGTACATTTGTAGGTCCCCTTCCCTTCCTCTATCTCTTCCCCTCCTTCCTTTTTCTCCACTCCCTCCTTTTATCTTTCTTTTTCTTCTTCCCTTTCTTCCTCTCTGTCCCTTCATTTCTGGGATACCTCCTGTGGTCTCACTGAAAGTGTTGACTATTTCTTCCTTAGCTTAGTTGAAGGAGCTCAGTCCCTTTTGAAGAAGTCTTTATTTAGAATCTATTGAATAAGGTACTTGATACAACATAATCAGAAGGAACTGAAATCATCATTTTGAAAAATTGACTTTAGGTAGGTTTTATACTGCATCTACCCAAACCACAGTTTTTTTTTTTTTTTTTTTTGTCTTTAGTCCATGTACTTAGCCTCACATATTCCCATTTCCAGCACCTTTGTCTGTGGACCAGCACTCCTTAGACTCTCATTGCTCCTGCTACCAGATAATGCATAGCCAGCTGTCAAGTATGTGATTGGGCCACAGTTGAGTGAAAGGTAGGAGTCCCCTCTTCTAGGGACAGGAAGTGATGATGTCTTGCTAGGAACTCTCAGGGAGAAATGATTAACCTTGCCAGTGGTCTGGAAGTTCCTAGGGCTTTGTCTGTCAGGGAGAATGAAACTTTTAGCAGTAGAGACAGCAAATAACAGATTAATCCCAGGAAGTGTTTTCCCTTGCTGCTAGGGTGTGACACCAGGTTGGACTCTAGCACCGTCTATGGAATCTGCTTCCTGTAACAGCTTGAGGGCTTGGTTGCCAGGATTTCGTTGACAAGAATCAATCTCTAGGTATGGGGTTCTTGATTTTTTTCTAACTTCAGGGGTCTAAGGGCTGCTGTTCTGAGCTCAGACTCTACAACCAGGAATCCAAGTCCTCCCTTGGGACCTAAAGCTCTCACAGGCAAATGCCACATACTGATTCTGGAGTAATAGGATCACATTTCATGGGGATTTATAGTTGTGAATTGTTAAAATATTTTTTCTCTGTTTCTTTCTCTATTCCATGCACAGACATAACTAATACCTGAAGCAAAGGATACTCCTTCATATAGTCACTTAGGACAGCCTTTCATACAAGTATGCTGTTATTTTTGCATCCTTTATGACATATAATTCCATATGTAAAAGACAATTACATGTTAAAGTACATGTGAAGTAAGTCTTTAGTGTAATAATGAGAACTCTATGTTCTTCTGTCCCTCTGCTGTTATGGCTTATAACATCAGTTGAATGTCACCAAATGAACACATGGAACCAAGTATGAAAGTGTCATTATATTTTGATATTTTACCTAGGTGTCAGTTATCTCCAGTTTGGGGCCAGATAACTTGATTTATAGTTGTGTTTTTTTCCACCTTGATTATTAGGACCTAAAGATATCACCTAATTAATTATTCTGAGCACACCTGATATCGGGAAAAAAGAAACAGTAAAAGACCTGCTTTCATAACTGGCCCCATCCCTATGAAGAAAAGTACGGGCTGTTCTTTCCTGTATGTCTCCAGAAATCCCATTATCTTGATTTACTGTAGAAAACAGAGAGAAAAGCCTTTAAAAATAATTACTCACTTTTCCCCGTGGCTGTGAGCGTGCTGGAGCTTGCAATAAGTCCTCAGCAGCTGGTTGTATTTGTGTCAAGTGGCCGCAAAGCTAATAGGTTGCAGTGGAAGCTCCCTATGTGGAGAGGCCTCCCTAGGGCTTCACCCGGTGGCCGTACCTCCTTCCACTGCGGCATTAGGAAACTGGGATGGTGGAGGAGCTCTTTGGCTAGGGCCCCTCTAAGTTAAGGGGGACCAGTTTTTTACCAGTTGCCAGAGCTAGAGGCAGATTTGGCTGTAACCTGGCTCTTGCTGAGATGCCAAGCACTGCCACTTTCCACATTCGGATTAGAGCTGCAATAAAAACCCAGTGGGAATAGTGTCACATAACTTTCCAGTTCTGAAATTTCTCTCTGGACAGTAAGCAGATGGCAGAGTCACACCATATTTCCTGGCCCAGGAGACTCTGGGGATTATTTTAAGAACTCAAAGCCTTCCCCAGACTATAGCTATGAGAGCAAGGACTTCTTATATTTGATTTGTTAAAGTTAGGGTTTGCCCTTGAATTGTCTTAAATCTCTATGCTGTTTGTGTGCATTGTGTGTATATGTGTGTGGGGTGTGTGTGCTATGTGCATACATATGACATGTATGGAGGTCAGAGGACAACTTTACGTGCCAGTTTTTGGCCCTCCAGCTTGTTTGAGATACAGTGTTTCATGTTCTGCCACTGGGAATGTCAGACTAACTGGCTCATGAGCATGAGGGCCTCCTGACTTTCCTCTTCTCACTGCCACAGACACATATGGCATTCCAGACAGGGATGCTACTTGCTTTATGTAGGTGCTGGGGACCCAGACTCTGTTTCTCAGCAAGTCCTTTTAGTAACTGAGCCATCTCCTCAGCTCCACGTGCACAGCTTTAAACATTCTCTTCTTTTCATACCTGAACTTACTGTGTTTACTCTAGATCACTGACACTGTGCAAATCAGCTGGCAGGATGGTGGTGGTTCACGATTCCCAGGCCTTGAACAGCTGTTTAGAGGAGCAAACTGGAATTGCTCTGGAAATTCTATAGATGGAAAGGGAATGTGATAATGCATGCCTGGTATAATTCTGCTAGGGAAGATTAGAGATGAGTATCTTTCATCTGTAAATATAGATCCCCCAAAGTGATGGTCTAACACTTATTTATAAGCTTTGCTTAAAAGGAAGGGTGGAGGGGGGGCTAGGAGATGGCTCAATTTGCAAAATGCTTGCAAAAATGAGGGTCTGAAATCAGGTGACCAGCACTCGTGTTAAAATACAATGCTAGGTGAGGCAGTGGTATGGTTCTATAATCACAGCAGTAAGAACATGAATCCAGAGAATCCCTGGGGCTTGCTGGCCAGCTGAAATGATGAACAGCAGGCTCAGTGAGAGACCCTGTCTTAATAAGGTAGAAAGTGACCAAGGAAGCCACCCAACATCATCCTCTGGCCCTCACAAGCATATAAGCATGTGTGCATACACATGAATTCGTACACACACATAAATAAATTTGGAACAGGAAGGAGTCAGGAGGGATCTCTTGTCTTGGGTAGACACAGGAGCTGTCTGTAGTGAGAGTGGGAAACTTACACTGTGTGCTTTGGTGCAGTTGTTAACGTTACCATTTTTGGCCATTCATTCTTTAAAAATATTTTTAATTTTTTACAAGAAGAGAGAGAGAGAGAGAGATATAGAGATAGAGCGAGACAGAGAGAACATTACCTTCTTGTTGATATAAAACACCCGACCAAAAGTAGCCGATGGGAGGAAAGTTTTTATTTTGGCTTATTTTTTTTTTTAATTAGTCCCAACATTGTTCAAACATCCCCATAGTCCAAGGTCTTTTAACTGTGAGTCTATAAAAACCAAAAGCACATAATAGCACAAAGTGAACTTTCACATTGCAAAATATGGCATTGCAAGGACAGATTGAACCAATGCAAGATCTAAAACAAATAGGGAAAACATCAAATTCTGTAGTTTCAAGTCCTTGGTGCACCAGGGCCTCTTACTCTTGCAAACAAACTCAGGTGTGTGTGCTATTTCATATGTATGGCTTTTTATGAGTACTAGGGAATTAAACCAAGGCTGCAGGATTTGTGTGTGATTGCCTTTAATGGATGAGCCATCTCTTAGCCATTCATTTTTTTTTTCTGCTTAATTAGAAAATGATGATATCTGTTGTGGGTTTTATTCTCTGGTCTACTCTTCATTGGAAACATTCTAGATATTCCATTACATAGTTTAATACACACACTTGGAGTCATGGCTCTTCATAGATGAGCTTGCTAAACTTTAGTGTTTTGTGTAAAATGAGGTTAATAATTTCTTAGGTCACATTCAGTGCTGTTAAATAAGTCAATACCTGTAAAGCCTTTAGCTGAGTACCTGTCATGTAGGTTTGCTAAATGTTAGTGGTTGTCAGGTTGTCATTATGTCCCTTTACAGGAGTTCTTATATGACTATCAGGGAGGTTATTTTTATTATATTTTTTTCTATTTCTCAACAGAATATCACTGAGGATTTGATCAGGATTTTAATAAATATTGATTCCCTTAGCTTTTTCCAGGACAGGATTTAATGAGAAAAGTGAGAAAAAAAGCTTCAGTGAGCCTTTCTTTTGCTGCAAAATAGCCTCATTGCCAAATGTGTATTCTGGTTTAGAACTGTAGAGGGACAGCATAATCAAATGGCATGGCACATCCTGGGGACAAGTTGTCTGTAGCTCTAAGACATGGAAAATTTTTTTTAACAATGCTTGATATGAACATTGAGCATAGATTATTCTTGTGAGGTGTCAATATAAAGTAAAAGTCCCTTAATTAACAGTTTAAGGCACAAGTGACAGGCTGGAGAGATTGTTTTTAGTGGTTAAGGCACTTGTCTGTAAAGCCTAATGACATGAGTTTGATTCCCTAGTATCCATGTAAAGCCAGATGATTCATTTAGCTTAAAGATTTTTGAGTATTTTTTGTGACAAGCAGATTTTCTTGATCTTCATTTTACTTCACTGAAGTGTGTTTCTTCACTGACTGATATTAATCACTGACTAAATAGTCTTCAGTGTGCATCCTCTGGGATAGTGTTTCAGGTAGCCTATGCAGTTATTTGATATCCAAGCATAATGACATGGAGAAGTCAGTGTTTCACATACTTAAAATCAAAATCTGTGGGCAAGATAACACATACTTCTCCTTTCCTCCCCCCTCTTTTTTTTTCTGGCATGAGTGTATATTTAGTATGTGTGTTGAGATGTGCATGTGTACACTTCATGCACATACATGCAGGGGCCAATGGAAGATGTTGAGTGTCCTCTATTATTCTTCTGCCTTATTTCCCAGAGACAGAGTCCCTCATTGAACCTGGAGCTCCTTGTTTTACATTTAGACTGGCTGACCAGGGAGCCCAGACATCTTGTCTCTCGGCCTTCAGCCATGGAGGTACAGGCAGGTACAGCCATACCCAGCTTTTCCCATGGGTGATAGTTTGCACTCAGGTCCTTAGGTTTGAGCAGCAAGAGCTTTTACCAGCTGTGTCATCTCCCCAGCCCCATGGGGCTTCTTTTGATGTTATCTTTCTTTGGGATGCTCATAGTTTTTGATTGAGTCCTTTAAACCTGTGACAATACTGTTCTCTGAGTACAATGAAACTGAGGACAGTGCTCTGCACTTCACACATTTACATCTTTTCTTCTATGTACAAAAGGCACTGAGCAATGCTTTTGAGGGAAGGTCTTATAAGTTTTTGTATATGTTTTTGGATCTCTTTGTGTGTGTGTGTGTGCGTGTGTATGTATATATTGTGTGCTCGTATGTGTATACGTATGTGGGTACATATGTGTGTGCGAATCCATGTGGAGGTCAAGGTTCTTGTCATTGTTCTCTTCAGTCACTCTCCACCTAAAAAAAACGTCTTGTTGAATCACAGCTCATTGATTTGACAAGATTAGCCAGCCAGCAAGTCCCAGGAATACTGTCCAGTGCTTATTACCACCCCTAGCTTTCCATGGGTACTGGAGATCAGACCTGAGGTCCTCATGTTTGCACATTAAGCACCGTGCTAATTGAGCAATATCACTGGCCCTGAATCTCATTGCTATGTATATCACATTTATTATTTTCTGGAAACTATAAATGAGATGCACAGTTTCTACTGGTGTCAAAATTGACAAGTCCATAAAAGGGAACAAGTATATTAGAAAACACCATGAAACCCACCATTGGGATCAGGACTTTGACTGCATTCAAGAGGAATTTGTTTTCCACATCTCTGTTGCTTCCTTCTTGTTACAGTTTTAATAGCTTAATTAAAAAACAAAATGTCTAACTAAGAGAAGATTGATTTTCTCTCAAGTCCACAGCCTCACAATTGCCATGTCATCTCTAATTTTTTTCTTCTAATCTTTGAGAATTCTTTTGAGGTCTTTGAGTACTTGCCATTGTTTGAAGCACCTGAGCATTTGCACTGGAAGCATTTTTCCTTTGCATTCTCACATATTTCTTTTGAATGCATTTATTTAGTTTCCCTTCATCATGACTTTGACGTAGTTGCTGGAGAAGTGAGAGTATAATGCTACAGATTCTTGTCATGTTTCTTGTTTCTGCAGGACACTGGAAAAGCTGGCTGAGTGGAGCCTAGATTTGAAATCTGGAGAAGAAAAGTGGTTCTGTGGCTATCATATATATGTATTAGTCAAAAGTCCAAATCATTGATAAATTCATTACGTGTGGGACACTTTGTAATAGCTATGACTGAGACAGCCAGTCCAGTCTGAAATGACTGTATGGAAGAAGTAGTTCTGAGAATATTAAGTGGCGATGGCCTGTTCAGAAGAGTGAGAAAGAAGAGTGACAGCAAAGGACACACAGGGTCAAAGCATCATATGCAAGCTAAAATTCAGTCACCAAAGAACCTTATTACTGATCATCCATGGAGACGCTCATTTTGACCTTATTCCAGAGGCAGGTGTATACTTATTTTCTCTACTGTGGTTCTGAGAAGAAACAGGGCCACCAAGCTGCCCATTCTGGAAGAAAGTGGTACGGAACACCTCTTAGATCCTGGTAGGGAAAGCCAGAAGTTTGAGCTGCTGGTTTCTAAATATTCACATTATCTTCAACTGAGGCTTTTCTGGTCACATGAGTAGTTTACCTTCTCTACAAGGAATATGTTCCAAGACCCCAGTGGATGCCTAAGTTCACAGACAGCCCTGAACCCCATGTATAACATTTCCCCCAAGACATACCTGCCTATGATAAAGTTATTGATAAATTCAGCATAGTATGATTAAAAACAGTAATTAATAAAAAAATACTGTGGTTCACCTGATATAATAAAATTGTCAGGGTCACCACTGTGCATTCATTAGTAAGTAATGGGTTACTTGACCACTTTGTCACCATCTGATAAGCATGCTGGCAGTGGGGCATGTAGCATAATCAGTGTGGACACATAGGAGCTGGTAACTATTCTGGCTATAGACTGTGTCACCACCAGATAACCATGGGACATGTAGTATATGCATTGTGGACACAAAGGATAGAACAGTGACCTCATTCCCGGGTGTGGAGGGGAAGGATAGAATGGATGGCACGTGATTTCATCATGCTACTCAGAATGGCCAGTGATTTAAATTTTGTCAAAGATTTGTAGTATTTGCCATTTAATATTTTCAGACTTCAGTTGATAGCTGGTAACTGAAAGTAAAAAAAAAGAAAGTGAGACCATGACAAAGTCGGACTGCTGTAACAGAGAGGGCCAAGGGACTGTGGGAGGAGCACTGGACCGGAATCTGCTTCCTCTGGAAACTTGATGAGCCCCAGTTTCTTCATGTAAAGTGGGGATCTTTTCAGCAAACATGTAGTAAGATGAAATTGCCTAAGTACTTCACAAATTACCTGGGGCCCATTAAATTGAAAGTTCCACAAACATTTAGGATTTACTTGTCAATCAAGTTGTTAAAGTCATGCTTTCATTGTACTTTTTCAATATATTTGTTTTTGCTATGAAAGTTGAACATGAGTGTATACATTTTATAAGATAGTAAAGTACAAAAATGTGAAAATAAACTGAAGATCTTAACATTTATTTCCAGTGAAAATTCAAACTACTAACATCTTGATTCTTAGAAATAAACAGTATCAGTGTTCAATGAGCTACTCTAAGTCTTTTCTATACAAGAACTGGAAAGTGCACTCTATTTTGCCTGCATGTCTATGTGTGCATAATAGAAGGAATGTGTAGTCATGTTTAAAGGCCTAATTGAGCACCAGGTATGTGTAACACCAATCCAGTCATTGCATGGTATTGGGTTCTACCTTTCTTCCTCAATGCAAGCAGGTAATTTTACCCATTTCATTGTACATGTTTAAGAAATGAATGAGGGCTGGAGAGATGGATTAGTGGTTAAGTGCTTGCCTGTGAAGCCTAAGGACTCTGGTTCAAGGCTTGATTCCCCCGGACCCATGTAAGCCAGATGCACAAGGGGGCACATGCATCTGGAGTTCGTTTGCAGTGGCTGGAGGCCCTGATACGCCCATTCTCTCTCTCTCCCTCTCTCCCTCCCTCTCTTTTCTCTCTCTCTCTCTGTCACTCTCAAATAAATAAATAAAAATTAAAAAGAAACAATTTTAAAAAAGAAATGAATGAGGTGATACATAGAGAGGGCTTGACATTAATATTTTGGAATAATGAGCACTCATGGAATAACTGTGATTGCTATTGTGTGTGTGTGTGTATGTGTGAGAGAGAGATAGTGAGTGAGAGAGAGAGGGAGAGAGAGAGAGGGAGAGAGAGAGAGAAGGAGAGAGAACATGTGTGCAAGGCTTCTAGCCACTGCAAATGAACTCCAGATGTGTGCACCCCGTTGTGTATCTGGCTAACATGGGTCCTGGGGAAGTGAACCTGGGTCCTTTGGCTTTGTGGGCAAACACCTTAACCACTAAGAAATCACTCCAGCCCATGTGTCGTCTTTTATCACTCTTCTACCTTATTTACTTGAGACTGAATTTTTCACTGAACCTGGAGCTTCCCTTTTGTAATCAGATTGGCTGACTAGGGATCACCAGTAATCCTTCCTGTCTCTTCTCCACTCAGTGCTGGAGTTAGAGACATGCACAGCTATGCTCATCTTTTTTGTGTGGGTTCAGGGGATCAAACTCAGGTTCTCATGCTTGCATAGCAAGCTCTCTTACTTGCTCAGTCATCTCTCCAGTCCCACTGTTCTTGAATCACAAAACAAAAAAAGCCTTTGGGAAGAGTTCTCTATGTCAGTATTCACTTTAGCATTTCTGGGTGGCAGGCTGTTAAAATCATGTGCAGAGCTACTGAAAGGAATCATGCATTTCTTCTCCAGTCACAAAGCAAATAGTGATATGCTTTTACAAGACATCATTGAGAACAAGTGTCAGATCAGTGGTGGCACAGAGGGCAGCTGAGTGTGTATTCTGTTCCCAGAACTTAATGGAATGCCTTTTAGTTGGCTTTTTATGAGCTAATAACAAATTGTTTTTAGTTGTGTTTTAGAAATGTTAAGGAAATGTATTGAGGTAAAGAAAATTAGAAAAACAAATGTTGATCTCAGTAACCTGAATAGAACAAAACACATGGAAATATTCCTAAGTAATTGTTAGCTACTTTTTCACTACTGTAATCAAATACCTTGCATGAAACAACTTAAGGAACTAGGGAAATGGATTGGTGTGCTTGCTATGCAAGCCTAGGTATCCAAGACTGACTTCTCAGCACCCATGTAAAGAGACACACAGTGGTGTGTACCTATAATCTCAGTGATGGGGAAGCATGGATGGGAGGAATCAATGTGACTCTTAGTCACCCAGTCTAGATGAATTGCTGAGCCCCAGGTCAGCGAGAGACTGTCTCAAAACTAAGTTGCGGGGGGTAGTGAATGAAGATGATACCTGATATTGACAGCAGGCCACATTTTGAGAGGCTCATGGTGAGGAAGCCAGAGCAGGAACATGAGGATGCTAGTCACATTGTATCGCACTCAGGAAACTAACAGATGAATGTAATCAACTCCCTTCCTCTTTTTGATGCAGTCCAGGACCATGAACTCATGGAATAGAGCTGTCTATGTTTAGAGTGTGCTTTCCCATTTTATTAAAGCCTGTCTAGAAACTCCTTCACAGATATGCCCAGAGGTTTGTCTCCTAGGCAATTCTAAATTCTGCCAAGTTGGCAATCAAATTAATCTTCACAGTGAACTTATAATAATATTGCCTCCATACATTTGAAATTCATGTATATTCCATATATAATTATATGCATACATATAAATATGTATATATTTCTTGACTTAAAACCCATCCGTACTTTTTAAAATGTTTTCATATGCATTATTTTATGACAACAAAATTCTAATAGCTAACTAGATTAAAATAAAAGATCATTCTCTAATTTAAGTTTTTTCCCTCATGTGTCTTTAAATATTATCTAGGTTTGCTTTCCATCATTGCTTATTGAATCTACTTGGATTTTCTTTTGGGAGTTAACTATATTTTTTAATATACTGATAGTGGTTTTTTGTTCTCATTTTATCCCAATGATTTATATGTGAGCTCTATTATATATCAAGTTGCCATTTAGTCATAGGTCTCATCTTGTCCTTTCAAGTATGCTGCTATTCTATGTCAATATCATATTTGCTTAATAACTATGGCTTTATAGTAAGTCATTATTCTTCATTTTGATATATTAGTAATTATTCTGAGCATATTTTTTTAAAGTATTTTTTTAACAAATTTTTTTTGTTCATTATTTATTTATTTATTTGAGAGTGAAAGACATAGAGAGTAAGACAGATAGAGGGAGAGAGAGAGAATGGGCGCACCAGGGCTTCCAGCCACTGCAAACGAACTCCAGATGCATGCGCCCCCTTGTGCATCTGGCTAACGTGGGACCTGGGGAACCGAGCCTTGAACCGGGGTCCTTAGGCTTCACAGGCAAGCACTTAACCACTAAGCCATCTCTCCAGCCCTCTGGGCATATTTTGATATAAATTTAAGAATCAGCTTATCAAGATTTGTGAAATATACTGTGATATTTTAATTGGAGTGTTATTGAATTTATGGATCAACTTGGGAGCCTTCTTATTCATTAACATTGTGTAGCTCTCCATTTATTTTGGCTTCCTCTCCTTTTTCCTTTCCCTTTCCCCTTTCCTTTCTTTTCCTTTATTTTTTGTACTTAAGACCAAACTTTGGGCCTTGCTCTTGCTAGCCAAGCATTCATCCACTGAGCTAAGTTCCTAACCCCTATTATAGTTTTCTTTATCTTTGGAAATTTTTATTCAGTTTTTGCTACATATATTCTTAAATGCTTCATTTATTTCCCATGGCAGTTGCTAGTGGAATTAAAAAAATACATATCAATAAATTATTTTTCTAACTAATTTGTCTGAATGTTATCTACAAGCATCTTATCTATTGATGAAGTCTTTTGTAATCCACAGGTCTTTTCCTTACCATATTCTCTGGGGCTGTTCCATAGTTCAGTCCCTTAGTGCAGGGTTGGATAGTACTGGTAAAAACGTAAGCATTAATCATGATGCTTGCTATAGGATTTGATATGCTTTTTTAAGTTAAGGAAGTTGCCATGTATCCCAATTATACTAAGAATTTTTTCATACATTGGTGTGAATTAGATACTTCTCTTTTCATTGACATGAATTAATTTTGTTACTTAATTTCCTACTGTTATATTTCTTAATTGTATTATCCTGTAGCACTTAGAAGTTGAGGTATTGAAAGAACTTGACCATTTTTTTTGTCATATGAAGAAAAAGAATCAACATGATTAGTTAAGCGAGTTTTCGAAAAACACATTTATGCATTTGTGGGGGTGTAGCAGGTATGCATCCTGGTATTGATGAAGGTATCAAGGGTGATATAGTCTTGTAGGAATAAGGGTGGTAAGAGTTGAACACAGGGATCAGAAAAGTGAATTTGTGGCTGATAGAATAAGATTTGAAATGACGGTGATACTTTAAAGCTACAATATTTTAAAGGATTTTCAATAGCAATTTTTTTCAGCAGCATTGTGGTTTTTATTGAACTGTACTCTATAACTATTGTGTGGAGACAAAATTTATAAATTCAGATCCCTGCTGATCCAAGGATATGAGTTTGTATGGTGAATGATATAAAGGTAAGGGGACTAAGGAACTACTGAAGGAAAGAGGTTCAGAAAGTTGATTCAGTGCAATTGTAGTGGGTGACATCAATACCTACTGTCATCATTCAACAGGTCATCCTGGCAAAAAGAAAAATACACAATACATTTGGATTAAATAATGTCATGGAACAAATGGACCTAACAGATATCTATAGAACCATTTCATCCAAATGCTACAGAGTATGCATTTTTCTTAGCACATAGGACATCCTCCAGAATAGGCCATATATTAGGATGCAAAGCAAATGTCAACAAATATAGGAAAGTTGAAATAATCCCTTGTACTCTGTCTGACCACAATGGGATTAAACTACAAATCAGCACTAAGAAAAACTACAGAGCATACAGAAATTCATGGAGACTAAACTGTACACTATTGAATGATGAATTGGTCATTGAGGAAATCAAAAAGGAAAATTAATAAATTCATAGAATCAAATGATATTGAGAATACAACATACCCAAACCTTTGGGACAAGATTAAGGCAGTCCTAAAAGGGAAATCTATAGCTCCAAGCACCTATATTAAGAAATTAGAGAGTTCACAGATAAACAATTTACAGCTTCACCATATGGTCTTGGAAAAAGAACAAGGCAAACCCAAAATCAGTAGTAAGGAAGAAATAAAAAAGATTAGGGCAGAAATTAATGAAATAGAAACAACAACAAAATATCCAAAGAATCAATGAAACAGAGTTGATTCTTTGAAAGGATATACAAGATTGATAAACCCTTAGTAAATCTGACCAGAAGAAAGAGAGAAGAGACAAAAATTAATAAGATTAGAGATTAAAAAGGGACTATTACAACAGATACCAAAGAAATTCAGAAAACCATAAGGGCATACTTTGAGAATATATATGTCTCTAAGTTTGAAAATCTGAAAGAAATGGACTATTTCCTTATTTCATATGACCTATGAAAATTAAATCAAGATGAGATAAGCCATTTAAATAGACCTATAACAAGTATGGAGACCCAAGCAATTATAAAAAGTCTCCTAACTAAAAAAGATGGATTCACTGGTGAATTTTACCAGACCTTCATGGAAGAACCACTGCTTCTCAAACTTTTCCATAAAATAGAAAAGGAAGGAATTCTACCGAACTTCTTCTATAAAGCCAGCATCATCCTCATACCAAAACCAGACAAAGACGACAACAAAAAAAGAATAAACTTACTGACCAATCTCCCTCATGAACATAGATGCAAAAATTCTCAACAAAATATTGGCAAACAGAATGCAAGAGTATATCAAAAAGATCATTCACCCTGACCAAGTAGGCTTTATCCCATAGATTCAGGGGTGGTTCAACATTTGCAAATCAATAAATGTAATATACTATATAAATGGACTGAAGGACAAAAATCACATGATCATCTCAACAGATGCAGAAAAGGCATTCAACAAAATCTAACATTCCTTCATGGTAAAAGTCCTGCAGAAACTGGTAATAGAAGGAACATATATCAACATAATAAAAGCTATTTATGACAAGCCTACAGCCAACATAATACTAAATGGGAAAAAACTGGAAGCTTTTCCCCTAAATTCAGGAACAAGACAATGGTGTCCACTGTTCTCACTTTTATTTAATATAGTATTAGAAGTCTTAGGTATAGCAATAAGGCAAGAAACACACAAAAGGGATTCAAATTGGAAAGGAAGAGATCAAATTATCATTATTTGCAAATGATACAATTCTAGAACTCTAAGGACTCTACCGGCAAACTCTTAGAACTGATAAACACTTCTACCAATATAGCAGGATACAAAATAAACACATAGAAACTAGTAGCTTTTATATATTAACAACAAACATGTGGAGGATGAAATCCCTCCCATTCACAATTGCCTCAAAAAAAGTACCTTAGCATAAATCTAACCAAGGAAGTTCAGGATCTCTACAATGAGAACTTTAAAACACTCAAATAAGAAATTGCAGAAGACACTAGGAAATGGAAAGACATCTCATGTTTTTGCATTGGAAGAATCAATGTTGTGAAAATGTCAATCTAACCAAAAGTAATCTACATATTTAATGCAATCCTCATCAAATTTCCAATGACATTCTTCACAGAAATAGAAAAATACAATCCTAAACTTAATCTGTAATCACAAAAAAATTCAAATAGTCACAACAATTTTGAGCCACAAAAATAAGGCTGGTAGTATCACCATACCTGATTTTAAGCATGGTACTGGCACAAAGACAGACATGTAGATCAGTGGAACAAAATAGAGGACCCAGATGATAATTCAGACAGCTATAGCCACCTGACTTTTGACAAAAATGCCCAAAATATTCACTGGATAAAAGACAGCATCTTCAACAAATGGTGCTGGGAAAATTGGATATCTTTATGTAGAAGGATGAAAATAGATCCTTGTCTTTCTCATGCACAGAAGAATCAAGTCCAAATGGATCAGGGACCTTAATATGAGACCTGAAACTCTGAAAGTGCTACAGGAAAAGGTAGGGGAAACCCTTAAACATATTGGCATAGGTAATGACTTCCTGAATATAACCCAAATTACTCAGGAAATAAAACCACTAATAAACCACTAGTATCTCATGAAATTACAAAACTTATTTACAGCAAAGGACACTGTGAGTAGAGCAAAGAGACAACCTACAGAATGGGAAAATATTTTTGCCAGTTATACATCTGACAGAGGATTAATATCTAGGATATACAAAGAACTCAAAAAACAGAACAATAAGAAATCAAACAACCCAATCAAAAAATGGGTTATGGAATTAAATAGAGAGTTCTCACGGGAAGAAATACAGATGGCATATAAACATCTAAACAAGTGTTCCATATCCTTAGCCATCAGGGAAATGCCAATTAAAACTACCTTGAGATTTTGTCTCTCTCACATCAGAATGGCAACCATCAAGAAAATAAATGTTGATGAGGATGTGCTAAAAGGGGAACCCTTCTGCAATGTTGGTGGGAATGTAATTTGGTACAGCCATTGTGGAAATAAGTGTGTATGTTCTTGAGACAGCTAAAAATATATTTGCCATATGACCCAGGTATAGCACTCCTAGGCATATATCCTAATGACTCTTCTCACTACCTTAGAATTACTTGCACAACCATGTTTATTGCTGCTCTATTCACAATATCTAGGAAATGGAACCAGCCTAGATGTCCATCCACAGATGAATGGATAATAAAGGTGTGGTACATTTACACAATTCAGGGGTAAAGAAAAGTGAAATTATGAAATTTGCAGGGAAATAGTTGGATCTGGAAAGGGTTATACTAAGTGAGGAACCCAGGCAATAGAAAGCCAAATGTCACATATTCTTTCTCATATGTGGATCTTAGCTACAAGTGTTTAGACTCGTGTTTGAGTTGGAACTAAAAGTTGGTAGCAGTGGTCAGTAAGCTAGAAAAAAGCTATAAGGGAGGGAGGAGAGTGAAGGACTTAAGGAGATGATATTTTATATATGTAGAAGAACAGATTATAGGAAGTGGAATGGTCTGAGGCCAGGAGTAGAGATTGACTCTCCCCCCATCCTTTCCTTAATCAAAATCCAAGATATTCTGAATAAAATATATAAAAGCCTAATTTTTTGGATAATGGCATATCCAGAAGCCGTATATTGTTACTAGAAAATTTTCAGTGCCAGGAATGGGATACATTCTAGTGAGTTGTTGGCCAGGGAGGTTCCTGTTGCCTCTAAAACATTATAGGCTATTGCCAAGGCCCTTGCTTTCCCATGAGTAACAGATGGTAAGACCCTATTGCTGAAGACTTCACATGCCTGGGTGGCAAGGTCATTGAGAAATCAAGTTGGTGCTGAGCTGAGCTGAAAACCTTCTCCCTGTAGACCAGCCAACTGACAGCTGGAACAAGCTGCATTGTATGCAGCCCTTTGGGAGACAGAAGTCATTAGTGGTGAAAACAGTGGACACTGCAAGCCTCAAGTTTGGTCAGTGAGGCCAAATTACTGAACAGGTACAATAGTGGCATCTGCTCTGGGGTAAACCAACTGCTGTCTAAGTGGACTGGAGGCCTGCACTATGGGAGGGAATACATGTCTAGTACTGAAACTTAATCAAAAGCCTATGGCAGGTCATGAGCCTTAGGGGTATAAAGCCTGATTTTGTCTAGCTAAATGCATATATTATTCTCACTAAACTGCCCTGTAGGCACTATGCTTAATGTTCATATCCATATATTAATGCTACTTTCACTCTTGGTTAGAGAACCTTCTCTTTTCAGATGGTGGTGACAACTGCGATTACCCAAAGGCAATACAGTGCTGAGAAGTAGTGACAGAGGAGTGTCTAGCACTGAAACATCTCTATCACCCCCTCCAAGGCTGTAGAAGAGCTTTGTAGAAGAGGTGGCAGAAAGAATATAAGAGCTAAAGAAAGTGTACCACTCCTCACAGTGCAACTGTAGAGACAGAAATTAGCCTTGACATCCTTGCAGTACCTAGCAGTACCTTCACAAGACCCTCGTAATAGGAGAAAAAGATGACATTAAAACAAAAGAGAGACTAATGGAGAGAGGGAGGGGATATGATGGAGAGTAGATTTGTGAAGGGCAAAGTGGGGGAGGGGAGGGAATTATCATGGTTTATTGTCTGTAAGTATAGAAGTTTTCAATAAAAAAATTAAGAAAGAAAAAAGTATATTTGATCAAATGTAGGATGGGGAGGCTGTGATTTAAGAAGGAAACAAGATAGGAACAACTTAGATACACATGGATCCTGGATTTAGTTTTGGTAATGAATTGATAGGAATGGGAGATAGAAGCTTGTGATTGCAAGGGAAATTATAACCTTTTAGTGGAGAATTGCTGTAAAGTCATCACAATGCCAGCTTATTGTCACGTTTCAGTTTTCATAGAATGACTTCCAGAAAGCACCATTGTTGAGTCAGTTGTAGTCAAACTGCCTGAAAATGAAATGACCCATTTTGTTCCCATGTGTAATAAGTGTACCTTTATTACTGTAGCTCTATTTATGTGTTGAGCCTACAAAAGTGTTGAGCTGGTTATTCTGTCATTATACATGAATATATGCTGTCTGAACTATGCCTCATTTTCATGAAACTTGGTATAAGCTGCTGAATACTTGCATTTTAAATAGCCTAGATTGTGTGTGTGTTTATGTGAATGTGTATGTATGGTGTGTGTTGTGTTGTGTTGTGTGTGTGTGTGTGTGTGTGTGTGTGTGTGTGTGTGTGTATGAAGGCTAAGGAGTGATGTTGAGTATCTTCCTAGATTGCTTTTCCATCTTAATTGAGACGGATCTCTTACTTGAACCCAGGACTTGCTGATTTGGCCAGGTTAGCTAGCCAGTGTGCCTGAGGGTCCTCTGTTTCTCCTCCTCAATGTTAGTCTTGCAGGACTATCACATTCTGTCATCATGTAGGATCCAAAATGAGGTCCTCATGCTTGTGTGGCAAGTGCTTCAGTGACTGAGCTGTCCCTCAGCCCCAAATGAACTAGATTTTTAATGATCTTTATTATGTTTTAATTTTGTGTTTGCTGGGTTTTTTTGTTGTGTACATTTTTCTTTGAATTCCTTTTTGTGTGACCTTTTTAACATTTATGGGTGATAAAGAAAAAGAAATGTCTTCTGCTTTCTTCAGTAGCCTTCTCCCTGGGAAAGTGAGAAGGAATAGAATTTAACATAGAAGATTGCTCTGCTCATTTTAGTGTTTTGACCTTGATGGCTCCTAAGATGGCAGCGTGTAGGAAGGCACATATGTTTCCATTTGTTTTGGCACAGGGTACCCTGAGTATCTTGGATTTATTCTGAACTCTATAAATTTTAGGGTCTTGGAAAACTTGCATTTAGAAAATCCATATGGAAGAAAAACTTACATTCTCTTTTCTGAAGAAGTGATAGTTAATTGAAGGTTTTTATCAACAAAGATTTGTAGTCTAGACAAATGGGCAAAGCTTTCTTCAGTAGCACTAGGAATTTTACAATCTTAGTTGAATCCAAGTCAATGCTATGCAAAATTATCAGATTAATTCATGAAAACTGTGGCAAGTGGAATTCATGTCTGTTACTTTGTAAGCTTTTTCTAAGTGTACACAATGGAAGTTAGACATGTTTTATTTTTTCCTCTAAGCTCTTAGGAAAATATCAAGACATTTGTGTATGCTAACAATATAGGGTTGAGGGGATGGCTCAGTCAGTAAAGTGTTTGCTTTGTGAGTATGATGAGTACTCTTAAGTTTGATTTCTAAAACCCACATTTTAAAAGGGTATAGTAGCATTTGCTCATGGTCCCAGTGCTGTGGAGGTAGAGATGGGGAAATCTATGCTTCACTGGCCAACCAGTCTAGCATACTTGGCATATTTGAGGCCACTGATAGACCCTGTTTCAAAAAAGGCAAACAGTGCCTCAGGAATGACACCCAAAGATTGTCTCCACATGCATGTAAACACATATATACCTGCACACCACTGTATGGATACAACCCCCACATACACACAATGCACACATAAACATATGCATTTAACAGCATAGAAAAGCATACTGCTGAATTAGTTCTCAGAACTCTTTCAACTCTGTGGATCTACAAATAATAATTTTGTCTGTAAGCATCTTTGAAGCCTGGGAAAGTCTGAATATAAAATTGCTTCTTACTCAAAATAACAGATGCCAAATTGCATTTATGTTACATAGACTCGCATTGTGCTCATTTGAATTTTACCAACTTTACTTAATAAGTTATTTTTGAGTGATAGTAATAAATATTTATTGATAATTGTACTAATAATTGTATAAATGTACTAAATATTTTACAAGTGAAAATTAAACCAGACATAACAGGAATCCTATGAAATATGTCTGTTATTCCTTTTTTTAAACATAAAGATACCCTACCAGCAAAGTTAATTTACCAAATGTTACACAACTAATGTGGAGAAGAGCTGATATTATAGTTATAGCAGTTGTCTTTCCATTATGTAAATGTTGAATATTATAGTATGTTCATATATACATTATTTTATTTAATTTTACCCTCATCTCTATAACCCCTTTCCCAATTGTGTTCTTTTACCTCTTCTACTTTAATATTTCTTAATATTTCATGTATTCTGTTGTTTGGTCTTCTGTTTTATTATTTATGTTTGAGGCAGGGTTTCATGTAGCCAAGGCTGGCTTCAAACTCACTATGTAGCTGAGGTTGGCCATAGCCAAGGCTGGCTTCAAACTCACTATGTAGCTGAGGTTGGCCTTGAACTACTGATCCTCTTGCTTATACCTTTCTAGTGCTAGAATTATAGGCATATACCACCATATCCAGCTAGTCTTTTGTTTCATTCTTTACGACTAATTCTCAATTTTATCCCTTAAAAAATTTCCCTCTGTCATTTAATGTATGAATAAAGTCATCAATGGAGTCTAAAATTTGGAAGGAATTTCTTTTCTCATCCCATACATATTTTAAAAATTTAGATTAAATTGATAGTTTAGGATTACACACTGCTC